>NW_016107502.1:410678-443846 GCF_001604975.1 Cebus imitator
TTGACCAGGATGGTCTTGATCTCTTGACCTCGTGATCCACCCACCTCGGCCTCCCAAAGTGCTGGGATTACAGGCGTGAGCCACCGCGCCCGGCCTCCTTTTTTTTCCTTTAGATGGACTATTGCTTTGTTGCCCAGGCTGGAGTGCAGTGGTGCTATCTTGGCTCACTGCAACCTCCGTCTCCCATGTTCAAGTGATTCTCCTGCCTCGGCCTCCCGAGTAGCTAGAATTACAGGCATGCACTACCATGCCCAGCTAATTTTTGTATTTTTAGTAGAGACAGGGTTTCACCATGTTGGCCTGGCTGGTCTTGAACTCCTGACCTCATGATCTGCCCACCTTGGCTTCCCAAAGTGCTAGGATTACAGGTGTGAACCACTACGCCCGGTCGATGCATGGTATCCTAATAAGAGGGTCAGAGAAGTACATAGTGACAGTACCCTATGGTGATGGAGTTGGAGGGACAGGTCAGAGCCATGCACCTGCCAAGGATTCCCAGCAACCCCCTGGAAGCTAGAAAGAGGCCAGGAAGGATACTCCTGAGAGGCTGCAGAGGGAGCCTCTGCCAGTGCCTCCATCTGCACTTCCAGTCCTCAGAACCGCGAGACTGTAAATCCCTATTGTTGAAGCCTCCCAGCTTGGGGTACTTTGCTGCAGCAGCTCCAGAAATCACATGGAGTGGTTTCTAGTGGGGGTTGCAGGCGCGGGCAGCTCCTCTCAGGCTCCTGCCTGAGGTGACCCCTCTCACCTCTGGGTAGCCCTGGGTTGTGCCCTGAGAAGTGAATGTAGAGGCGTTGCTAGCATGTCAGCCACGGCCAGGTGCCCATTCAGCAAGGGATGTGTTTGGGCAAAATTAGAACAAAAAAGCTTGGATTTAAACCATAGCTGATGATGATATTTGTCCCTTTTCCCTATTCCCCTAAACCTTTATGTTATGAGGATAATCTGATGGTCAAATTGTGTTTCTTAGCACTTAATTGGACTTTAAATCAGTTGCATTGCTCTGTTTCCTTGTGCAGAGAGCTCAAGGGCACCTCCTAGGAAATGTCCCTCCTTGGTTTCACACATCAAGGTCATTCCTAGGGCTTCTTTTTCTTCCCCCCGTTCCCTTGTGAGCGCACAGTGCGTGCAGCAGCCCTCAGCGTCTGCTGGTGGGTGATGTGTTTGTCGACTGCTTGGACCATGAGAGCCTCCGGTCAGGATCGCGGCTGCCCTTGCATTCACCCCTAGACTCTTGAGCACATCCACAGGTCTCAGTGCCAGCTCAAGGCTCTCTCCCGTTGTGTCCTGCCTGACTAGTCCACGGTGCTCTTGCTCTTCCTTGGCAGTGCCCTTGTTCGGGAAATGACCTTTTTGTGTGAACTCGTTTTGACATGCCAGCTTGACGAAGGGCTCCTCCAGGGCAGGGGTCCTCCCATCATCCCTAGGAGGTGTTCAGCTAGGGTTTGCTGTGGATTTCCTCCTTTTTGATACCTGTGGGCAGAGGAGCACTCACCTCAGTACATCAGTACATCTTGCTGAGTTTGGAACAGAAGACTCCCAACTGCATATAGAGAAACTGAGTCCCAGGTGAAGAGAAACCTGCTTGTCCCCCTGCATTCCAATAACACATACACAGCGAGGGCAGGAGGGCAGGGACCAGGTGTCCGGAGCTTCCTGGCAGTCCTCTCTGCCAGGATCATTCTGTCCTGCTCATTCCTCGTTTTTCTGTCCAGATGGCTGGGGGAAGGCATGGCTGGCATCAGCCAAGGTGATACATGACCACATGGGGCTCAGAGCAGAGAGGGCTCAGACCATTAGGGGTGTCAGGCTGGGAAATCGGAAATTAAAGGCCTGGCGCAATGGCCAGCAAAACCTCCCCCTGGTGCAGTGTTCTGAAATCACCTGTGGTGGGTTTCATTAGCACGGGCACAGGGGAGGGAAGGCCTCTTGGCAGGCGGAAGAGACAGATGGGCTGCAGGCACTGGCCTGGCCTTGCGAGTGAGCCAGTGCACTCACTCAGGGCTTGGCGGTAAGCTTCCATCATTAGGCTCCTGGAGGCACGGGTGTGAGGAACCTTTCCCACTTTGAGGCTGTGAGCCCCCCTGGCAAGCCCATTCTCCTCCTGAGCCTCAGTCTTATCATCTGTAAAATGAGAAGATCGGGCCAGGGGATCTTTGTGGTCTCTCTGGCCCGGCAGCCTAGATTTATGACCTGTGACCACCGGGAGAGTGTGACTAGGTTTGTGGCTAACGGCAAAGGGGCAGGAGGGCTCTGGGATGCGGGGTCGGGGGATGGTGCCCACTGGAGGAGGACAGCTTCCCCTGGGTATCTCAAGGCCCTTGGGAGCTTAGGGTGGGGAGACTGTGTAGAGATGGTGGTCTCTGAAAAGAGGACTTTTCTTTCTCCATAGTCCCCTGACAGTTTGGTTTTCATTCTGCCCACCCGTCTGTCTACCCTCCATCTCACCTACAACTATCTGTGGAGCACCTCCTGTGCGGGGAACACAGCTGTGCATGAGACAGACAAGGTCATTGCTTTCATGGAGCCCAAGGTCCAATTGGTGAAGACAGGCATTAGACAAACAGTTCACAGATAATGAATTACACTGGGAATAAGTTTACGTGCCTCTGTGTGTGCTGCTCTTCCTCCTTGATTTTACTTTCCTGCTGCCTCCACCCTCTTCCTCTTTCCTCGCTCCTCCTTCTGTACCTGCTTTGTCTCTGTGGGCTTTCTCCACTTCTCCAGTGCTGAGACCTTCCTGTGATTCTGTGCTGTCTAGGCTGGAAATACAAAAAGCTGTAGATCGTGACCTTTCTGCTTGCGTATCTGGACATTCTCTGGGAGGAGAATGGTGGTGGATCTCATGGCCTTCTGAAGGGGCTGTGGATAGAGTGTGGGGCCTTGCTTTTCTGGGTTTGCATTCAGATTGTGACACAAGCTTGCACAAGTTCACTTACCTTCTCTGAGCCTTAGTTTCCTCATCTGGAAAATGGGTTTAACCGCACTTACCTTGAAGTATAATTTTGGACATCAAATGTGCAGATGTAAGTGAAAGTTCGTTGTTGGTACCTTGACTATAGAAGGTGTTTTATTAAAACTAGCGTTCTCTCCCCTTTTCTCCTTTCTTCCCTTCTGCAGGATATGTAGGGAGATATTTTTGAGTCTAGGGTGGAGAGTGGAGGTAGGGGAGCCCTGGCCCTTTGCAGGTCACCCTCCAGCCTGGAATCCAGGTGAGGTGTGGAGGAGCTACTGGGCAGCAGGAGAGGGGGCACGGTCCCTGCCCTGGGAGGAGGTGTAGACCTCAATCTGGGGAAGGCCAGGAGCCCGCCAGGGGCTGGAGAGAATGACAGGCGTCCCATGCATCCCAAAAATGCAGTGTGGTATGACAGCTGCCCGCTGCATCCTGCTGGGTGTTGGGGCCAGGGAGACCCTTGCTGAGGAGCGTGATTGGTGGGCATGCTGCAGGCTGAATCCTGGTGGTGTCTCCCTGATGCAATGGGAAGGGGCCCCTCCCTCCTTTGCCATTGCCCCTACCTTCCCTGCCCACTTCCAGGTTCAGTTTGAGCCACCTAGGGCCTGTTCTACCCCCGAAGAGAGAGAACCAGCCAGCCCGGTGCTGCAACAATGGACGTGTTCTGTTCTGTACCGCCCAATACAGTAGTGACCAGCCATCCAATACGGTAGTGACCAGCCGCCCAATACAGTAGTGACCAGCCATCCAATATGGTAGTGACCAGCCGCCCAATACGGTAGTGACTGGCCGCCCAATACGGTAGTGACCAGCTACATGTAGCTGTTCAGCATTGAAAATGGGGCAGAAAATGCCCTGAGGAGCTGGATTTTAAATTTGATTCAATTTCAACGAAAATGGAAATTTAGGTGGCCACATGTTGCTAGTGGCTGCTACGTTGGTCGGTGCTGGTTTAGACCAGCGGTTTTTACCTGCAGTGTTACCTCACACTGGTGGGTGCCCTTTGGTGGGAGGTGTGTTGTGAGTACCTTGTTCCTAGTAAGAGAGTAGTAAGCGGTGTGAGTGGTGTGCACCTATGTGGAGTGGGGTGGCAGGGGGCACAGCTTGGCAGATAATGGGTGGGCTCCTGGGAGTCTAATCTGGGTACATTTGGAGATTGAGTGGAGGATCTGGATAGGGGAGAAGGAGGAGAGAAGTCTCAAGGGCTTCATTTATCCTGGAGACAGCACAGAAATAGGGAAGGAGTTTTGAACAGTCGTTCCTCTGAAAGAAAGGGATGAAGGGCATACATCCCAGGGCCATTGGCTAAAAGACTGCACAGATTCTACAGGGGCTGGAGGAGACCTGAGGCACCATCTAGCGTGTAGCCTGCTCATTTTACAGGTAAGGAAACCAAGGCCCATCACACACTGGACAAGAATCTGATCCCTCTGCTTCTAAGAACTACCCTGTAAAGTATCAGCCTTATTTTGCAGCCGAAACTAGAAACCATGAAGCTTTTTAGTCGAACCAAGTCTTGGTCCCTAGTTGGTCCAGAGTCACAAGCTGAGTTTCTCGGACTTTCAGGCCAACACCCACACTGCCAGCTCATTGTATTTCTTCCAGCAGCTTGGGCTGGGGGCAGGATGCTGAGGTTCCTCCTCCAGCACCTGCGGGCTGTGGATGGCCAGTGGCAGGGCCGTGGCTGGCAGGGTATGGAACGTGGGCAGGGAATGTGGCCGTGGCTGTGTGGGGCTGCCTGCTCCAGGGCCTAGAGCGTGCCCATGACCGCACTGCCAACTGGCCCTGCTGTTTGTGGAACTGAGAGACGCCTGCCTGAAAGGGACCAGGAGGGACAAGGGAGCAAGGTCAGAGTAGAGCCAAACGCTCACATTCCACTCCTTACAGAGCAGCGCTCAGAGGAGACCTGTGTCTCTCCATCCTCTCCAGCTTGGCTGGGAAGCTGCCCAGGCGGGGGGAGAGCCTGCCCCATCCAGCTGTTGTCCACCTCCCAGCTTCCCCACGGCTGCAGCTGTCCGAGCTCCATCAGTCACGTCCAAGGCTGGGTGGGAGGAGGGGATGAGGAGAAGAGGGGGCCTCTCGGGCGTGTTTGGCGGAGGTAACTTTGGCTCCTGCCTCTAAGGAGGTCTCCAGTTGCTGAGGGAAGGGAGGAGGGTGGTGTCTGCCTCCTGGCTCCTGGGTAAATTGCAGGGTGTGGGTGGCTCAGCTTTCAGCCCCCCACCACTTGTCTCTCTGGGAGGGTCAGTGTTTTATTGAAAAGAATAGAAATGATTGAATTCTTCCTTCATTTTCATCTAACCAGTTCTTTTGGCACTTCTTAGCTTTGCTGTACTTTTTGTGAATGAACAAATGAAGGGCTCCTTACCTGCCTCCAGGGTAGGGAGATGGGGTCTTTGTTCCTTCTGGCTCACTGGTTTGATGATGGTCAGGCCCTGTGTGTAGGGGCTGGACTTGGGGTGTGTGAGCTGTAAGGATGGGTGTATTTTGTCCTCCAAGTGTGGCAGGAAGTAGGGAGATGCCCATCCTGCCATTACCATGGTCTGCAGCCTAATGCATGCCTAGCCTTGTTCTCTCTTTTTTTCCTGAAATTTAGTGGAGTCCTTGAAGTCTCTAACTACTTTGCATTCTTCAGGAGCTAAAGACAGTGACACAAAGAGAGAAGTGGGCCTCCCTCTTGGCCAGACCTCAGTTTGCCAGCCTGAAGAATGGAGAAGCATGGCCACCTGCCTCAGTCCAACAGACAACAGCATCATGGTGTAAAAAGTTGATTTGAGTCCTTTGGAAAAAAGGCCCTAGAGGAGAGGCACTTATTTTGTTTTTATTCTGAGCTTTATCTCATCTCAACACAGGACAGGATGGGTGTTAGCCAAGTAATAGCCATCAGTGATTTGAGACCTGGCTTGGAGCTAGAGACATCTGGGGAGCTTTTCAATAATTCAGACTCCTGGGCCCCCATCCCAGATCTGAGTCTGAAGCTCTGGGAACGGGGGCAGAAAGCTATATTTTGAAAAGCTTCCCACATGATTTCAATACAAAGGTAGGTTTGTCCCCTTGAGGAGAAGTCCCTTGGTGAACAGATATTCATAAGTGCTTTTCTCTGAAACATGCCTGACTTTGGAGAGCATTTGTTATAATTGCTTCATTCATCCAGCCAATGGATATTTAGTGAACATCCATGGCTCACTAGACGCAGCTCTGGGCAGAGGGGTGTGGGCAGAATTAGGTGGAATGTTCTTCCCTCTGGGGGGCACAGTCCAGTTTGTGAGACAGACAGCACCAGCAATGATAATGTAGCATGAAAGGTGAGGTGTGGGAGGTGCCTGCTGGGCCTGCTACATTTGGCTGGGCTTCAGAGAATCTGTCTCGGGCTCCTTGGTCTGTTTCCACCCCTCTGCCAGAGTTATAGGCTTAATATCCTTTTTATGTGTATTTGAACAGAATGGGGCACATAGCTGACTTGATGCTGATGCCCAGAGAGATTAGGGGGCTTGACTAAGGCCACCCAGTGAGTTAGTACTTTTTTGATGGGGGGCAGAAATGGGGAGGGTTTCCTTTATGTGTGTCGTAAAACCCCCAAATGGACTGCAGTGTATCTGGACTCTGCAGGTGGCAGACAGACATGGTGTCAGTCTTGGTTTCAGCCTGTGGCCCAGGGTGAATCTTCGGCTTCTTGTCTACACTCTGAGGCTGATACATAACCACGTTGCTGCTGGTTCTTAGAATTAGAGGTTATGGTATGGCTGGCCCATGCTAGGTGCTCAGTGAATGCCAGTTTCTCTTCTCTATCGTATTTGGTGTCTTAAGTGAGGATAGTAATGTTTTTTGGGTCCCCAGACTCTATGAGCCCTCCTTCTAGCTGGGGGGTTGCCTTAGCTAATCCCCACTTACGAGTTGATTTCAGGGTGCCAAGTTCCAGGCTCTGCAAGAGATCGAATGCTGGCCCTTCTTCACCCCACGCCTGGCCTGGCCTTGGGGAGCCCTCCCCTGTCCTGTGCCTTTTAACTCAATACACCCTGACAGCTCCATGCAAATCGCTAGAGCAGTCACAACGCCTCATTTCTCAGTAAGGCTCCTTCATCCAAGCCTTTGTCCTTCCGCTGAACATTAAACTCTGTCAACATATTTTCCCAATGAAGTTCTTCCTCCCTCTGCACCGTCCCCAGTCTCCAGCCAGCTTTGCTAGCCAGGGACACAATTGGATTGCAATTTCTAGCACTTCCTGGAGATCAGGTCCCTGAAGAGCTGTAAAAATCCAGCGGTGTTTCTGGCTACCTTTCCATGCGGTTTGTAGTGCACTGTCCCTCACACACGCCTGCAGAGCCTGTGTGTGTGTTTGCAGTCACATGTTTGCACATGTGTGTGCGTGTGTGTGAATGGGTGCGTGCATGAGTGTGTATTTGGCTTTAGGGGAGGCCCTCATATTGCATTACCTATGTAGCTAGTTTCTGGCTGCCAGTTTGCATTTCTTAGGCGGATTTTCTGATTCCAGGCTTGGGAGGGCTTCCCCACACTGTACGTAATTGGGCATGAAGCCTGTGGTGGGGTGGATTTGGGTAATGGCTGGGCCGCATTCCTCCCATTCTTTTCTCACAGGAAAAAGTGCCTGTGGTGGGATTGCTTACAGGAGGGGCCGGCTGCCTGCCACCGGCCTTTACATTTGGCCCCTGTCGGCCCCTCCAGCCTTGCCCACCCATCTCCCCTCAAGGCAGATGCTACCAGCTGGGTGGGCACTGGGCTGCGCATGCCCCTTAGTGATTTAACAGCCTGCGAGGCCTGGCTGCCCTCTTCCCACCCATGCTTGGTGAGACATGGTGCCCATTTCCAGGATCGTCTTCCTTAAACCTAGATATGGAACAGAATGGAGTAGCCTCCAATGTGAAATGCCTCTTACTCCCTTCCTCCCTCCCTCCAGCCCTTTTTCCTTTTTTTCATTTCTTAAAGAAAAAACATGGTGTGCACCTCTAATCCCAGCTACTTGGGAGGCTGAGGCAGGAGAATTGCTTGAACCCACGAGGTGGAGGTTGCAGTGAGCCGAGATTGCTTGCACTCCAGCCTGGGAGACAGAGTGAGAGTCTGTCTCAAAAGCAAAGCAAAACAAAACAACAATAAAAAAAACCCCACAACAAAAATCACACAGCCAATCTTTGGAATTGAAAAGCAAAAGCCCAACAATCAGGCATGAGTCAATTTCCCTGCAAATGGGATGCCGTGCTGGATGGGGTCTGTGATTTGCCGCTTGGCGAAGACAACTCTCTGAGGAGTTTTTCCTCTCCAGCTCTCATTCCCCACATGGTGGGGGTGGTGGGGGGGGGTGGATCTCTCCCTGGGGAGTCTGACCAGCTTGGAAAGAGGTAAGGTAAGGAGGACTCTCTTTCTGTTTTCCATGACACCCCCTCTGTCATAGCTTGCAAGGAGGCCGCTGCCACTTCCTAGCCCACCTTGCCTGGCCACCAGGGAGGCTGCTGTGGGTTAGCTCTCCTGGTTGTCCTCAGGACCCTGGCACCCAGCTCCTCCCTCACCTGCCACAGGATTTGGCCTGATGCCAGGGTGGGCTGGGATTTGGTGTCCCACCAGCCCCTCCTTTTGGAAGGTCCTTTGGCAGTCCTTCTGACACTGCTGCCCCCTTTGGCAAGCAGCCTTCCCTTGAGATCTGGTTCCTGAGTGTCCCCAGTGATGGACACAGTGAAACAAGTATTGAAAAGAATGAGGGAAGGGCAGTCTTGGGAGAGAATGCTGGCCTGGCTGTTTCCAGCCTGGAGGGGCTGTCTTCAGGCTTCCTTCTTTTCATTTTTTTTTTTTGAGCTGGAGTCTCACTTTGTTGCCCAGGCTGGAGTGCAGTGGCATGATATCAGCTCACTGCAACCTCCGTCTCCCAGGTTCGAGCAATTCTTCCTGCCTTAGCCTCCTGAGTAGCTGGGACTGCAGGTGCCTACCACCACGCCTGGGTAATTTTATATTTTTTAGTAGAGATGGGGTTTCGCTGTGTTGTCCAGGCTGGTCTTGAACTCCTGACCTCAGGTGATCCACCCACCTCAGCCTCCCAGAGTGCTGGGATTACATGTGTGAGCCACCATGCCCAGCCGAGCCCCCTTCTTATGCTGTATCAGAAGACTGGGGCTCTGAAACAACAGCGGAAATGAAAGAGTGGCAGAGGAGCACATACACCTGCCAGGCAGAGACCCCCGGACGACGTCTGTGCTCATTGCAAACGCTGAGCTTCCTTTTATGGCGTGTGTGTGTGTGTGCATGTGTGGGGTGTGGTGGTGGTGCGGGGCGCGCGCCTTCCTTGAAGCCCTCTAACTCTTCAGACTGATTTGTGACACTTTTACCTTGTGTCTCACCCCTGTAGGACCCCCGGAAGGGCCTGAACAAAGAAGACATTTCCTACCTGACCCTCATCATCATGTGCTGGTTTATTTCAGGGTCAGAGCTACTGGTCATTTAAAAAAAAATGCTAATCATATAAATAATGCTGTTAAAAAAGAACAGAAATCAAAGAAATAGGGGTAAAAAAATGCCGCACAAACCTGCCATCATGACAAATCAGCTTTCCATTTTCCATGATGCTTTCAGTCTATATTTACTTGCAAACATAATGTTTTTACATGGTTATAGTCAATAATGTAGATGGAATTTTGCATTCTATTTGCCTGCTTTAACATTTTACCACAAGCTGCGTAATCATCACAATTATGATAATCATAATCATCACTTTTAAATGGCTATATAGGAATTGTTTCATATTTATCCATTTTCCTACAGTGAACGTTTAGTTCACCATTTTAACTTAACTAAATAGTAGAAACTGCGTTAATACATTGATATGTTAATATGTGTGTGTGGGTGTGTGTGTCTGTGGATATATCTCTGTCTCTCTGTATAGCTGTTTCCCCTTTTGCATTATTTCCTTACAATTCAAGAAGCCAAGCATTCTTTCCTAGAGCAATGAGGGATCTCATTCTGGGTTGTTAAATACCAGCCGGAAGTCAGGTGCCTGAGAGCAGCCACAGGGTTTAGCTCAGATCTTGGCCTGAGTCTGTTTTCACAAACTGCCCTTGGGAAGGCAGCGGAGGCCCTGCTCTAAAGGCTGTTAACTCTGCATTTTTATCCTATCTCCGGCTTCAAAGCCTGCTGGCCTGGGTACACAGATTTTGAGTATGTTGCTTCACTCATTCAAGAATTCCTAAGTGCACTCCCCATCTGACCCCATTCAAAGCAAGAGAAATAGGTCTAGCTCCCACCCTTAGGGAACCTGCAGTCTGAAATGACCATGGGCTTGCCCATTCAATTATATTCAATCAGCTTTATGCAAGCCTGAAAACTCAGATGAGTGATAACAGCCCAGGCTGGTGGGCTGGTCAGCCCATGCCCCTGTTCCTCCCTCTCTTCCTTCCCTCCCTTTCCCTCAGTGTCCTGCTTTCACTGTTTTGCAGCAGAATGAACAGCACAGAACATGATGCACATGTTTGGCTGTGCAAAAGAGGAGCTAGTGCTTAAGTACAAATGGGAGACATGATTCTTTTGTTTTAAATAAATACTTAAACTCCACTCTGGTTTTGTGAGCATCTGTGCTCCAGGCCTGAACAGCTGAGCTGCCTCTTGCATGGACCTGCAGTGATGCCGTGATTGCCTGCATGCCCAGTAATCATTACATGGAATTGGGGTGGCAGTAGTTGAAAGTGATCGCAATGAGCCCCTTTTCTAGTGACTTTTCCAGCCCTTTGCAGACAGGATCTGACTAGGACAGAGACAAATGGAGTTTCTCAGAGGGCAGTGGTCTGTAACAGTTAAGTATTCTACATGACTCTCTTAGTTCCCTAGGTCTTCCATTTTTCTTTTTTTTTTTTTTTTTGAGACGGAGTTTCACTCATGTTACCCAGGCTGGAGTGCAATGGCGCGATCTCGGCTCACCGCAACCTCCGCCTCCTGGGTTCAGGCAATTCTCCTGCCTCAGCCTCCTGAGTAGCTGGGATTACAGGCACGTGCCACCATGCCCAGCTAATTTTTTGTATTTTTAGTAGAGACGGGGTTTCACCACGTTGACCAGGATGGTCTCGATCTTTTGACCTCGTGATCCACCCGCCTCGGCCACCCGAAGTGCTGGGATTACAGGCTTGAGCCACCGCGCCCGGCATAGGTCTTCCATTTTTCAAGGAAAATTTGAACTTCTGATTTTTGGGTAAAATCTCCTAATTTTTAACTATTGGCAGATAATTAAAAAATTTTAAAGCGTGATGCAGACCAAGGCAAACCTATGTGGGGGCTGGATTAGGTCTGGTGTTCTAGCTTGTGACCCCTTCTATATGTATTAAGGGTAGGGTATTATGCTGGGCACTTTGGGGAACATATAGAACATAAAGTGATGAAATAATAAAAATCACATGGTGTGGGAGAGGCAGCTCACACAGAATTACAATACAAAGCATAACATGGTTGGCTGTGCAAGTGACACTGAGGGTGGGCTGTCCTGGGAATGCTAGGTAGGGACTGTTGATCATGTTCTGAGCTTTTAGGAAAGTGGCATGAGGAGGCCGCTCCTGGATAGCCATTAGAAGAGACCACGTCTTCCAGGCCCAGCATGGTGGTGTGCACCTGTAATGCCAGCATTTTGAGATGCCGAGGCGAGAGGATCCCTTGAACCCAAGAGTTTGAGGGCTGCAGTGAACCATGATTACACCACTGCAGCCCTGATGGCAGAGCAAGACCCTGTCTCTTAAAAAAAATAAAGAGGGAACGAGAGCAAGACCGCGTCTTCCTTTTCTAATCCCTTTGGGAAGAGTTAGGCCTTGAGTGAGAGACGCCATGAAGCATGGAGTTGGAACTGGGAAGATTGGATTAGGTAGGTGTGGCGTAAATTTCCTTTTCTCTGTTTTTTTCCCATCTGCACAGTGAGGAAAATTGCCCCCCTTGGGCAGTTAGCAAGTATTTATTGTAGGCACACTGGAGGTGGAGTTGCCAGGGACCCCCTCCTCCCCTCCAAGAGCCCTAGGGGAGATAAAGGGGAGTCTGTCAAAGTGCTTTGAACTTCTCAGGAAGGCGAAAGGACTTGAAGACATTGCTCCATGGTTTTCCCCGCATGACAGCCATGACGTATGAGCCTAGTGATACCTAAGAAATACGACTTGCTAGGGAAGTAAACACCCAGTGTTATTTATTAGTTATTAAAAAAACAAAGCTTTCCTTAGCTGGGAGGTTTCAGATCAGTGACAATGTCAGCTTCAATTTTCCTCTGTTAATAACAGGACAGCCTCCTCCCCAGCCTGTATCAGCAGCATTGAGAAGTATGTCTGGATACATCTTTGGCATTTGATGACTCTCCGGGAGGAAGGGAAAATGGTCCCGAAGAACCGGAAGGTTGTGCAGGGCCAGGACGGATCTCGTTGTGAATAATGAAGCAAGCTGCCTTCCAGTGCTGGGTCCTTTGCTTCTATCTGTGTCCTCCCTCCATGTAGGCCCCTCTAGGACTGGGATGGGGAGGGGCAGCAGGTGGAGAGTCGGGAGGGCCAGGTGACAGGGTGCTGATAGAGGCATATTCTGGTCTGTCTTCTTGATAGGGGAGGTGTTGAAGTTTGGGATCTTGGCAAGACTTGAACTTTGCTTCTTAGAGTTGTTGTTGTTTTTCTTTTTGAGGTGGAGTCTCACTGTCACCCAGGCTGTGTGGCATGATCTCGGCTCACTGCAACCTCCCTCTCCCAGATTCAAATCTCCCAGATCCTCCTGCTTCAGTTTCCTGAGCAGCTGGGATCACAGGTGTGTGCCAGGCTAATTTTTGTATTTTTAGTTGAGACGGGGTTTCACCATGTTGGCCAGGCTGGTCACGAGCTCCTGACCTCAAGTGATCCACCCTCCTCAGCCTCCCAAAGTGCTGGGACTACAGGCGTGAACCACCGTGGCTGGCCTGCTTCTTAGAGTTGAATGGAATCCGGAGATGGGTGGGAAGGTTAGCTGGCTAACTGGGAAGGCTATGAAGCAGGAGAAGGGCCTGGGACAGGGGGCAAGGGCTGAGGGCCAAGGTTGAAGTGAGTTAAGTAACTACAGCATTGATAAGGACAGTCCCCTTCAGTATTGAGTATAAATTCTCCCCCGCTGAGCCTCATAGCAAACAGGTGAGAGAGGGTAGAGCAGGTTTTATTATTCCACCTAATTCAGGCTGAATATGGCGTATTTTAAGAATGTGGGTGTTTGAAGATAGACAGATTTGGGTTCAAGCTGAGCCTTCTGACCTTGACAAATCTCATTAGCCTCTGAACCTCAGCTTCTCAATTTGTAAAACAGGGAGACCAATGCTTGCCTCATAGAGTATTTTGTAAAGGATGAAAACCTGAGTCTTTGGCACGTGGTAGACATCGAATAGTGAATAGCAGCTGCTACTGCTGTCAGTGCAGACTAGGAAGCTGAGACCTAAAGAGAGGTCATCTGTCCTGCTGGAGGTCCCAAGGGAAACAGCCAGGACTGGAACCACGGTTCCGGACCTTGCAGGCCATGTTCTCCTGTTCCGCAGCCCTTCCTTCCACTTCCCTGATTAGGTGTGCGCTGGGCAGACGCCGGTAGGCAGGCACCATTGGCGTCCAGGATGCATTTATGCCTGAATTGTAAGTTGTGGGCTTTGCCCGGTCTCAGACATGATTATAGGGTGCTGAAAAAGCAGCACCCCCTGATTAAGACGATAAGTGAAAATGCACCAGGGCTTTTGTTCACTGAGCAACTCCATTGTGTCTTTCTTTCCTTCTCCACCCCTCTTTTTATCTACTAAAAAAAAAAAAAATGGAAAAGATGAAGGACTGTCAGCACCAGATCACAACACGGGCTCCAGGAGTTGGCAGCTTTTCAGTGCCTGCGGAGTTTCCTCTTCTTGCTTTCCTCGACCAAGTCTAATGGAGATAAATCTGAGGTCTCCCCTTGGAGCACAGGGCTTCCTGCTTTCCTGTGTCCTGGAGGAGCATCCCCTGGGCTTCTCTTTGTCAGCACCCTCCTCTCCCGTGAATGCCTCCTACAAGATGTGTGGAAGTGGTGCTCAGTCGTTCTGCTGCCTGTGGGTGGAGCCACCCTTCCCCAGCTCCGCTCAGGTCACGTCACACTCATGCTCCAGAGCCTTCAGTGGCTCCCTGTTCCTATCTCAAGTCCGTGCTTTGATGTGTAGTGTGCAAGGCTCTGCAGAACTTGACCTCAGCTTGTCTTTGCGCTGCCGTCCTCCACCGTTCCTTGCATAAAGCATAGGCCTCCACTGTGTCGGCTAACTTGCGACTTCCTCAACAGGTCTGGAAGCTACCTGCCTTTGTGCTTTTGATCACTCAGCCTCTTTTGCTTGGACAGCCCTCACCACAATGGAATTAGGCCCAATCTTCATGGATTAGCTGGAGTGCCAGCTCCTTGGTAAAGCACGTCTTGCTTGGGAACATACTCCTTCTTTGCCTGGCACATCACATATAATGAAATTAATGTTGGCTTTGCTTAGGGCCCTCTGCCGTGACTGTGCAGGTCTCTTCCAGGGCCTCCTCAGAGCTTGATTGTCTGCATCCCCTGCCCCCTGCCAGGGAGCCTATTTACACTTTGGTTGCGCATGATCTAAGTTCTTAGGCATTTTTCTTTCTAAGTTTAAAGTTCTCTTACTTTTCCCATCATTGTATGTTGTTTCTGAGTCTCAGAGGCTGTGGCGACAGGAGGGTGTAGTAGAAAGCGTACTAGATTGAGAGCAGGAGCTGTGACTTCTCCTCCCAGCTCTGCCTCTCACCAACTGTGATTTGGGGCAAGTAGCTAACCTTATCTGGATGGGTCTCAGTTCCCTATCTGTAAAACAAGGGGTGGGCTAGCTAATTTCTAAGATTTGTGGATGGAATTTTTAAGAACAATTTTATTGAGATGTAATTCATAAAACATCACACTCTCCCATTGTTAAGGGCTCACTTGTGCTTCCCACAGATCCTAACCCCATACATCACAATGTGACTGTATTTGGAGAGAGAGAAGGTTTTTAAAGAGGTGACTGTGGTCAAATGAGGTCACCAGGGCAGGCCCTAATCCACTATGGCTGGTGCCATTATAAGAGGATATGAGGGGCTTGGCACCGTGGCTCACACCTAGAATCCCAGCACTTTGGGAGGCCAAGGCAGGAAGACCACTTGAGCCCAGGTGTTTAAGACCAGCCTAGGCATCATGACAAGACCCCTCATCTCGATTAAGAAACTATGTATATATAGAAGGTATTGGGACAGCAACACAGAGGGAAGCCCACACGAAGACAAAGGGAGAAGACAGCCATCTACAAGCCAAGAAGAGAGAGAAAATGGATGAAACCAATCCAGCTGATGCCTTGATCTTGGAGTCAGCCTCCAGGATCATGAGAAAATAAATTTCTGTTGTTTAAGCCACACAGCCTGTAGTACCTTGGTTATGGCAGTCCTAGCAAACTGATATACCTACTTAATATACAACTCAGTGGTTTAATCTGTTCAAGTTGTGTAACTGCTGCCACAATTTATGTTTTGAACATTTTATCACCTCAGAAAGAAACCTCATGCCCACTGGAAGTTATTCTCTATATCCTCTCAATCCTCATCCCTCCCCCAGCCCTGGGCAACCACTAATCTGTGTTCTGTCTGTGGTGTTGCTTATCGTAGAGGCTTATTTTAAATGGAGTCATGCAAAATGTGTTTTTAATTTTTTTTGTGATTGCCTTCTTAGCATACTTAGCATAATGTTTCGAAGGTTCATCCATGTTGTAGCATATGCCAGTACTTCATTCCTCTTTATTACGGAATAATATTGCACAGGTATGCCACATTTTGTTTATCCATTCATCACTTGTTGGATATTTGGGTTGTTTCAGTGTTTTGGTTATTTTGAATAATGGTGCAATGAACATTTATGTATGGGTTTTTGTGTGGAAATGTTATTTATTTCAGGTATCTAGGTGTGGAATTGTTGGATCATATGGTAACTCTATGTTTAATTTTTTGAGGAACCACCAAACTGATTTCCAAAGTAGCTGTACCATTTTACATTCCCACCAGTAATGTATTCCAGTTGGGAATTAGCTCTTTTCCAATTTCTCCATGTCCTTGTCCACACTTGTTAATTTCTGTCTTTTTGGAGCCATCCTAGTGAGTGTGAAATGGTATCTCATTGTGGTTTTGATTTGCATTTCCCTAGTGTTGAATGATGTTGAGCATCTGTTATTATACTTATTTGCCACTTGTGTAACTTCTGTTCATATACTTTGCTCATTTTAAAAATGGGTGGTTTTTTTTTTTATTATTCAGCTATAATAATTCTTTATATATTCTGGTTACAAGCCCCTTAATCGATACATGATTTGCAAATATCTTCTCATATTCTGTAGGTTTCACTTTTTTTGGTGTGTTATTTGCAACGTAAGAGTTTTTAATTTTGCTGAAGTCCAATTTAATTTTTCTTTTATTACTTATTGTTGTTGGTGTCATATCTAAGGCATAATTGCCAACTCTTTGTGACCCAAGGTCACAAAGAGTTACACCTATCTTGTCTTCTAAGAGTTTTACAGTTTTAACTCCAGATCCATGATTCATTTTGAGAGTTCTTTTTTGGGTAGGTCCATGATTCATTTTGGGTTCCTTTTTGTGTATGGTCTGAGGTAGGGAGTCAACTTCATTTTTTGCCTGTGGATATGCAGCTGTCCCAGCACCATTTGTTGACATAAATAGGATCTTAAAGGACACCTGGATCCCTTTAAAACTCACCTCCTGGGGAGCAGGAGACCTAGTGTGGGGCCTGGCCTAGGGAAAGTACTCTTGGAAAATGCCCTTTCCTGCTGGAAGAGCACCAGCGAGTAGCTCCCCAGCCCCTGCCTCTCAGCCTTTTGTGCTGAGATTGTACCATTCTTTGTGTGTGTAACTTGCTATTCACTAGACCCAGAATGGTGCTTGCTGTGGTTTGAATCTTTGTCCCCTCCAAACCTTAGGTTGAAACTTATCTGTCTATTGTTTTAGAGATAGGTTCTCACTCTATTGCCAGGCTGGAGTGCAGTGGTGCAACCATAGCTCACTGCAACCTTGAATGCTGGGGCTCAAGCCATCTTCCTGCTTTGGCCTTCCAAAATATTGGGATTACAAGCGTGAGCCATGGTGCCTGCCTGGCCTCCTCAGGTTGAAATTTGATCCCAGTGTTGGGGGGTGAGTCTAATGGGAGGTGTTTGGATCATGGTCGGGGGATCCCTCATGAATAGATGAATGTCCTTCTTGGGGAGTGAGTACCTCCTCACTGTATTAGTTCCTGTAAGAGCTGGTTGTTAAAGAGCCTAGCACCTCCCCCCACTGTCTTGCTTTCTCTCTCACCTGTGATACCTGCCTATGCCAGCTCCCCTCTGCCTTCCACCATGAGTGGAAGCAGCCTGAGGCCTCACCAGATGCCCAAACATCAGAATCGTGAGCCAAATAAACCTTTTCCCTGAGAAATCATCCAGCTTCAGGTATTCCTTTATAACAACACAAAACAGACTAAGACAGTGCTGTATGCAGCTGCATGCTAAATAATTGATTCAGGTGATGGTGAAGGTCAGAACAGGAGGATGTGGGCTTCTATCATAGCAGGGGAGTGTCCCTGGCTGAGAGGCCTGCTGGAACCAACAGCAGAGAGGTTATCAACTCTTGTTCTACCTGGAGAGGTATTTGAGGGCCCCTGGGTCTAGTTGATGGAGCTCTTGGAAGCCGTTGATCAGGCCAGGGAAAAGATGATAGTGACAGCCAAGAGCAGAGGTGATGAATGTTTAGAAAAAGAAAAGAAAGAATTTTCAGCTTTCTGGCTCCTTTAATCCAACCCTACTTTTTGGCCAGAGGAAGACCATTTTCTTTCCCCTCAGCTCTTTCTCAGTAGAGCTAATAGGTCCCCTGGGTAGATTTAAGGGAAGTTAATGAGACAAGTTATGGTTATACCATGCTCTAGGCTACATGTCTCCCTTCTCTCCCAGGCCTCCAGGGCTGAGGCTCAAAGCACCATCTCCTCTCCAGAACTGAGGCAGCCTTGGAATCCCCAGGCAGCTTACTGGAGAGAGTGTCAGGATGGGGGCAGCAGAATCTCAGAGGGACAGGTCTTTTCCTTTCCCCCACTGTGGACGGTATGGGAAGGGAGGGTCTTGCCAGCCATTAGCAAATCTCCCCAGTAGGGCCCCAACTGTCTTCAAGCGTATTCCCATCCCCTTCCAACGTCCCTGGCTGCAGTCCACGCAGATCACTCCCATGCTTGTTCGTGCTGCTCTCTGCGGAGTCTCCAGCACCTAGACACTGCCTGGCATGATCAATAGTGGATTAATGAATGAATGCTTTTCTACCTTGAGCTCAAGCTGTTCCTTTTACCTCATTCCCCATTGCCCTCTGGCTGTTTTCAGAATCCTACCAGCTGTTGGAGGGCCAGTTTAAATGTCTTGTCTATAAGCCCCATAATTGAACATGACAATTCCATCTTTTGCTACTCTCGCCCTTTTGTTTCTACCTCTGTTTGGCACTTTCCACACTCTGCCCCATGGTAAGATATTTACGTGTCTGTCTTAACCCCAGAATTGAAACACCCTGTAAAGGGCAGGGACCACAACTTTGTTTGCATTTTGTGTCATTTCTCCTCCCGTCCACCCCTCTGCACCTAGGATGGTGTTTCATACACCTTTGCCACTTGACAAAGTCTGCTTAACTATAGCACCTGGGTTACACATTGTTGGTGTTGGGTCTCTTTTTCCCAGGTTACTGTTCTGCCTACAGCTTTTTGCCACTCAGAGGATTTTCCTGGGTTTCACATCCTGGGGTAGGAGGTATCTATGAGAGACAGATGTCAGCGCGTGGTGTTCCCAATCCATTGCGTATAATTTACATATCTCTGCGCAGCTCGCATCAGTGAGACCGCATTACTAAGGTATTATGCTTGACTCCTGGCAGGAAGAATTGGAGCAGATAACACATCAGTGGTAATCCCTTACTCTGCCCTGGAGGATACAGAAAATCTCTGGTGTGAGCTACTGCCTGTGGATGTTAGAGACTCACCTGCTGTCATTAATGTAGAGGCTGGATTTCCCTTTCCAATTGATTAGACAGCTCTATGTGTTCTCTCCTCTTTGCAGGGAGTAGGCCTCCTCCTCTCTCCCCCACCCCAGTTCCTGATCTGAAGGGTGGGGCTCAGAGGGACAAGAGGGCTAGTGGGAGGGGGCCCACTTAGAATGCCAAGCTATAAAAGCCCTTTGGGATAAACCAGTGGTACTGAGGCTGGACTGTTCATTAGTTGCAAAGTCCCTGATGGGAGGAAAGGGACGGAAGGAAACAGTGGCATGCTCTGTACTTAGAAGGGGCTTTCTCTTTCCTAAGGTGCTTTCATAGGAGTTTTCACTTTTGATTCTCACAACAGTCCTGAGAGTTAGTTTATCTCTGTTTTCAGACACAGGATCTACAGAACAGAAAGGAAGGTGATGTTTAGCAGAGACGAGAAGGGAGATTGCTTTACGCTGTGTGGCATGTAGCACTGGTCAGAGAGCTCCACCATGGCTGGCATGCAATGGGCATTTGATACCTGTTTGTCCAATACATGAATAGCAGGCACTCAACAAATCATCCTTGATTTGAAATAAAAGTTTTTCTGGATTTTGCTCCCAGCTCACTCTGGTCTTTACTCTGGATGTTTCTTCTCTTCCCTAGTGGGTTAGCTCCTCTCCCTGGCCCTTGCACTTGTCCCAGGCCTGCGAGGGGAGAATAACACCCAGAGATTGCTGGGTCGTGGTGGTGCAGAGGCATCTTGTGGTGACTCCTGGGAGCCAGCAGTGTCGTGGCAGGTTGGCAAATGCTTACTGCAAAACTCTTCTCCTTTGCTGCAGGCGGATATTGCTACTTGATCACATCACTGTTCACTCTGCACCCAGACTGAGCCTGCTGAGCCTTCTCAGCATAGCACTCCAGGTGGCCACCCCCAATGGGCCACAGTGGCATTTAGGATGCCAAGGAGGCCCTGTCTTGGGTAAAGAGCATTAGGCTGAGGGTCAGAGGACCTATCTCTGAATGCTGGCCTCTCCATTTCTGCTTTGTGACCTTGGGATAATCCCTGGACATTTCAGAGCCTCGAACGTGCTGGCTCTTCAGGTCTCTTCAAGCCCTGAAATTTTAGGATTCTGTGGTTCCCTTGGTTGGTAAGAGGCTCTCATTTGGTGGCCTGGCCACAGAGGGGTAGGATTAACCTCCAGGGTCAGTGAGCTTGCAGAGCTCAGGAAATGCCTCTCTGTGATCTGTATTTGGTCCAGAGACAGGTGGTGGAGCTAGAGGAGGGGAAGTTTGTTCATAGCCATAGGCTGGGGGAAGGGAGGCCTCACTCAGCTGCCGTTTTCCTAAAGGAATGAAGGTCTTCGACCCAAGTCCTCAGTGCATGCAGATCTTAGCAAAGAAGCAGGACCCTCCCAAGTCAAGTACTGGCCACAAATCCCACTGCTCATCCTCTCTGTTGATGGGAGAAATAGAGGGATTTCTTATTGCTGATTAAGGGGGTTTGCCAGGAATCAGGGTGCATTTGCTCATTTTTTGGTAAACTTTATGAAGCGTCAATTCCTTGGGCAGGTTCTGCTCTTTGGACTTGCAGATGACCTCCAGGAAATCACTTCCTTTGAGACATTATTCCCCATGCTGTCTTGTTTCCCAGGGGATCCAGCAGTATTTAAAGTGTTATTGAGTTAGTTCTGTTGTTGCTGCTGCACTGTAAGGTGAGGGTCATGGAGCATTTCTCCCCATTGTACAGAAGGAGATACTGAGGCCCAGAGAGAGTTGCTTGCAAAGCTTTGAGTCTGCTGGCAGCTGGGAGGGAGGCGCCTCTGCTTGTAAGCTCTCAAGGCTGTGAGTGAGCCGTAGGCAGTCTGTTTGTGTCTTTGTGAGGCGCCCGTGAGATTAGCCACTGAGCAGAGGTTTAATTTATGATGGCGCCTAGAATTCTCGTCCTGCTGCCTGCTAGAATCTGCTCCATCATTGGTGTTGCCAAGCTCCCAGGGGTGTCTTAAGTCTCCTAAGTAATCTTTGAGGCAGCCTCATGCAGGGGATGGGCCTCAGCAGTGGCTCCACACTGAGACTCAGGCCAGGCTCAGGTTTGCCCAGGTGTGGGTGGAATGCGTTGGTCTAACAGGGCTGTGGAGGGAAGTGGCCGGGGTATGGGAATTATAGGCATCTGAGCCAATGTTACTCTCAAAATGCTCTCATTTGGTCACTAACGATATAGCAGATGTAATAGTTTGGCATTCATGACTCCTCTTGATGAAAATGGTTGAAATAAGGACCTAACTTGGGTGAGACACAGAATTTTAACAATATTCAAGCAGTATTAAGTAGTGTAAGCCTAATGTATATTCTAATATTTTTCATTAACTTCAATTTAATAGGCATTTATATTTTAATTTGTAATGTGCCTAGTTCTTCCAAGCAGTAACGCTGCCTTTCTTTAAACAAATGTTTCATATTTTGCACTTTTCACTAATTTAGAAAGGATTTGTTGTTACTGATAATGAGGTTTTACTAAGAATAGGATCAAAGCATCATACAATCTAAAGCTGGAAGGTTCCTTAGAGATTATCTCATATTCTTCATTTTAGAGACGAAAAAAGAAGAGCATTACACATATAGATGATCAGTGACTTATTTTACCTGAACAGCTCTGTCCTTTTCTATGAAAGGGCTATAGGGATGAATAAATGGACAGAAATGGAAAATGTTCTAACCCTCTGTTGAAGTATAACATACGTATGCAAAAATGCAACATTCGATGAATTTTTATATAGAAGTGAACACATCTGTGGGACCAGCATCCAGCTTGAGAAACAGGACATTACCAGCACCTCAGACATCACCCCCATTCCCCTTTCGAGACCTTACTCCTGCTCAAGGTTAGCCACAAACCTGATATCTAACAGGATAGATTAGGGGTTTTGTTTTATTTTTTTCTTTTTCGAGATGGAGTTTCACTCTGTCGCCCAGGCTGGAGTGCAGTGGCACTATCTCAGCTCACTACAACCTCCACCTCCCGGGTTCAAGCAATCCTCCTGCCTCAGCCTCCTGACTAGCTGGGATTACAGGCATGCGCTACCACACCCGGCTAATTTTTGCATTTTTGGTAGATACAGGGTTTCACTGTGTTGGCCAGGCTGGTCTCAAACTCCTGACCTAAGGTTATCCACCCTCCTTGGCCTCCCAAAGTGTTGGGATCATAGGCATGAGCCACTGCACCTAGCCCATATATCAGGTTTTGAACTTTACATAAATGGGATCATACAGCATGTGTTTGTTTGTCTGGCTTCTATTATTCAACATTAAAAAAAAATGAGATTCATCCACGTTGCTGCAAGTGTCTGTAGTTCATTAGTGATCTCTCACTAATGAGATATCTCACTGTGCTGTCGATTTCACTGATGACCAGTGAAGGTGAGCAGTAGAAATGACATTTTGAACATAGATGGAAGTTTGTAGCTCTTCCATTAAGTTAGCTGCTCTGTGCCAGCCAATGAGGACACAGGGAGACTAAGACACATTTTAGGGATGATAAACATATAACTTGAGTGTAGTATTGATCAGCGTAGAACAGAAAAAACCTGTAAGCCACTGGAGATTGGGGTTATCTCCTGTGTACTTTTGCACATCTTCCCCCTTAATGGTTAGGATGGTGCTTGGTGTATAGGTGCTCATAAAACTAGTGGGAGGGTTAGCCCAAGGTTCAGCCAGGGAGGGATGATGGTCGAGTCCTTAGCCCATAAGGAGCTGGATTTAGGGCATGCACAGCCCTCACAAATGTGGCTCCAAGTCCAGGCAGCTGCTCCCTAAGAGCTGTGAGCATGGCCTCCCACTTGGGATGGCAGGGGCTAGGAGTTGCTGGGGGCCAGATGTGGCTGCTGACCTGGTGTGCAGGGGCCAGGGCTGACTGACTTTCCTCCAGGGGCTTTGGCTGGCATCACTCTGGCCCGGGGGTTGGGGGGCGGAAGTGGAGCCTTACACTAGACCTGCAGAGTCTCCATCTGGGGCAGTGTGCCTGTTTTCATGGACCATCCTCCTGGGCCCATCCCACTGGCTCCTTTGGGAGCTTTGAGTCTGATTCTGCAGCATCAGGTCATGGTCCTGTCCTCCTGGGAAAAGTGGGGTCAGTCCGGGTTGCAGGCCTTTGTGGATGAAAGCTTGGCCTGGAGTCCAGGGGACGAGCAACAGCCAGAGGAACCCTCCATGCCACTCATTCTGTGCCACAAAAGCCCAGGCCAGGGGAGACCACACCACCATTTAGCTCAGTGCCTGTAAGGCAGAAGTATCACCAGTCATCCTTGGCAGAGAATCATTTGCACTTTTCTCTATCATGGGAAAAATCTTCATCCCTCTACGCTGTGCCAGCTCTTTCCAGACGCTTCAAACCTATTTAGTTGCTAAGGTCTTCATAAAATCTCCCCTCTAGCCCTAATCTTTTTGCCTGCTTTAATTCAAGACCGAGTGGGGAGCCAAAATCTGTGCATTCCCCTCATGTTCTGGGTGCTGCAGGGGCACTGGGTGAACAAGACCTGGGCTTGCCTGCAGCTGCAGCATCAAGCATACTGGACAGAATGAATCCAGGACAGAGTCTAAGAAGAGGCTGCAAGGGGTAAGAAGAAAGTGTCACAAGCTGGGAGGTGCCAGAGCTGGGGGGTGGTGGGGAGCCAACTCACTTTCTCTTTGACCCCATACCTACCATTCCCCTCTGTTTCTGTCTGTGAATTATTGTTACTTGCTTGTGAAGTGCTGCATCCAGTCTCTTTACCAATGGACGTCTCAAGAGCAGTTACAGGCATTGGGGAAGAATTGAGTTCTGGATGGAGAGAATTTGATAAATTTTAATTCTCTTCCTAGGCCAGGCCCTGTCTCTCTGGGAAGCTGAGGCTGCTCTCCACTCCCTCCCTTATCTGTGTCTCCACCGTAAAGTACTAGTTGAGTAAATGAATGAATCAGATGCAGCCCCTCAAGGGCCCCCACCTCCCTCCGGGCCAGTGTGGGCGTGCAGATGGATGAGCTCAGGTTTGGACGTGACTCAGGAGGAAGGTAGTGGGGAAATACAAGGTGGTGATCTCATGTGGCATTAAACAGAGCTGGGAATAGGAAGTCTGTGTGTGCTTATCTTTTCGTCATTTCTTTCCTCATTCCAGACCCCCTGGCAACAGTCTGCCAGGATGAGACTATGGAGCAGCCAGAGGAGAGAAAACTGGCTCCATTTTCGCGCACCCGTGAATTCTCAGGGACCATTCCAGCTTCTGCACGTGGAGCATGGGAAGGGGCAGAGGCCCTCACTGCAGGGTCCACCTTCTCTCTCTGTGAAATGCTCCATCTTCCTCCTTAGTCTGCAGAAGGCACCCACTCTGTTTCGGGTGGGTGTGGGCAGGTTGACCTCAGGGCTGGGGGAAGGTCTGATTGGCTTTGGCATTCTCTGAGAGAGAGTGGAAGAAGTCCCTGCTCTAGAAGTCAGGGCAGAGAGAGCAAGTTCGTGTGAACTGGTGGAATGACCTTTGGCTTGGAAAGGGGAAGCTCTGATTTCTAGTTCTGGTTCGGATATTAGTTTGGTGTCCTGGGAAAAGTCCTTTATCCCCAAAACCTCAGCTTCTCCACTTGTCAAGTGGTGGCTCGCGTACCTGCCCTCCCTACCGCTCATAGTGGTGATGAGAACCAAGCGAGTTCACGGTATGACAGCCTGGGAAAAGTGAAAAATGCTGATAAAAGTAATGTGACCCATTGTTAATAACCAACCCTGTGAACGCTCAGCACGATAGGTATCAGTCCGGATGTGGGAATCGCAGCTAGAAAAGGCCTAGATCTCAGTGTTGAGGGTCCTGCTTGGGCATCTGGGAAGGGGTTCCATGCCTATGAGCTTGTTGGAGGATTGGGAACCATGCGAGTGAGTTTGGAAGACTTATCAAGGAGGCAGTTTTGAATGACATTTGAAGGCAGGAAGAAGATCATTTCAGGTGTCAGGGTATGCAGGGTGACTTCCTGGAGCTGGGTGGAGGTGGAGGGCGCAGAGAAGTTTAGAGGTGTGTACAGCTCCCTAAGTGGGATTCAAGCCATCTGCTTGAACCCAACCGTGGGCCCCCTTCTCTCCTCATTTTTGCCAGGCAGCACGGAGAAGGAAAGATCTCTGATTGAGGAGTCAGAAAGTCTTGGGGGTGGGGGTGGGGGCATCCTGAATCTCATTTCTGCTACTTTCTGGCTGCCGTGACCTTGAGCGAGTCCCTTTACCTCTCTCTGTTCCACATCTTTCATCCGGGAATAATAATACCTGTCTCACTGGGTTGCTGTGAGGATTGAGTGAGGCAAACAGCCTGGAAATAGAAGGTGCTCAATAAATGTCACTTACATCTGAATTTCTCTCCCATCCATCTCGTTTATGGTGTTTGCAGGGAATGTTCTGCATTGATTCCTGCCAGGGCTCAGTATTTTCCTTCTTCTTCCATGGAGACAGACTTTGCAGTTACTGCAGTTTTGTACCTGTAACCCAAACTCCTGCATTGGACACACCGATCTGCGGCCAGCTTGCTCCAGATGGCATGTAGCATAGGATTCCACATGTAATATACCTCTGTGGGAAGAAACTTAGACTACAAAGACAACCCTTATGATAAAAAAAAACTTTCAGAAGCAGAGATTTTTTTTTTTTTTTAACTTCCTTCTTGTTATCAAAATTGCATTGTTGTAAACAAAATCTGATCTGGTGGATGTGTGTGGTGTAGAGAAGAGATTACTGAGTCAGTTCTGTGTGGGGGTTATGATGGGGAAGCAGATGGCCACGATCATGCATGTAGCTTCTCCTGGCCACAGGGCACCTAATCTGTAGAATAAGATGGCTGCAGAGATCAGGCCTCCCCAGCTGAACCACACTGCAGGAGTGTTTGGGGTGACGATGGAATGTAGAGTGAAAGAACTTGCATAGCTGTGGCACCTGTGAGGCCGCCGGGCGAGGCTTCCAGGTCCACCATCACCTCGTTATCTGCTGGGCAAGGACTCCTGGGTTAATGGTCTCTAAAGCTGCTTCTGTTTCTAAAGTTCTTTGACTCATAAAAGCATGGCATCTGCATCTCCACTTGGATGACTAATAGACGTCCTAACTTACTGAAAAGCACACTTCTGGTCTCCCCATGCCTGTGTTCTTTTGTAGATCAACCAGGATTCTTCCTCCTCTCACCGCTTCTGTGGCTATAGCCCTGATCCAGCAACCGTTCATCACCTCATGCTTGGATTACGGGAACAGTTTCCCAGCACACCTCCCTGCTGCTGTCCTGTCCCACTGTGCATCGAGACCTCCTGACCATTCTGTTTAAAGCAGCTGCCCCCACCCATCCCTCTTTATTTTTCTGTATCGCATATGAAATATG
This sequence comes from Cebus imitator, assembly GCF_001604975.1. Lineage (NCBI taxonomy): Eukaryota > Metazoa > Chordata > Mammalia > Primates > Cebidae > Cebus > Cebus imitator. The sequence continues at coordinate 436,982 of NW_016107502.1, forward strand.
ATATATAGTATATGATCACATGATATATAGATGTGTATATATATTCTTTTTTCTTTATTGTCACCCCCATGTCCTCAAATCAGAATGCAAGCCATAGGACGGCTTGTTTTTCCTCCTGCACTGCCATAAACCCGTAACTAGATCACATAACGAATCCATAATCTATAGAAACTGTCTGCAAATTACTGCCTACTGTCTTCTCATGTTTTCCATGATGCCAGCCCCAACCTTGAGGGTCCGTGATGGCTCCTGCTGTTCTCTCCCTCACCCATCAGGCCTGCCTATCCTTCATGTATTGTTAGTTACTCATCTCTGAGTGTCCCTGTGAATAGATCTGATAGATAATTGAGGGCTTGGTCTTATACTTCTAACCCCCTTTGCCCAGCATGGACCTAGTACATAATAGAAAATGCTCAGTAAATTCAGCATTCATTCATTTACTGCCGAATTTCTTAATGAACTGCTATTGACAGATGGTTAAAATTCAATCCCAGAAATGTTCTGGATCTTTGAAAGGTGTGTCCTGTGGCCTGAAGAAGGGGCTGTGACCAGTTGCTTCTGCATTCGTAGGTAGGGGAGGTCCTTGTTTGCGGTGAATCTCTGGGAGCGTGGCATTTTCTCTAGTGTGTCAGGTTCTCCCTGTGTCTGCATCTAGAGTGGCCTCAGTCCCCAGGGGATGAAGGACGCACCTATGTCTTTTAAATTTCCATGGAGGGTCAAAGCTGCTCCTTGAGATTTTTAAAATACAGTGCACGGTACCCACAGTGTCAGGTAGTTAGTTTATGGGTCCTGTCCTGGTTGTGATAACTTAGGCCAAGCTGGATAATAAACAAAAGTGGGGCAGAGCTGCAGGATAAATACTGCTACGGGGCATCTCCAGTGGCACAAGTCACAGGGAAAATATCTCCCAGACTTTTCATTTCTCCTCTTCCTCCCTGGCGCTCTGGTAGCAGCTTAGCAAAGCAGGATCCATCCGTCACCCTGCCCCCGCCCCCACACCAGCCTCAGCTCTCAGCACACTGCTGGGGAGCCAGGGATGCAGCTTGGTCCTGGTGCAGGTGGCCCTCTGCCTCCCTGCCTCGCCCTGGGGAGCTGGCATGGCCAGGGTCACGCTGCTTTCAGTTGTGGACCAGTGCTTAGCTTTGCAGACCTGATTCTTTATCTCTAAAACGGGAGGGATTAATAACAGGTGGTTCTTAGTCTGGCGCGAGCAAGCATTTGAGACACCAGGGGAAATTAAAAGCTGCTTGCCGAGTCCCACTCTAGCACATAGAATCAGGACCGCAGGGGTCTGGTCTGGGGTGTTTTCACCGATGTTCCCTGGCCCCTCACAGTGGGGCTCCCGAGGCTCACTCCTGGCTGAGAGCCACTCCCGGTACAAGGGAGGACTGAGGCGGGTGAAGGTGCGGGGCAGCGCGGTGGGCCGCTTCATTGACCCACTCTTGTACCAGATCCATCAGCACTGTCACTTAGCGAGGCTTTCTTCAGCTTTGAAGGCATGCTGGCTTTGTAATCAGCGTCAACCTGCAGGTGCTGATTGAGCCTGCGGGGAATACCAAGCTGTCTCGGGCACATAGGCACGGAAAGGTAACTAACTGCACACGGCAGGTGAGTCTATTAAACGGAGAGGCTGGCCCCAGCGCAGGGTGTTACCACCGCCGGGGCCCTCACACCCGACCTTGAAGGTGCTCTTAGTGGTTTCTCTCACCCCACGCCCAGGTTCTGCTTACTCTGCCTCTGCTTTGTCTCTGGATACCACTCTCCCGGTTCAGGTGCACATGGTGTCTCGCCAGAACGTTACCATACTTTCCTAACGAGCCTCCTCCAAGCTGTCCTTTGCTGTCCTGCAAAGTGGCTACGCCCACTGACTTGGCCAGCTGTGCCTGGCCTGCGGAGGATTCTCACTGTGCCCGGGTAGGTGAGTTCAGTGGTTCCCTGTCTTCCAGAGGAAAGCCCAGCGTCTGTGTGGCTGCAGCCCTGCCTGTGGCCCTCACGAGCGGTGTGGCCGCCCGTTAGACTCTTCTTGTGCTTTCTTAATTCTGCCATGTCCTTGCCATCCGCTGGGTCTCACCTGTGCTATTTGCTCTGCCTACAGTGCCCTTTCTCTTCCCTCTGCCAGGCAGACTGCACTTACCCGCTGGGCCCAATGCGGGTACTCCCACGGGTCACCTCCTCATCTGTGCCCATACCGGGTCTTGCCCTTTAATCAACTGCTTTTGACAGATGATTACAATTCAATCCCAGAAATGTTCTGGGTCTTTGAAAGGTGTGTCCTACCGGCCCGAAGAAGGGGCTGTGACCAGATGGTGGTTCTGCACTCATAGGTAGGATGTGGAAAGGTGTGGACAGTCTTTGTTTACGGTGAATCTCTGGGAGTGTGGCAATTTCTTCGCTCCCAGTCTACGAAGCAGACACCTCCTCATCTATGCCCATACTGACATTCTAGCACTTACCACATGCTTGTGCTGTTGAAAGAGTTTGTTTTTGTTTATTTTTTGTTTTTAGAGATGAGGGCCAGGCTGGAGTGCAGTTGCACGGCCATGGCTCACTTGACCTCCTGGGCTTAAGTGATCCTCCCACCTCAGCCTTCCAAATACCTAGAACTGCAGGTGCACACCACCATGCCTGGCTAATTTTTTAAATTTTGTAGACATGTCTTGCTGTATTGCCCCTGGTCTTGGCCTCCTGGTCTCAAGTGATCCTCCTCCCTTGGCTTCCCAAATTGCTGGAATTACAGGTGTTAGCCACTGTACCTGGCTATGTCTTCTGTTTGAAGATGTCTCTTCCTCCTTTTTGTCTTCCTACCTCCTCCTCCTTAAATTATAAGCTGCTTGAAAACAGGAACCAGTTATGTCTCAATTTGAGTCCATATACCAAGTGAAGTGCCCGGCAGATCTCTGCCTGATAAGTGTTTGTTGAATGACCACAGTGTGGTGGAAAGGATGTGGACCAGGAAGGCAAGCAGCTGCGATGTTTGTATTTGTTGTATTCTGACCTTGTTAGATGACCCTGAATAAATTCATTTATCCCCTAAAACTTTGTTTTCCCTCATTTGTTTGTTTGTTTTTGAGACAGGATCTTANAAAAAAAAAAAAAAAAAAAAAAAATGCTGAAAGAAGACTAAATAGTTTGATAACTTCACTGCTGCTAAGACACACTCCTTTTCCTTCGGTGGCTTGGACTCTATTCTGGACCCTCATTACAGCGAAGAAAGTATTTGTTCAATGTTAGGGAAAATCCAAAGAAAAACTGAACGCAGCTCTCCCATCTTTACATCATCTCCCTCTATACTTGGCTGAGAATCATGCATCTTTCAGGCGCTCCTGAGTTGCCCAGTCTTTTCTTGATTACCCACCAGAGCCCCTCTTTAAACATTCCATGAAAATTGGGGCCATCAAAGGGTGTCAGCTGTGAGTAAAATGCGCAGAAGTGTTAGGAAGGCGCCCTGCATTTGCGGGAAGAGTACCATGGACAGCAGGGCAAGAGAGGAGGGGCTGGGAGGCCAGTTAGGAGCCCATGAATGGGAGGTGGCTGGGGAATCGGGAGGCGGTGGGACCTCTAGAAGATGTGCTGCACTCTTGCCAGCATTGGGTAGTCTTGTTTAAATTAAAAAAAACCAAAAAAAACAAAAACAAAACAAAACAAAAAAAACCTTAAGCTTATAGGTATTTTGTCATTATTATTTTAACTTTATTTATATATATATTTTTTGAGATGAAGTTTTGCTCTTGTTGCCCAGGCTGGAGTGCAGTGGCTCGATCTCGGCTCACTGCAACCTCCACCTCCCAGGTTCAAGTGATTCTCCTGAGTAGCTGGGATTACAGGCACCCACCAACATGCCCGGCTAGTTTTTGTATTTTTAGTAGAGACGGGGTTTTGCCATGTTGGCTAAGCTGCCTTGAACTCCTGATCTCATGTGATCTGCCCACCTTGGCCTCCCAAAGTATTGGGATAACAGGCGTGAGCCACCACGCCCGGCCTTAACCTGATAGGTAAACAGTGATGGCTTGGTTGTTTTAATTTGGATTTCCGTGACTTGTAATGTTCCCAAGTTTTTACAACAAGGAAACAAAGTAGTGAAATTCCTAATCACAGAATGATCCAGCCAGAGCCCACTTACTCAAGAAGGACAGGCAGGTGACAGCCAGCGTCCTTGTCCGCCAGGGGTGCGAGGTCCTGTCGACTGTGTCTGGGCCATGTCTTGCCTGCGGATAGGTCTCCGGGTGGATGGTTAGCCCTTGGCCCTCAGTCGTGCAGGTTTCTGTTCTGCAGGCAGCATGGTACCATGTGCACGCAGGGCAGTAGTGTTTTCATGTGGTGATGCTGATCAGGGAGCGGCAGTGCCGGCCTTTGCCCCCGTATGCTTCTGTATCTCTGCCTTTATCTTTTTTGTGACCTTTTCTCACTGTCTTTCCTGACCGGTGTACCCACTCTCCCTATGGTGCTTAGCATAACAGTTGTGCTTTTTTTTGTCCATTTGCATTTCAGTTTTCAGCTGTAGCTGGTGACCCATGGAAAGGAAGGAGTTTCTTTCTTTCTTTCTTTTTTTTTAGACAGAGTTGTTTTGCTCTTGTTGCCCAGGCTGGAGTGCAGTGGCATGATCTCAGCTCACTGTAACCTCTGCCCCCTGGGTTTCAAGCAATTCTCCTGCCTCAGCCTCCTGAGTAGCTGGGATTACAGGTGCACAGCAACACACCCAGCTAATTTTTGTATTTTTTGTACAGACAGAGTCTCACTATGTTTCCCAGGCTGAACTCAAACTCCTGCCTTCAGCAATCCTCCCGCCTCAGCCTTCCAAAGTGCTGGGGTTATAGGCATGAGCCACTGCATCTGGCCATTTCCCTCATTTGTAAGGAGTGTTTACACCCGGCGATTTCTAGATTTCCTTCCATTTCTAACATTCTGCGATTCTGTGTATTAGGAAATGAAGAGAGGTTTGTGTGTTCATGTCCAGGAGCCCGTGTATTCTGCTGTTCTTGGGGACAGGGTCTTCTTGTAACAGGCCCAGCGCACCTGACCTTTGGCTGCAGTTTTAATCGACGTGACCAAGACCTGAGGAGCTCCTGATTTGGTAGTGTGAGAAGGCACCTAGACCTTGAGACCCCTGCCCTACCTGTTCTCTTTCCTTCCTTATATTCTGAGGAGGTGGCCAGGAGAACTGGTGAGGTGTTTGTCCCCAGCTCTGCACCTTGTGAGATATGAAGTGTTGTAGACACACCTCTGAGCACTGTGAACAGGAGCCCTGCTGGGTGAGACGGGGGCATCATTTGGGATGTGCTATCCTGTGGGACCTAGAAGCAGGGGCAGCATCTCTCCCAGGGTGAGACCCGGCAAGCAGGAGTGTGCAAGGCCTGAAACTGCCAAGCTGTGGCAGCCCCTGCGAGCTGCATTGGCGCAGGCTGCCTTGCAGAAAATGTGAGATGGAGATCTGTGGATGCCGGGAAGGTCAGAAGCACGGTCAGGGAAAGCCAGGCACCTTGTGCTTCCCATCTCTCTCGCTGCTTTTCCTTTGGTACTTGGTAGAATAACTTTGAAAGACTCAGCCTCTCTGGTCGTGCCTATGGGAGTCCAGAGCAAGAGCGGCACTTCCCAGCTGGTCTGGAGGCCTCTAGTTTTGAGCAGGCCCCAGGGTGGTGGAGGGAGTGCATCTCACCAGATTTCTCTCACTGTTGCAGTAACTACCTGGCCTCTCTGGTGTCTTGTTTCCAGGCCTCAGTTTCTCCTTCTGTGCTACCCTGCCTTACTTCCATGGCTGGGTGTGGGACCGGCATTGCACCACTGCAGTTGAGTTGCTTTATAAATAGAAAGATACTTAACACCGACCCTGGAATCAAACAGGGAGGTGGCTCTGGGCAGCAGGGTTTTAAAAATGAGAATTGATTTCTGGGAATCTGCACACTGCATACTGAATAGACCCACGTTGGTTCCCAGGGCACTGTTCAGCCCTGCCTCTATGCCTTTCTTCTTCCCAGACCAAGCACTGCCCATCCAAGCTCTCAGAGGGTCTGAAGAGCCACGGGTATGAGATTCATCCCAGCCTTCACCTCTGTGGCTGCTCCCTACCTGAAGTGCCTCTCACGTGCTTCTGTTCCTTGGCTTGCTCATCCATTTGTCACCTGCTGTGAGCTAGGGATGGTGCTAGGTTCTGGGATTGAAAGATGAACAACAATCACCCCAGTGCCCCCCCTCCTCTTGTCTCAGCATCAAGCCTTACAGAGCAGTATGCAGAGCAAGAGTCTGATTGGGGGAAGCCCAGCGACTGGAGAAGAGAAGGTCCAGCTTTGCCTGGGCTGGGGAAGGAAGAAGCTTCAGAGAGAAAACTGAGCGTCCAAGAGAGGGGCATGCGTTCTGCACAGAGAACAGAATGTGCGAAGGCATGAGGAACCACATGGCTGTGTGCAAGCAGCTGGCATATACCAGGCACCTCATGGCTGCTAGCTAAGTGTGGGCTGTGGATTGTAACATCCGTGTGCTTCCTGCCACCATCTGTAATCGGGGTGTTCTGTCCACATCCCTTGATTGGTTAAGATATTTTGTCTCTTGGTCCAATCACAATTAAAAAGTTATCTGAGGGCCGGTTGTGGTTGCTCACACCTGTAATCCCAGCACTTTGGGAGGCCAAGGTGGGCAGATCATGAGGTCAAGAGATCGAGACCATCCTGGCCAACATGGTGAAACCCCATCTCTACTAAAAATACCAAAAAATTAGCTGGACATGGTGGTGCGCACCTGTAGTCCCAGCTACTCAGGAGGCTGAGGCAGGAGAATCGCCTGAACTCAGGAGGTGGAGGTTGCAGTGAGCTGAGATTGCGCCACTGCACTGCAGCCGGGTGACAGAGCAAGACTCTGTCTCAAAAAAAAAAAA
>NW_016107502.1:443861-487148 GCF_001604975.1 Cebus imitator
AAAAAAAAAAAAAAAAAAAAAAAATGCTGAAAGAAGACTAAATAGTTTGATAACTTCACTGCTGCTAAGACACACTCCTTTTCCTTCGGTGGCTTGGACTCTATTCTGGACCCTCATTACAGCGAAGAAAGTATTTGTTCAATGTTAGGGAAAATCCAAAGAAAAACTGAACGCAGCTCTCCCATCTTTACATCATCTCCCTCTATACTTGGCTGAGAATCATGCATCTTTCAGGCGCTCCTGAGTTGCCCAGTCTTTTCTTGATTACCCACCAGAGCCCCTCTTTAAACATTCCATGAAAATTGGGGCCATCAAAGGGTGTCAGCTGTGAGTAAAATGCGCAGAAGTGTTAGGAAGGCGCCCTGCATTTGCGGGAAGAGTACCATGGACAGCAGGGCAAGAGAGGAGGGGCTGGGAGGCCAGTTAGGAGCCCATGAATGGGAGGTGGCTGGGGAATCGGGAGGCGGTGGGACCTCTAGAAGATGTGCTGCACTCTTGCCAGCATTGGGTAGTCTTGTTTAAATTAAAAAAACCAAAAAAAACAAAAACAAAACAAAACAAAAAAAACCTTAAGCTTATAGGTATTTTGTCATTATTATTTTAACTTTATTTATATATATATTTTTTGAGATGAAGTTTTGCTCTTGTTGCCCAGGCTGGAGTGCAGTGGCTCGATCTCGGCTCACTGCAACCTCCACCTCCCAGGTTCAAGTGATTCTCCTGAGTAGCTGGGATTACAGGCACCCACCAACATGCCCGGCTAGTTTTTGTATTTTTAGTAGAGACGGGGTTTTGCCATGTTGGCTAAGCTGCCTTGAACTCCTGATCTCATGTGATCTGCCCACCTTGGCCTCCCAAAGTATTGGGATAACAGGCGTGAGCCACCACGCCCGGCCTTAACCTGATAGGTAAACAGTGATGGCTTGGTTGTTTTAATTTGGATTTCCGTGACTTGTAATGTTCCCAAGTTTTTACAACAAGGAAACAAAGTAGTGAAATTCCTAATCACAGAATGATCCAGCCAGAGCCCACTTACTCAAGAAGGACAGGCAGGTGACAGCCAGCGTCCTTGTCCGCCAGGGGTGCGAGGTCCTGTCGACTGTGTCTGGGCCATGTCTTGCCTGCGGATAGGTCTCCGGGTGGATGGTTAGCCCTTGGCCCTCAGTCGTGCAGGTTTCTGTTCTGCAGGCAGCATGGTACCATGTGCACGCAGGGCAGTAGTGTTTTCATGTGGTGATGCTGATCAGGGAGCGGCAGTGCCGGCCTTTGCCCCCGTATGCTTCTGTATCTCTGCCTTTATCTTTTTTGTGACCTTTTCTCACTGTCTTTCCTGACCGGTGTACCCACTCTCCCTATGGTGCTTAGCATAACAGTTGTGCTTTTTTTTGTCCATTTGCATTTCAGTTTTCAGCTGTAGCTGGTGACCCATGGAAAGGAAGGAGTTTCTTTCTTTCTTTCTTTTTTTTTAGACAGAGTTGTTTTGCTCTTGTTGCCCAGGCTGGAGTGCAGTGGCATGATCTCAGCTCACTGTAACCTCTGCCCCCTGGGTTCAAGCAGTTCTCCTGCCTCAGCCTCCTGAGTAGCTAGGATTGCAGGCATGTGCCACCATGCCTGGCTAATATTTATATTTTTAGTAGAGACGGCATTTCACCATGTTGGCCAGGCTGGTCTCGAACTCCTGATCTCAGGTGATCTGCCCGCCTTGGCTTCTCAAAGTGCTGGGATTACAGGTGTGAGCCACTGCGCCCAGCCAGAAGAAGGGGTTTCTGATGCCCATGCTTAACCTGGTGCCTGATGCTTAGCGGATGCTCCATAAACACCTTCCCTTCCCTGAGAGTTCAGTTGCAGTTTTCACAAAACGTCAAGGAGACGTGTGGTGTAGAAACAGTAACACTGAGAATGTGGTGTGTCTGGATGGGGTACAGGTGGGCCTCTGGTCGTGCCCACTTGCTCTTGGCTGTGTGGTTTGAGGGTGGGCTTAGCTGTGGGTCAGGCAGGCGAGCTTTCTGGGCATGTCTGTGCATCTGCTGTAGGGGACAGCATCTGATGGACAGCAGTGGAGACGTCCTGTGGCTCCCGCCCATCCCCCTGGTCCCCATCACATGTGGGGATCTGGTTGCTCATTCTCTGATGTGGTTTCTTCTGGGAGGGTGGAGGAATGAGAATTATTCTGTAGCTTTTTCTGAAAAGGAATGTGTGATTTGAACAATGTTGGGCCCAGGATGCCCTGGATTCCTCTGTCAAAGTTGGCATTAGACAGCAACTATCAGGAGCTGGAAATAGGCTGTGGGCCCCGGCCGAGAGGGCCCATTGTTTGTGGCAACCCCACACTCATCGTTCTGCCTCATCCTGGAACCATGGATGCCGCAGACAGGAAGGCACCTCCCAAAGTCATCTAGGAAGGAAGGGACTGTGCTGCAGCCGTGCTGGGTGCATTACACACCCCGACATTCACCCCTCTCTGTCTCCAGGTGGGGTGGGGTTCAACTGGCCCAGGGTGGTAGCTAGCACCTGCTTCGGTCACCTGTTCCCGTCTTTAACAGCTCTGTCTTCTGCAGGCTTCCTGTTGCATTTTAAGCCCATTCCTCTCATTCTGCCCTAAATGAAACAAGAGATGAAGCCATTGTCCCCACTGCTCAGAGCCTTCAGGCGCGTGAGGGCATGGTGTTTGCCTTCTGTTTTGGAGAACCAGCAGGAGGTGGTGTCTACTGTAGACGCATGAGGCAGACAGCTGAGTAGAATTTGTAACGGATAAAATATTGGCTTGGTGTTTAGAACTGGTTTTCTCTAATTTAATAGCAAGGTATAGTTCTGTTCTGAGCTAACTTCATGCATTTTGTTAACCAGCATTGATTTGTTTCAGCAATCAAGTGATGAATCCATGAATAAAGAGTTCATATTATATATTGTCCAGTCCAGATTTGGGGCACCATTCTCCCTATTTTGTAGGTGAGCATCTTAACTCCAGATTCTCAGCCAGGGTTCTATCTGGCAGATAATGTCGCTGGATTGACGGACTCAGGAACACATTTCCACTGACAAGATGTGCACTGTCTCTTCTCATGGTGCATGTAACTTTTTGGCACATCTCCATCTTGAGAGTGAATCCAAGTGTATTTCCTGCAGCTGAGTAAACCTTCCTGGCCAGGTGCAGCTCCTTGCAGAAAGTAAGCAGCTCTGAGCTTCATGCCTAGAAAGTGCATATTCTCATGGGTAGTCAACCCATGTTCTGAGACTTGTGGGCCATTCGTGTCACCACGAAAGACCCAGGCCGTTGTTTCTCCAAACATTGCAATTCAGCGCACACACACAGCGACACCTGCAAAAATGTTTCATGAGGTGACTCTCACCTGTACTGTGTGACATACATTCTGGTGTTTTCTGTTTTATTTTTTAAAAATAGTCTTCTGGGCCGGGCATGGAGGCTCACACTCGTAGTCCCAGCACTTCATGAGGCTAAGGTGGACGGGTTGTTTGAGTAACATAGTGAGACCCTGTCTCTACAAAAAATAAGATTAGCCAGGCTGGTGGCTTATACCTGTAGTTTTAGCTACTCAGGAGGATCACTTGAGCCTGGGAGTAAAAGGATGTAGTCAGCTATGACTGTACCACTGCACTCCAGCCTGGGCAGCAGAGCAAGATGCTATTTCTAAAATAAAATAAAAAAAGTCTTTTGACCCACTGGACCGATTTTATAACCCAATAATGGGTCACAACCTGCAGTTTGAAAAGCATGGATCAAGGGGTTTCTGCAGGTGAAAGCAGATGGAAACAATTAACAGATTAATTTATTTGGGTCACAGTTGAATATCTGTTATAACTCAGATGCTTTATTTCTTGAAATTGGATTTTCACCTTCTTTGTTTTCGTCGATGTGTCCAGAGTAAGTGCCTGTCACCCAGGAAGCTCGGATGTGCCCTTTTAACAAGGTCTTTATCACCTTAACATTGCCTTTCTAAAATAAATTTGATCTTGAGACAGAGGTCTTAGGATCTTAGGTTAACAGGATTATTTTTCATACTAAAATGATAAGCAGAGGCCTGATTTGTGAATCCACTAAGTTATTCTATTGTTTCTGTGCACCTGCTGTGTGCCGGGCACTTAGGTGGGGCTAGAGGTGCCGCACGGATCAGATGTAGGAGTTCAGGGCCCTGCGTTTTAGGGAGGGCACTGGCAGACCAGGACAGGCAAGGAGGAGACTTGGCAGGGGCGGTGGCATGAGTCACAGTGGAAAGATGGGTGCGAGGGGAATGTTTGCTTGGGGAAGAGAAGACTCGGGGCACGTGGCAGCATCTTATGTGTGAGAGGCTGGCACCTGGGAGGGGAATTAGGCCTCTGCTTTACTACTCCAGAGGGAAGGACTAATTCCGTTAGCCGGAATCATGATGGGGATGGTAATTAAAAGAAATATTATCTACTGCGTATGAAGTGTGGTGTGTGTCAGGCACGGAATCAGATCCTGGACATAGATCATCAACTGCGTGGTTGGACATTTATCGTACCCATAATTCAGACAAGGAAACTGAGATTCAGAGAAGGAAAGTATCTTGCCATGGGGCAGAGCTGGGATTTGAATACGATTGGACTGATTTGACCCATGTCTCCCTACCACCTGATCCACATCTCTAAGGGAGAAAGTGGAGGCAGGCAGGTGGGGTCCCAGAATCCTAAGGCAGTGCCCCGTGGTAGTGAGAGCTGAGAAATGACAGCAAGGCTGCCTGGTGACCTCTGGCCTGGGCAGAGGGGAGGAGACTGGACGTAAGTAACACCTAGTGAGCTCATTTCATCCTAGGAGAGCCCAGAGGGAGGTAGGCTTTATGCCCATTTTGCAGACGGGGAACTGAAGCTCATGGGGTTAAGTGACATGCCCAAAGTCACATTGTCCCTAGAAGACAGAACTGGGACTCACACCTGGGCCTTCTGACCCCAGCCCCTGTGCCCTTACCTCTGCCCTGCACTGCCTCTTACTTTCTGTGATTCGCTTCAGTCTTCTCTCCAGATTCATCTTACCTGCTTCTCCCTGCTCCTTTGCTGTATCTGACAGGCTGCCTGCAGTGTCCCATGGGTGCCCAAACTCAAAACTGGAACCACAGCCAGAACCCAAGCTGACTGAGAGATGTTGGTGATGAATGCAAATTCTGGGGTCCACTCTGGACTAACTGAGAGTATCTGGAGCAGGATCTTGATAACCTGTCCTCTGTGGGGGATTCTAAACTGTGTTAAACCCTGAGCGCCCCTGCTTTTTCTGTTGACTGGATCCAAATGGCTCGTCCTTTCACGAACCAAGCAGCAGCTTGAGGTCTTTGGAGGGCCTATGTGTGATGCAGGATACACAGGAGTTTCTGGCAACTTGGGGCTTGTAGAGAAGGCTGCAGTCCCCTGGACCCCCAGCCCCTAGTCAGCCCTCCTGTGGGGCACTGCCATCCCTTTCTGAAAGGTGGGCTGGGAGGGAGCAGATCAGCAAAGTTAATTACTCAATTAATTCACCCAGATCAGACTGGCTTTCTGCTTGAGGGATGCTCTGCTTGATGGAACGAAGAAACTGCTAATTTGCTAATTCTGGTTACTGACGGAGGGTGGGGGCTTCAGGGTTTGGGAAGTATGAAGGCTGTTGCTGCACCCACCCAAGGCTCCCGGGAGCGCACAGCCCCCTCTGAGCCGATGGCCTTGTTCTTGGCCTTATGTGAGTGAGCTCTTTTCTGTTTCTCTTCCTGTGACTTTCTTCCCTCTTCCTACTTTTTTTTTTCTACTAGATGCTACCAGAACAGTTGGATGGCCTGCAGTTATTCAGTAATTCATTTGCCCATTCATTCATTCAACAGTGCTATTGAGTAACTGGCATGTGACTAGGGTGTGGGAGATGCTAAGGGGACCCAGCAGGAATACAACTGGCACCCCATTCTCTTGAAGCTGACAGGTCTGTCTGCAAAGAGAGACTTGCCCTTCAGGCTGTCAACGAGGCCATGTGATCAAGGGGCAGTGAGGGGGAGAAAGTGGGAGTGAGTTGTGTGTTGGGACCCCCAGGCAGGGATCTGTAACTGGGCCATCAGCCTGAGGATCCTCCATGCCAAGGGAGGGGAGGCTAATTGGAGCCTAGAATTGGGTTAGGCTGGCAGAGAGCTGAGCCAGGCCACGCAGCCCTCCCTGAGGCTGCAGCAGCCAGCCAGGAGCTGAGCACAACACGGAGTGGTGGAGACAGCGTCAGGGCCGCATGGTCGGAGACAGATGCTCAAGGCAGGTTGAGAGCTGTCTCAGGGACTGAGGCTTGGAACACTGGGATCTGCTCTGTCGGGTTTGCCGGGGTTAGGGCAAAGGCCTGAAAGTGAACAGTCAAAGGCAGAGCCAGCACCGTTGCTGATGACACATGCAAGTGGGAACAACTGCAAGGCCGAGTGTCAGAGAGAGCGTCTGGAGGGTGGGGGCCCCAGAGTGCCATAAGGAAAGGCCACTCTGGAGTGAGTCCATGCTGCTTTTCCTTTCCCTTTCTCTCCCACTGCATCCTTCTGTACTAGGCACATCTGGAATATGGCCTTGAGCTGAACAGAGGGATTTAGGCATATCTGAGATTTGTCCCTTCTCAAGGTGGGGAGGGGGGATTTTGGCCAGGGTTCTCTCCCCAGCTGGCGTGACTTCCAGTTCCTGACAGAAATGCATCAGGATCACCTTGGCGATTAGGTACAAATGTATCTTCAGGGAGATGAACACAAGGACAGCAGTGGAGGTTTTGTACCCAGAGAGGCTCTAGTTTGGCGAGAGTTGCTAGCGGTGGTGGGAGATTAGCTGCTGCTTGGTTAGTGAAAGGATGAGCCAGTTGGATCCAGTCAACAGAAAAAGGAGGGGCTCTCAGGGTTTAACACAGTTCAGAATCCCCCCCAGAGCATTCACAGGACAGGTTATCAAGATCCTGCTCCAGATACTCTCAGTTAGGCCAGAGTGGACCCCAGAATTTGCATTTGTCACCAAATGCCCAAGGATGCTGGAGCAACTGGCTGGGGACCCACACTTAGAGAAATAGTTTTAGAGGGAACTTGGCATTTGGGAACAAACACTGGACTAGATGTATGAAGACCTGGGTTTCAGTCCATTTGGTGATTGGCCTCAGGTGTGTGCCACTTCACCTTTGAAACATTTTTGTAAGTTTGGGTACAATGATGTCTGCTGCAGTGACTTCCCAGGGCTTTTGTGATGGTCACACATGTGAAATCCCTTTGAACAGCATACATTTTTCTGTAAATGCAGGCTGTTGTCATTACTTCTACAATTACAATGTAAATGTCCAGTCGAGTCTGGATTGACTGAAGCCAGGGAAGGGAGGGGGAAGGAGAAGTAGACCAAAAGATCTCTGATAGCTTCTGGGATCTTCCTTCAGTAAGAAGATCCAGCCAAGCGCAGTACATACCTGTAATTCCAGCAATTTGGGAGGCCAAGGTGGGCAGATGGCTTGGCGAAATCCCATCTCTACAAAAAATACAAAAATTAGCTGGGCGTGGTGGTGCACACTTATAGTCCCAGTTACTTGGGAGGCTGAAGTGAGAGGATCACTTGAACTCAGGAGGTGGAGGCTGCAGTGAGACCCTATAAGAAGAGGGAGGGAGGGAGGGAAGGAAGGAAGGAAGGAGGAAGGAAAGAAGGAAGGAAGGAAGGAAGGAAGGAAGCAAGGGAAGGATCAAGGGAGCGAGGGAGGGAGGAAGGGATGGAGGAAGGGAGGGAGATGGGTAGCAAGGGGAAAGGTAGCAGAGCTCCCTGATGATAGCACAGTCTGGATCTCCTTCCTTTTCCCCTGGTGCTGATGTTGCTTCAGCTGAGCAGTGAAAGCCATGGGATACTGCCGGAGCCCTGTCCTGCCCTGTATGGTTTTGCTGATGTTCTGCAGCATGAGGTTGGGGATGGGAATAGCTGGCACCTGGATTTCCTGTTCTGTGTATTCCTTCTCAAGCCAGCTCCCGGGACCTTGGATGTCCATGGCAGAGTGGGGGTTGGAACAGAGCCTCTGTGTTGCACAACTTCAGGGGGCACAGTTCATAGGGAATGCAGTGTAACTGTCCCGCTGGAGTGGCGCAGTGGCAGTCTCCCTCCTGGCCAGCAGGGAGGAGGCTTTGTTACTAAGCTTCATTGGTTCCTTGGTTCCATAGGCTTTATCCTGCTTCAGTGTCCAATGAGGTCAGCAGAAATGCGGATAATAATGAGGCTGATGATAAGGGTAGTGAAGACCTCGTTATCCCTAGAGCACTCCATCATGTTTGGTTTTAGCATGCATTTAGAAGCAGTCATTTTATCAGCAAGTGTTTATTGAGTGTGGCTGTGTGCCTGGCACTGTGCACAGTCACTGAGGGGAGATGGGGCGGGAGAAGTGAGTCAGGGGACTCAGTGGATAAGCCATCTCAGACAGTAGCGGGTTAACTCCTTTCTTCGGCTTATGCTTTTGATATCTGTCCCATGTTGTCGGGACCTGGAAGATGGGTGCTGTGCTTGTTATAGCTTTGCTGGAATTTTTAGGGGTTGGCAGGGTGGGGCTAAGAGTCATTTTGCTGTGGAAACTCAGGGGGTCACTTTCAGAAATGGAATCTGGGCGTGCCTAATGCAGCTCCTGACTCACTTACCCCATGGCTGGTGGATTTGAGGGTGGGCCTGGGAGTTTCCAGTCTGTGTAGAGAAGGGGTGGTGGGAAGGGGATGACCAGTCTCCCCTTTTGGAGCGCCTCAGGTCAGCACTTCTTAGTGAGTTCGCTTCCCTACCTCCACCCCGGCTGCCAGCCTGCTGTGGCTACGTGCTGCAGCTGGGCCCGCAGAACTTAAAATAGCAGCGTGAGCTGGCCGCTGGGCATGTGGGGAGCCCGCCTGAGGCCTGATGGGGCAGCTGCCTGGGTTTGGGGCTCTGCTGGCTTTAACCACTGGGGTAGAGTGTTTTTGGGGGTTTCTTCAAGGCCCAGAGCTGAAGAATGGGGAATGGATGGATGTAGCTGGGGTTCGGGGGTGGCCGGTGCTGGGGGGAAGCAAAGGGCTTGTCCTTCCTAGACCTTTTAAGGGAATGCCTTGAACCTGACCTCAGAGCCTCCCACTGCAGAGCTCAGAGGCCTTCAGACTTGGTGTCCTGTTTGGCCTTAGCTCCGGCCCTTGGCACTTCACAGGGTCAGCCATGTAGGGTCCCATTAGAGCCTAAATGAAGAGAGAAAATGAGGTGCAAAGTTGGGATGGAGGGTGCAGCTGTGCCAGGTCACATATGTCGGGGCCAGGGCAAGAATGCAGGTATCCTTTGTCCCAGCTGGGCAGGCAGGAACCATGGAGCTCCCACACTCCCTAGCTGCCTGCTCTTGGGAAGCCAAGATGGCACCTAGGGGTTTGGCAGAGACCTTTTCCAGGCGTTCATTCATTCTTTCAAAAACACTTACACCTGCTGGTGCCAAGCTCGGTTGGTAGCTTTGGGAATACAGCAGTAAGTGAAACAGAGCAGGAGAAGAGAGATGAAGTGTGCTGCGGAGGTACAGTTTTGAATGGGGTGGTCAGGGAAGGCCTCATGGAGAGATGACATTTGAGTGGGGGTTTACAGGAGCTGAGAGAAGTGGCAATGCTGATATCTAGGAGAAGAGTGTTCCAGGCAGAGAGGACAGCTAATGTAAAGGCTCTAATGTAAGAAACAGCATCAAGGTCAGGGTAGCTGGAGCAGAGTGAGTGGGCCAGGAGGGAGGGAGGGAGAGAGAGAGAGAGAGAGAGAGAGAGTGAGTGAGTGAGTGTGTGTGTGTGTGTGTGTGTACGTGCAAAGTCTTCTAAGAACTTTGTCGTTTTCTCTGAGAGAGATGAGAAGCCATTAGGTGGTTTTGCACAGAGCAGTAGCATGGTCTGACTTGAGAGACAGGATCACTGTAGTGTAAGAGATAATTTCAGCTCTGTTTTTCTTGGGAAGGTCCCCGGAGATCAGATAGAGGGCTGCCCCATCCTTTCCCTATGACTCGTCCATCCTCTGTTTCTACTCCCCAAGCTCTGACCTGAGACTCTTACTCCTGGGGAGGAGGGGCAGGATGGTGCTGGATTTCTTGTCTCTGCCTGGAGTTTCTTTTGGAGGGAGGGAGATGGGTTTGTTACAGTGGTTTGCCGGAGGCTACTTATACTGGTTTTGAGAGCCGATTAGAAAGTAATTAGAACACGTGCCTGCTGGTAGCTTGAAATTGGCCATTGGTTGGCAGTATTTACACCATGGCATTGCCAAGCACTACAAATCAGGGCTTTGCCCCCGGAGAGCTGGCTGTTGAGCATCTACTAGCCCGCCACTGGCTTGTTACTTCTATTCTAACCGTGCTGTGGTTTCAGAGGGCAGGGCCTCTGTTTTCTTTCACTTGGCAAATCACCTGTGTTCACGCCGTGTGAAGTCAGAAAGAGCATGGGGGACACTGGATGTGGGTGATGAAGGTTGGGGTTGGTAGGGCAATGGTGTGTTTTCCAGGAGTGACAGGGCTTGTCCCATGGTGTTGCGACGTGGGGCATCTCTGCTTTTCCTAGCTGGATAATCCTAAATGTACGAGCATCCTTTCAGCCGGCTTCCTTCCTTCCTCTGCCTCCCTTTGTGTATGTGGCCTGGGTATGTGTATGTCCAGGAGTGGCCAGCTTCGTCCATAAAAGCAGGGCCCAGCACTGGACCCAGGTAAGGCCACTTGGTGTAAGGAAAGATCGCTGTTTTGGAAGTCAGGAGACATAGGTTCCAGTCCCAGCTGTCCTAACCTGCTTAGAAGAGTGCTCTCCTCTCTTTGGCCCTTCGATCTCTCATTTATAAACTGGGACAACTTCCCTGCTTATCTTGCAGTGGTGTGGTGAGGATCAGATGTGACCATTAGTATGAGAGTCCCTTGAAAAAGCTGCAAGAGTCACAATGAACAGGCCTGTGCTGTGGTATTCAGGCATACAGGCCTCCCTCTCCTCTGTCCTCCTCCTGTTTGGATGCCGTGCAAGCCCAGCAGATACCCCTTCTCCAAGAAGCCCTTCCTGATGGGCCAGACCCTCCCTGGGCAGGTCCTGGGGACACTCCGAGGCTGAGCCCCCCACTCCCACACATGCTCAGGGGCACTTCTCTTCCACCCTTTCATTTTATTGCTCTTCACCCAGATGCAGATGGAGCGTTTGCCCCATAGAGGCTAATGCTCCTTGGGAACATCTGTAGTGGCAGACTCAGGGTGGTGCGCCTGTAGGCACTGGGGAACTCTGCAGGGATTGATTCATCAGTGTTGGTTTCCTTTGCTTTTATTGAGCTCCTGTGAAGTGTGATGGCTGGTGTGGTATGTGGGGGTGTAGGGGTGAAAGGTTCTGAAGGCAAGTACCTCCTACTTGGTAAAGTAGTTTCCCAGACACCACCTCATCTATCCTTCATGGTCACACTTAACCCCGTTTTATTGATGAGGAAACAGAAGCATACTCATATTCATTTATTCATTCATTCATTCAGCACGTGTCCTGCACTCAGGGAGCTGTCAGTGTCTCCCCAGGTTCCAAAGTGCTGGGGTGGCCCGCTCTGTGTCCTGCCAGGCTCCTGCGGCATGGCTATGCTTGCTGTATACTCATCCTGCAGGAGGCAGACAGAGCGGCAAGGGGAATGTGCATTCGTGGAGGGATGGGGGCTGTGTCAGGGTGCTGGTCAGGCCCAGGCCGGGGCGGCGAAGGAAGGGAGGGGACAGCGTCAGTGCCTGGGGCGTGTCCCTGCCGTGTCCGGCTGGCCATGGCTTTGGGCTGGCATTTCCTCTGGCAGCAATGTGGGGGAGGGGAAGAGCAGGTGTGCCCTGGCGCCTGGCCTGGCTGGGATGTGGAAGTGCCTCCTGGGGCCAGAGCTTGGGGGATGAGTGACATGCAGCCACTCGGACACATTGGGCCTCACGGAGCCCAACCACATTCTTGGAACTCCAGGCCGGACATCTGAGCTCCCTGGTGATTTCTGTAGATGGCTGGATCGGGTGGGTTACTCCAGAGAGGACACATGGTGGTGATCTATCAAGGTGAATACCTCCTAGTTAGGCTGAGGGCAGTGTTAGAGGGTGTCCGATATGTGAGCTGAGGTAAGTATGTGAAGGTGGTCGTGAGGCTTTAGGGCTCTGTGCATTGTGGGAGAGACTCAGTTTCCCTTTAGATTTCCTGCACCATGTATGGAGCTGGGCTGGTTGCTGCAAGAGGAGCATAGGTGAGCTCTCTCCCCAGAGCTTCTAGTCTTGTACAGAGAAAAAGCATTTATGCAAATAATTGTGATGCAGTGCAGAGTAAAATCAGTGTCCAAAAGACAGGACTAGAACAAGAAGAGTGCCTCTTCATTTTGGGGGACCTTTTGTGGGGGATGTGACATTTGAGATGAACCTTGAAACATCTCCTCAAGGCATGGGGAGCCTTTGGAGGTGGAGGCATGTGTGCAGGCACAGGGTTGGGCTGCACCTTGAGGGGCTGGCGTTGCTGGAGGCGGAGGGCACAGGTCTGGGATTTGTGGGGAAGGCCGACAGAGTACTATGTAGAAGGGCCCTAGTGACAAGCTTGAATATTTGTGTTTAAATCTCTGGGGATGTTTTTGAGCTGATGAGGGGCAGCATGGCACGTGCCAAGCTCTGCCTTGGGCCAGTACTAGTGGCAGCATGTGGGAGGGTGGCTAAGGAGGGAGCCGGTGCAAGGAGCCTGGTCAGGAGGTTGGGAGACAGGAGGCAGTCACGAGGAAGGAGCTATGGTGGGGACGCACGTGTGTCTGACTCCAGGGTCGCATGTGTGCTGTCTGTGTTCTGGGTGTGTGTTGAGGAGGGTACACATCATGTGTGACTGGGTTACAGCAGGAACAGACCTGGGCTGGAGCAACCTAAGAGCCTTTGAAAGCACCTTTTGGGACTGTAAGAGGCTTGGTAGCCTGGATGGCTGATTGGAAAGTGAGGGTTGTGACCATTTTCACCTCAAATACCTTGAGATGAAAAGAAATGCCTCCAGGTTTCTGATGGGCTAGAAGCCTTTAGGAGGCCTCCTTCAGTGGGAGGCACTTTGAGTGACAGCCCCATAGCTGTGGGCCAGCCCGAGGGGGTGGGGGGCAGAGAGACAGAATGAGACCACAGCCAGTGCTCCTGCCTTACTTCACAGAGCAACTCATGGAGGTTCAGAGACCACAAGTGACATAATGCATTGCGGGACTGTGAGCCATAAGACACCCATTAGGGATGCCTAAATCTGCCCTTGCCACCCATCCAGACACCTCTCACTCCATCAGCTAGAGTGGAACATGCACAGGCTCCCTCCCCTGGGGGCTGCAGAGCAGCGTGGAATCTGGGGCACTGGTTCTTCTCCATCTTCTTCACTTTAGAGCATCCCCAAGTGCTGACAGAGTGTGACACACACAGCCTTTTTCCACGTCGGCTCTAGTACCAGCCCTGTAGAGGGAGAGTGGGCCGAGGGAGGCAGCAGGCAGCAGCTCCTGAAATCAGCAGAAGGGTCCCAGCTGCACAGTCAGGCTGGATGTGAGGTTACAGAGCGCCGTCCCAGCTGGCAAGTCAGCACCCTCCGTGGAGTGGTTTAGGAATATTGGATTTGCTGGGTCAGTACATTTCCACTGGTGCATGGCAATAAGTCGCAGGCTTCATCACGCTTCCCTGTGCCCGGCCGTCTGCCTTATCTCATCCTCCCCGCAGCCACCTGCCTTCCTTGATAAGTACTAATAACAAACGCTTTCTTTCTCCTGTTTCCCAGGGTCAGTGGGCTCAGTGTGTACACATGTGTATGTGCAGGTACATCTGTCTGTCCAGCATAGTGCTTCGCACTCCAGGCCCTTGTGAGGGTCTGACAAGAATGCTGATTGGCCTTAGGATGAAAGATGGGCTGCCTTGGAACGTCCCTGGAAAATGGCCTGACACCCCAAGTGGGTGGCTCTTTGTCCAGGCAGACCACCAGCTCCGTTCTTCTAGGGCCCAGTGTCTGTTGCCTGCTTTTACCTGGTAAACCTTCTCCAAGAGGAGATGACCGTCCTGCAGGAGTGGCTGCTCTTACTCTTTTTGTAAAGCTTCCCCTGCTCCAAGTGAAGGCTGATTTTTTCCAAAGAGCTGCTTTCACCTTAAGATGCACACCAAAATTCTTCCTGTTGCTACTCTTGCGTTCAGTAGTGACTTCAGAGCACCAGCGTGCCAAACAAATGCCACGTACTTGGAAGACAAAGAGGAGGGACACAGTCCTTGTGTTCAAGGAGCTGACATTTTGGGGGTGGGGGAAGATCAGAGAACGGGTGACATCATGGTGGGATGAACTGTGTGTTACTGGTGTACCGAGGAGGCTTCCTGGAGGTGACAGCACCCTGATGCCAACTGGACTGTGGATGTTAGCCATTCGGAGTGTGGGGGAAAAAGGGTTTCGGGAGGAGGGGCAGCTAGTACAAAGGCCAGGGGATGAGGGGGAGTTCGATGTGGGTTCATTTTGGTGGGAGTATAGGCCGAGAAAGGTATGAGATGGACTTGCTGAGAGCAGTGGGATGGGGACGTGCCTGTGCAGATTTTCACCTGGCATCCAGGTCATCTGTGCTCCGGCCCACCCTCCTTTCAGGCCCCCTTTCATTACAGCGGGGTGGGTGGGTGCCTCCCAAATGTCCTGGGCCTTCTGCTGTGCCCTGGCTCTGCTCAGCTGCCCCATTGCCAGGGTGCTCTTCCCCCTCCCCTCTGCCTGTCCAGTCCCATTTCATATTTCCCAGTCCCAGGGAATTTCAGGGCTCCAAGCAACGTTAGAGAAACAACTAGTCCAGCCTGCGTGTTTTGTAGTTGAGGAACCAGAGGTTGAGCAACTAGAGGCCACACAGGTCATCAGTGTCCTCAGGCTTTGTTGCTTAGGTGGCGCGAGATGATCAGACACCTGGAAAGCCCGGAAGCCCTCCCTGCATGCCCTGCCTGCCTGGTGTACGCTCTCCCTTGAGCTCTTCTGCATGTGTTCATCAGGTATCGATTGGGCCCATACTGTAGGTCAGGAATAGTAGTGGGTACTGAGTGTAAAGCAGTGAGAAAGACAGATGCAGTCTCTGCCTCTCTGGGGTTCATGGTCTAGTAGAAGAATCAGTAAAACTCTCACCCTAAGAAACATGGACTTTCCAATGGTGGTGACTGCTATGAGAAAAAAACACGGCAAATGGTGGTGTAAGGAAGCGTATCGAACGAAGGGGGGCTTTGACAGTGGGGGGCAGCCAGAAAGCCAGAATAGACCTTCCTCAATAATTCACAAGAGCTCAGGGGTGAATAGAGTGAAACCAGGCAGTGGGCTGGGAAAGAGCATCCAGGTTGAGGGAACAGCATGGGCGGAGGCTCTGAGGAGGGCAGAACGTTGAGAGCTCATGGCTGTGGCTATAATGGGTGAGCTGCGAATGTCGGAAAGGGGCTGGAGAGAAGGGTCCATTGTGCTGGCCCTTCAAGGCTGCTCTACGGATTTGGACTGTACGAGAAAAGTGGAATAGCAAATACACACACACAGTTATAATCCAAGTAAGATGGGAAGCCATTGATAGGTTACGGTGGAGAGGCACAAGAGTGGGAAGATTGCATTGCTGCTTTAGGTGAATGGATGGGTGCAGGAGGGAATGGGGGGCTGCAGGGGCTGCCGCAGAACCCCAGGTGAGCCATGAAGCAGGGCTGGACAAGGGTGGGGCCAGGGAGGATGCCGGGTGGAGGGAGGCTCTGTGGCTTGGACTTGTGTTTGCTTGCAGGTGGGAGCAAGTGACAGCCAGGAGCCAAGGATGAGTCTGGGGCTTCTGGCATAAGCAGTAGGGTGCTGAACCTGAAACTCAGCTGTGTGTTGAGAAGGGGCAGAGGGTGCCAGGGAGCACGTCTGGTTGTCAGTCCCTCCTGGAGCTGTCTGTGAGATAGCCAGGGAGATGACAGGTCAGGACCAGGCGTGTGTTTAGGTGTGCCACCAGCATGCAGATGGCCCTGGAACGGAGGAGATGGTCAAATACAGGAAAGTTGGGCAGAAGAGAAGAGGGCTCGGAACTGAGGGCCTCCCTGAGGAGGAGAAGGAGCAGCCAGCACTTACCCTTAGAATTTCAGACACACCACATTAGGTATTGATGGCGTTTCTTTCTCTGTTCAGCTGCACTGTAGCTAGACAGGAACTGGGTCCATGTTGACTATAATAAGTATTGTTAGGAATGAGAATAGTGCCTCCATCCACTGAGCAGCTTCTAGGTTCCTTTGTAACCTTTGATCCCTATTTTTATACATAGTGCTTGGGAAGGTGCATATTATTTTCATTTTCTAGCTGAAGAAATTGAGATATGGAGCAGTTAAGTGGTCATTCTAGGTCATCTAGCAGTTGGGTAACTCACTGTAGGTGGGATTTGGACACAGATGCATCTAGTCGCAAGGCCCGGGGTGTCCCCTTTTGTTATTTTACTAGAGTTTTGTTCTCTGGTTGAGCTGGATGGTTGTATGGACAGGGGTCATGGAAGGCCTCTGAGCCTGGCTGACTGACAGTCACCAGGGTATGTGGTGGGAGCTGATTTCGGGGACAGTGGGAGGGAGGCTGGCTCTGTGACAGTCCACACCTCCTGCCTGGCTTCTCATGGTCCAGAAGCCACATTGCTGTAGCTGGTCTACAGCTGTGCCCACTTCCTTGGAGCTAAGCTAGCTGATCTGTCCGAAGGCCCCTGTAGTAGTGAGCCGTGTGCCCACCTGTCATGGGTGGAGTGCACACACAGCCAAGGGCCTCTACATGGCCGTGTTTTCTGGTAGTCAGGAGTGGTCTCTGCTGAGGGCGGACCACAGCTGGGGGACAGGTTTGCTCTTGGGCTTTGAGAGGTGACACGCAACACTAGGGAATTTGTAAGAGTTCACCAGAGACTCAGGGCTGGGGCAGCAGTGCTCCTGAGCACCTCCAAGAGGTTCAGCCCACGCCCATTGGGCAGAGGTCGAGGGGCTGCCCCATCCGCTGTCCTGCTCCTGTCTCAGTCTTGTCTTTCTTCTACCTCAGACCTTTCCCACTCTTCCTCCGCAGAGGCTCTCTGGATCCATACATTTGTTTATCTGTCCGTCTGTCTGTCTGTGAAATAGCTGACCACATGGCATTTGCTCACTTATCTGTAGCTGGGTGTTTCAGCTCACCAGGTTCAGATGCCCTTGGATAGTCTGCTTTCCAGGAACAATTCCATAGATTTCTGGCTTGGGTCCCATCCTTCGGTTAATGAACTCAGGGCTGTCAGCCTGTCCTTGAGGAGAGCTTAAGACTTAGGGATGCTGGTCTTCCTTTCCCCTCTGTCCTCCAGCTCTTTCCAAGTACCTGCTGTGGGTTGGTCACTGACAGGCACTGGGGGATGGTGTGAAATGATCCAAACACAGCCTATGCTTTCGTTTAGAAGCCCAGTGACCACAGCAGAGGCAGGTGGACAAACTGTAGTTGCAGTCTGAACAAAGGGCTGAGAAGGAGGAAGGAGCAGACCTTTCTCCAGAGAGGGAGGTACCCTGGCAACCCTTTGTGTCCCTCTGTCTGTGAACTTTCCCACTGAAGCCAAACCCTGCTTGATTTTTTTCTTTTCTTTTTTGAGATAGTGTCTCGCTCTGTCACTCAAACAAAGTGTGGTGGCACAATCTTGGCTCACTGCAGCCTCAACCTCCCGGGCTCAAGTGATCCTCCTGCCTCAGCCTTCTGAGTAGCTGGGGCTACAGGTGCATGCCACCACACCCAGATAATGTTTGTATTTTTTTGTAGAGGTAGGGTCTCACTATATTGCCCAGGTTTGTCTCAAACTCCTAGGATCAAGCGATTTACCTGCCTTGGCCTCCCAAGGTGTTGGGATTACAGGTATGAGCAACCATGCTTGGCCTTTCTTTTCTTTTCTTTACTGGTCTCAGAAACTTAAAAAAAAAAGATTAAAAACAAGTAATAGTACCATTCCTTCTTTTCTACCCCAACCCTTTTTCATCATTATTGCTACCATCCATCCTGGATCGTGGCCAAGTACGTTAACACCTGATCTCCTAGCTGTTTAATTTCCATGGCAGAGGAGACCCCCTGTCCCTGCACCCACCCCGGTATCATGTAGGCCCTCTGCTAGGGACCTCTCCATTGTTATCTTTTGGCACGGCTGCCAAATGGTTTGCTCAGCAACGAAAGCATTTTCTGTACAGCTAAGAAGATCCCAAATTTGGAGTTTAAAAATTGGGGGGAGGTGAGCAGCTGTCCCTTCTAAAATGGGGCCTGTGTCACATATGCTCTTTTGGGTGGCAGGCGCCACTTTGTGTCTAACCTGAACCCTGGCTTTGTGGGATGCTGCCTTGTTTGAGGCTTAAAGGCACAGGGTACCTCATAAGCTGCACCTTGTGTCAAATATGGGAATATTCAGCATGGGCCAGAAAGGGGCTCTGAACTGGCCCATTGGCTCTGATTGTGTGTGGGTGAGGGAGAGACCAAAGACTAAGCCCCATCTCATGCTGCCAGCCTGAGGAATTCACAGAGAGGCAGAGAGAGCTTGGCATTTACTCCAAAGCTCACATCTCCCCAGTTGCCAGCTAGCAGAGATGTGGCATGTTGATTTCATGTATTCACTTTTCTTCTTCCCCTCTGAGAATGCTGTAATTGCTTCACTTTTCTTGTTAAAAAAAAAAAAAAAGGAAAGTGAAGTCAGGCTGCCTTGTTCACATAATCAGAGAGCCCCTGAAGGGGCAGCCTGCACCTGTCAGCTCGCCTGGGTGTGGCAAGCTAAGAAGGACTGGGAGCTGGCAGAGGGGTGGTGTCTCACAGTACCATTTCTGATTGTCCCTTCTGTACCCCAAACCTAAGGAGTCGAGGCAGCCATAGCCACTGTCCTTCTCACATCTTGCCTCTTCTCCATCCTGATGCCAGTGCCAGGCCCAGCCTCCTAGGGCACCAGTTAATCATGGGCCTCACTGCTTGGGACACTGCAGGATGCAGCCCAGACTTTTCATGAGCCATGCAAGGCTTCACAAGGTAGCTCACTTTGACCTCCAAGCACCTTCTCCTGCTTCAGTCAGGCCTGTCCCCTCGCTGCCTCTGCAAGGTACCACACTCACACCTTTCTAGGGAGGCCGTCTACTTCCGAGAGCCCTTCTGCAAGGGGAGGCCAAGGGACAGCTTGGTGCTTGTCCTGCCATGGTCTGTGCTCCGTCGATCACTCTGCTTTTGGCTTCTCGAGCTGCAGTCGTGAGTGGGGTAGCAGGTGGGTTGCTTCAGCTAGATTCTGAGCTCCTTGAGATCCACGCTTTGTCTCACTCAGCTGTGTGTCTTCTGTGGGTCCTTATTCCACATCCTCCCATCTTGAACGAGCCAGCACCAATGGATGGTTTGCTCATGGCAAGAGGGAGGAGGAGGGATGTGTTCCTAGGGCTGCCTTCCTGAGGCTGCTCTACCACCTGCCTCTCCCCACACCAGCTTCCTTCTTCCAGCCCAGTGTCAGGTAACTCAAGGACATCTGGGTGATGACTTGCCTTTCTCATTAGCAGTCCAGGGGCGCTGCCCCTTACTCAGGGTCCTTTTATCTAATGACCTCACACCAGGACATGGCATTTCACGTTCCTCATTGTGCTTTAAGAGTCTGTTAGCCTGGAAGATTCTCAGGGGCAGAAACTATGTTTAGAGTCCAAGAGAGTGTGGAGCATGGGATGTGAAATCAGTTTTCTTTTCTGTAAAATGTGGGGGGGTGGGGCGGGTAATAGCCTATACCTATCTTATAGAGTTGTCATGAAGAGTGAGTGAGTTACTTTGTGGGAAGCTTGGTCCCTGGGGTATAGAAGGATTTATATGTCAAAGGTGCTTTTATGATTCTGATGAGTAAGTTGGGTGCCCTGATAGGACTTCACTGCAGCTTTGCTCAGGGATGGACAGGTGTGACTTCAGTGCCCTTTTGACAAGTGTGACCAGAGGGAGCAGAACAGCTGCATTCAGCCTCTTCTTCCTCTCTTGCCTGCCCGTTGTTTCCCCCCTACCTGCTGGGGACCACCCCCCCCCCCCCCCCCCCCAAGCCCCTCGAACTTCTGAGGAAGTGGCTAGTGGCACAAATTCATTTATAATCAGAATTGAAGGTGGACAGATCAGGGACAATGAGGAAACTGTTCTGCCTGGACAAGGTGTGAGCTGGGAAGAAGAGATGTAAATGGGTTAGGAAGTGGAGGGGGCCAGCCTGGGAGGGCCCTCCGTGACGCGAGGTCCCCACCTGAGTCTGGTAAGATCAGCCCCTCTGATTTGTTCAGTCTCATGTCCTCAGATTTTTCTCATATCCACCAGCTCACTTTTTGCTTGTAACACCTCCAGGGGGTAGGCTCTTTTAATCCCCATGTTAAAGAAGAGGAAATGGGAGCTCAGAAAGGCAAACTGCCTTGCTCTCCGTCACACAGCTAAAAAGAGCTCAAAGTGAAAAACAGGTCTCTTGACTCCCAGTCCAGCTGGTAAATGATCTATCCCTGCATCAAAGAAGTAATATTGTGAGCCATCGGCCCCGCAGGAGTGGCCAGGTGAGGCTGCAGAGGACAAAAGGCATTAGCCATGCCAGTCAGGCGGCCCTGGTGCTACATACATCAGGAAGCGACTAGACATCTGCCCCTTCATCTGCAGACAGCATCGGTGGGACTGCGGTGCCAAACCCAGAGAGAGTAGCTGCTAGTGGCCGTAATACACACTAGGTTTTATTGCTGGGCTCCCCATCTGAGTTGGGAAGGGGCTCTGCAGGTTCCTTTAAAATAGGGGAGCTGTACTCGGAATGGGAAAGCTCTCAGCTCTAGGAGGTGGGCCTGCCAGGGAGCCAGTGAGGCGGCAGGCTCACTAGCACAGGTCACCACCAGCACGGGTGATCACAACAGCTTTGTGATGAGGGTCTGGAAGTCCCTCTGGCTGGAATTAATGTTCCCCTCCCACCATGGCCATGCTTGTTGTGGTAGCTGTGTCTGCCCATCTGTGCTGCCTTGGTGATTAATGCCCTCCTGTCTTCCTAACTGGATTGTGGCTGCCTGAAGGGCAGGGAGCCCCACTTCTAGTATCTGTTTCTTCAAGGGCCTGGCGCAGGGCTTAGCGCACAGCTCTGGTTGTGACATAAATGCCTGCTGGGATCCAGAGAGGACTTTTCACACCCACAGCCCCAGGTAGGGCATGAATTCTTCCATCCAGTCATCCCTATTGAGCTCCCCCCAGAGGCCAAGCCCAGTGTTAGGGGCTGGAGTTACAGAATCTGGAAAAATGTGGCTCCTGCCCTCGGGTGCTCTCAGCATTCTCTTCCTGAGCGACTGGAAGGGTAGCAGAAAAGAGAGGTGGGCTCCCCACTCGCAAGTCTTCTAATCATAATTTGCAAAGTGTGGTGCCCCGGTCGGCAATGCAGACTTCTGCACCAGCCCAAGGGAGGCCGCCCAGTTTCAGTGTTCTACGGTAGGATGTTCCCAAGACCCGAGCGAAAGCATTTCTCCTGCTGTTTCTTTGACCTTACGGGACAGCACCCAGACAGTGGCCAGGGGCACCCCTACATCACTGTTGGCACGGGGGGGGTGAGGAAGGGCAAGACAGGGCCCCGCTTTGTCCACCTGCCCCTGTCAGCCTGGCCGGGGTTCCAGCCGCTGCAGCGTCCCAACCGAGAACGCGGGGCAGGGGTTCGCGCAGCTGCAGGAGCCTGGCAGAGCCGCGAGTGTGCGCGCCCGTGCGTGCGCGCCGAGGGGGCGGGGAGGGCGGCGCGCACCCTGCGGAGGCCCCCAGCGCTTTCTGATAACTCGCACCTCCCCTGCGGTCCCGTCTCCCTGTGCACCCTAGCCGGACCCACGTGTGTAAAGGCATGGGGTGTGTGTGTCAGAGAGTGTGTGTGTGTAGGTCCATCCGGGAGGCCGCTTGCCCTGGCCGGACAGGCCCCCACGTGCTTAGGGGGCGGTGGCCAGCTCGACGGTGGCTGCGCTTCTGTCCCGCCCCAGTCTTTCTCCCCAGACCTTTCCTCTGGCTTGCCTGGGCCTTGGGTACCTCCAGCCATCCTCCTCCTCCTCTCGCCGCTCCCTTGCTCGGGTAAAAGAGACCAGCGCTTTCCGTTGAAGGTTCTGGTTCACCCCCCAGCTGCAGAGCCCTTGACATTTAGCGAGGGCTCGCGGTGCACTTGTTTAGGCACATAGCAGAACGCTAATCCCATTAAAGATAGTGTGTCATTGGGGAGGGGGTGGCTCCCCAGCGGGGCCGGGAAGGTCTCGCGCCCATTGGTCAAATGCAAAGCAGTGGGCGGGGCCGAGGGCCCGGGTAGGGGGCTCCAGGCGATTTCAGAGTCGAGTGCCGGGCCGGGGCTGGGATTTCGCAGGGAAAGCCCAGCGGTTGCAGCTGCGGCGGATCCCTCGGCACTGCCTGCCGTGCGCCGGGGCAGCCCAAGGCCGGTGGCAGCTCCGCCAAGTCGCAGAACGAGAGGAGGAGGAGCGCCGGCCAAGTGGTGGGGGCTCAGCGCTGGGGCTGGGCTGGGCTGGGAGAGGTGTGCCTAGGGTGCCTGGATCCCGGTGCCCTTCTGTTTCGCGTGGAGCGGCCGGAGGCGAGCTGACGCCTGGAAAGAGAAATCAAATTGCAGCCTCCCCAAATACGCTGAGTTACGCGGGCGAGCCGGTTCCCGGGGATCGTTCGCTAGCGCACACAGAGCCTCGCCGCGCCGCAGAGCCCTCCTGGGCCCGCCGGCCAGGAGTGGGGCGCCGTCTGAGAGGCAGCGGCCCCTGGGCTTGGGGTTCGACCGTGAGTGCGCCCCGGTGCAGAGAGGGGGCGTGCAAGGCTCCGCCGGCCCGCCCGCAGCCCGCGCCCGACTTGGGCGCCCCCTCCGTCCCATTCTGGGAGCGATGCCCCCCGCCCCTCGCGCCCCCCGGGAACGCCGCGAGCATGGAGAAGTCGAGTAGCGAGGATTCTTCGATTCACCGGAGTCCATCTTTGGACAGCAAGGACTCGGACTTTGCCAAGCCGTCCACCTCCGGCCGCCCGTTCGGCCGCGGCTTCACGGCCGGCGCCTTCTACGGCACCGCGGGCTCCCGGGGCCAGAGCCGCGCCGAGGCCGGCGTTAAGACCGACAAGTACAATGCACCCAAAGGCAGCAAGTATGTGGTGTTTTACCTGGACCTGTCCTTTGTGTTCCTCCTAGAATTTAAGAAGTGCAACATGGCCAGGGGCTGCCTCTGCTGCTTGAAGTACATGATGTTCCTCTTCAATTTGATATTCTGGGTAAGTCCTTCCATTTCTCTCTCCCTTTGCCCTCTTCCCCTGCCTCTTTGCTTACCGTAGCGCGAAAACCCTTTCCCTCCTCCGTGCTGCATTGCTCTGCTCTCTGCACAGTGGTAAGTGTGCTTTTTAAAAAATTGCCCCCGCCCCCCTTTCATGCACCTTTCTCTTCCTTTCTCCCTCTCTTTGGTGGCTGAATGGGGGCTCCAGCTTGCCTGTCTTCCAGGAGAGATTTGCTCGACTCTTAGGAGGCTTGCAAAGTTTGGCACCACCTCCTTCCCCTACAAGAAAACCCATGCTGGAAGTGCCTCCCACTGGGCAGCCTGCAGTAATGGCTGTGGGTCAGATTTTTTAACAGCTGTGAGCCTGAGCTGGAGATAGGCACAGTGAGAATGTCTTTCTGAATTTCTTCATGTATTCCTCCTGAATGCACAAGAGTACAATCTGCAGCATTTTATAGGAGTGGGTTGGAGGGGGGCGGGGTATAACAGCCGTATCTTCTCACTCCTTTCAGTGAATCCCAGGAAAAAGAGGAGGAGCCCCTGTCCCAAGCTGATGGACCTACTTGCTAGTCCTCAGATATGCCCGCAGCTTGGGGTCTGGGTGGGAAAGGAGGGGGCATGCTGCCATCGGGTGGCTGGCTGCTGCTTTTGAGGGACTGCAGTGGACTGGGCAGGGAGCTGGCCAGCCACGTGCTCCCAGGTTCTGGGAGCCCCAGTGACCGGAAGGGACAAAGGGAGATAAGCAGGGTGCCCTTGTCCTTGGTGAGAGGCACTTTTCTAGAGAAGGTATGAATGGGTAGGGCAGCTGGGAATTGTTCTCTGTCCTCCGTGTGACTCTGGAGGCTGTGCGCACATACGTGCACGTGCATAAGAAATACTGGTTAGGAAAATTTGAAAACTTCCTAAATTTGTTTTGAATTGTTCCTTTATCCCAACTGCCATCTCTGCCTTTCTTCACCCAAGCCCTGACATAGCACAGATGTTTGGCTCTGCCCCAGAGTCTGTCCTGCCCACTGGAGGCTGTCAGCTGCCCATGGTCCAGGAGGAGCACTGGGGGCAGGAGAAGGTCATTCAGCGTGAAGTTGGGAAGAAACAGTTGTGCTGAAGAGGCGTTCAGCTTTTGTGTGGAGTGGTCCACATGAGCTGAAAAACTTTTTAGGGTGGGGGGTGTGCGTGGAGGGCGTAACTGTCCCCATAGGATGGCAGGTGCAGGGCTGGGAGGAAAGAAGACCGGGCTCTAGTCTTGGTTCTGCGCTAGCTTCTTGTGTGACCTTGGGCCAATCACTTGGTCCTGGAAGTGCTGGCCTTCCTTTCCAGTCCAACAGGGGCTGTCGTGATGACCTCCCTCACTGTCCTCACCTCGCTAGTTGCATGCCATCTGGGGTGTGGGGCAGGCATCCTCATCTTCTCTCTTGGGGAGAGGAGCCCCCTCCTGTACCTGGGGCTTGGGTTTCTTTGCCAAGGAGGCTGGTCTGAGATGACTTGAGTTGGGTTCCCCCAGTTGTCACTATGGGCTGGGCCCTCCAGCCACCTCATTAGGCTGTTACCTGTCATATGCCTAGAGTTTTATGGAAGCTGGGGCAGATAGTCTCATTTCTTCTTCTGGTGGTGAGCACCCCTGGAATGTCTCTGGATGCCTTGTGGGCAAGTGCCTCCTGGTCCTGTGACCCATCTGCCAGCATCTGTCAGCCAGGTACTGGTGTGTGCCTCTCCGATGCCTTTGGACTCACACGAATCTGTCCTTTTCATCGTTCACAGCTGCTTCCATCTCTGTCCTTTTTCGTAGTCTCAACTTAACCTTTCTGTTTCACCCCACCCTACCTATATTAAGCCTTATTAGGAAGACCCTGGGGCCTGTAACCTCACTCAGCTGCGCTCTCTCCTCCCCACCCCCACCCTGCCACCTGCTGGCTGGAGTTGGTATAACTGCCTGAGGTGCCTTTCTTCTCTGGGATGGGCCCAATGTGGTTTGGGGACCTCCTTACAGGCCGGTACAGTGATCTGTACCCTGCACATAGTAGGCCCTCATTATATGTTTGTGAGTGAATGCCTGAAGGGCCAGAGCTGTGAATCCATGTGTTGTTATGTGGTGGTGATTCCCGAGTTCCACTTGCTGGGGAAGAGAAGTTAGATCTCACACTTGCCTCTGATAAAGGCTCTCCTAGCGCCGCCGCTATGGGATGACAAGCAATTCTTCCCATCTACCCTTAAAAGCTTGGCAGAGGGGAATGAGCTAGTTGGTGAAATATTTTTTCTTTATGGTTGATAGCGAGGGAACTTGCTGTCTCTTCCTAATTAGAAGGTACCGATTACACTCCCTTACCAGGCAAGGAGTTGTTCTCTCCTGCGTTCAGACTTTTCTGATTACTTAATATTTTCAGAATTCCCATAACATGCTATAAGCTGGGAAAAAAAGAATCTCAAAGATCCACTTCTTGTATGCCAGTAGCAAATGAGATGATGAAATAAGACACAGACCTTAGGTAAGATGGGGAATTTAGCAGAAGGGAAGTGCATGCTTGTGTGTAAGTGTGTTTGCCACTATGTTTTTTGGGAGGTGGAGGAGCAGGTGCAGCAGGGTGTCGGCCAGGATTTGGGGCACTGTGCTCCACTCAAATGAAGACTTCCTGCAGGCTGGTGCTTGACCTGGTACTGGGGAAGGAGCAGAGGAAAGAGCTGAATGGGAAGGGAAAACCTCGAAGGCAGGTGGGGTGTTGACGAGTCGGGGTCCCTGGGAGGCCCCTGCTGCTGTCTTGTGCAGGGTGCTGAGGGGAGCATGCAGGGTGGGTCAAGCCCAGCCCTCTGGGACCGGGGGCAATTGTTAGGAATTCTATAGCATTAACTTAGAATCTCATGGCTCACACCCAAAAAGGAGGCTTTTCTGAAGCATTAGAATTGAACCTGAGGTCTGCAATCAATAGAGCTCTTCCCATAGATCCCGGAGCCTACCTGGTATTTCTCCAAACTCACCGCTGCTGCCACACCCCCCTGCCTCTGAGCGCTTGGGAGGATTCCCACGTGGAGGAGAGGTGCAGCTGTTGTATGCTGCAACCCCTCCAGGGCCTGCCTGGTCCCTTACCACTGGGTGGAGCTTCTAGGGTACTAGTATTGGGGAGGGCTGGGTGACATCACTGGGGGCAGGCTGGGAGGTGGAGCCATGCAGCCCTTGGTCCTCCTCCTCATTAAGCAAAGGGCCTGTGCCTTACAGGCTGCTGGGCACCTGCTTGCTGGTGGGGGCCCAGGTCTGCTCCTGACACTGCGACTTCAACCAGACAGTGCTAGTCATGTTGGCAGCCCAGTGCACTGTGGGGATCTGGGGCCTCCAGGAGGGCAGTAAGGTGAGGGTAGAGGAGAGAGAGTCCGTGGTCACTTCTGAGTCCCCTCTCCTGTTTGCCTTCTGCATCTCCTGCCCCGACTCTCAGGGCTAAAGGCAATGCTGGCTTCTTAGTGGGTAGGGAATAGGAGGCTTGAACTGGGACAAAAGTTTCTGCATACTGAGGGTCCTGTTCCCCAATAAGCACACCCACCCAGGAGATGGTTCTCCTGGCAGTGGAAACCATCCGGGCATTTTCCTCAGTCAGCCCCATATCTGGATCCTCCCAGGGCCATCTGGTAGAATACTCCAAGTAGAGATTAAATGATTCTAAGCCCCACCCAGAGGGCAAAGGAGGCTCAGAGCTTTAAACTATGAGTAGAGAAGAGAGTATAGGCGTGGGCTGGAAAAGGGACCTCTGAATGCTGGGGTCAGGTGTCCCCTTCCAGGGGCAGCAAGTCCTGACCCTGCCAAGCTCTTCCCAACCTAAATCAAGTTCCTGTCTGATATGGAGGGGTCAGGGCGGGGTTGGGGCTGCTGGCGTAATTGCTACTCAGGATAATGGTCACTTCTCATGCTTGCCAGCAGAGCTGCCCCATCATTTTAAATTATGGCTGGCAGAGCAGTGACATTCTGGCCCATTGGAAAGCCTATTCCTTGTGGATCGCTCCCTTAATGAAGGCTAATTAGCTGAGGAGGCCGTGTTCAGCCAGTCTGCTGGAGCAGGGGAAAGATTGGCTCAGGGTGGCCCTGGGCGGAGTGCTGATGGGGCCCTGATTAAACTCCCTTAAGTGAGGTCAGGCCCCTCAGATGCTCACTGCCTTTGGGTGCAGGCAGCATGGCCGGGCTTTCCAGCGGCATTGCTGGCACATGCTCAGTACTGGTTCGGCCATGTCATGAGTGCCTCTGGGGGCTCGGGCTGGGGTCTGTGCATGGTCAGTGTCGGGTGGCCTGGAGTGTCATAAGGAGCCTGTGGTGCCTTCTGTCTGAGAACAGAAGTAGTGAGTGGGCTCACAGGTCCCAGCAGGGAGCTCAGGTTCAGACCTGGCCTCACCTGGCCTCTCCAGGCAGAGGAGACACAGGCTAACCTGGGCAGCAAGAGGCACTTAGGGTCTCCCCAGAGTGCTCAGGTATGAGGGGTTCAGGCTTTCTTCCTAGAGGGATGCAATAAAGAGATCTTCAGGGTGGGTCAGACCTGCCTCTGCTGGGGGAAGGGGGACAGGTGTGGGGCCTGGCAGATACCCTGAGACCCCTGGAATGTGGCCATGAGGGAATGCCAGCTCTGCGTTCACTTCCTTTCCACAGCATTAAAAATTAAACTTCCTTGTCTTAATATCTATTTTTAAATCTTGTCAGAGCCAGCATTGGTGTCAATCAGGAGGGGGTAGGGAGGAGGCGGGTAGAGAAGAGAAAGTCCCAGTTTAAGCAGGGTAAGCAGCCCTCTCTAGTCTGGGGAGAGGGCCACTGAGCCCTCTGCCCTTGTCCATGAAAAGCACAGAAGACACCCTCTGGCCTCTTCCCCGAATGGAGAGGCCTCGGCCTCCCTTGCTCCTACCTCCATGCGCCTGGCTGCCCTTGGCTGAACTTGGTGGCAGGCTCTGTGGCCTGAGGCCTTCTGTGGCTTATCAGGGTGTTGGGGTCCTAATTGAGTCCATTCACTCATGCCACAACTATTTACTGAATGCCCGCTCCGTGCAGTGCACAGGAGCCTCCAGTTGGGGAGAGCAGGGGCAGACTGGGCTCGCACAGGGCAGATCAGTTTTCTCATGCCAGGAAGTCGTGGAATCGAGAGGTCATCTGGCTCATCCTGCGCTGAGCATTTAAACACAGGGATGCCAAAGGAGAGGTGAGAGCATTCTAGGGTGAGGCAGCAGCAGGCCTGCACCCGGAGCCCTGGTGGCCTGACTTGTCCTTTCCTCCCCTCTATGCCCACATGACTACTTTCTGACTCGCCTGCTCTAAAGTGTTTATTCCCATCACAAAGAGAGGTTAGGAAAAAAAGAGCCTTCCTTTTTTCTTTTTTCCTTGGTTTGCAAAAAAGAATTTGTGAATCCTGTGGCCTGTTTTTTCCACTGAAAGAGCTGGCGGATGCTCTGTGGCTAGTTGAGCAACTGCTGTAAGCCAGGCCCTTGAGCTGCTCAGAGTTGTGTGGAGAAGTCAGACACATAAGCAGATTATCACAGTTCTGAGCGGTAGCTGCTTAACAGAGCTCCTTAACAGAGTAATTAATACTGCTTAATAGAGACAAGACATAGAGATAACAGGGTAGAGTGAGTGACACCTGGGTTTTGAAGGATGAATAGGAGTTTGCTGATTAGATTAGACTCGGGGGTCCAGGGCAGGGAGAAGGGAAGGAAGAGAGAACACGTTCATTCAGAGCCTATGCCAGGGGAGAGCTAGCAGCCCAAGGGGAAGGCCGTACCTCCTGGACACATGAAATGGGCTGAACCCAGAGAAACAAAGGGCCATGCCAGTCTGGGTGGCGCCCCTCAGGAGCAGCTTCTGGGGGTGGAGAGTTTGGAGTGGGTTCCAAGGTCGGGGAGTGCTAGCCTGTGGGAAGGTGTGCAGCAATGCCCAGGGATGCTCTTCAGTGGTTTTCAGGGCTCCTAGGACAGGGTTGTTTTGTTTTTCTGGCAGAGACCACCGTGACAGGTCTTGCTGTGTCACTTGGGCTCAAGCTGTCGCTGTAGGTAATCCAGCTTTAGAGAGATGCCTCTGTTTTCTTCCCCCTTTCCAGCCTCTCCCTTCCAGCTGTGATATGCCCGTTTATTTGGTTCCAGTTAGGAAGCTTTGAAGCCGAGCTAAACCCATCGGGCAGAGTTAAGTCTTCTGAGCCAGCTTTGTCCCTGCTCACATTTGAAAGCTAATCTGCCAGCAGAAGTGGTGGGGGGTTGGGGTCCGATCGTGGCGGGATGTTAAAAATGGCACGCAGTCAGGCGGGGGAGCAGCACAAGGTCAAGATGTGGCTTCTAACTCAACTCTTATCTAACTAGCCATGGGACTCCAGGGGAGATCGGAAACCTCTTCTCGCTTACTGAGTCCCTGGTTTGATTCAAATGGGGTCTACCTCCTCTCCTGCGTGCCCCAGCAAACTTTGAAGGCTCCCAGGAGAACTGGAGAAACCCTTGGGCAGGGAAGGCTGCAGGGTTTCAAATCTCCTTTGCAGTGGCTAGCTTACTGCATCAGGACCACGCAGGGAGACCTGTTTTTAGTGGCTGGAGGGAGTGAGTGACTGGCCAAAAAGAAGAAGAACAGGGCCCGGCTTTCAGGGAGGTTTCTTTCCATTCCAGGGGTTCTTCACTAGGGTGGACGTTCACATCAGCCCAGCAGCTTTTACATGGACAGAGCCCCTCCTGAGTGGGCGCCTCCAGAAGTGAGGGCTCTGTTTTGACGGCGTTCCTTAACCTCTTGGTGTCTGGATTTCCTCACCTCGGACAATAGCACCTCTCCTACAGGGCCATGCTGAGCCCTGCAGGAGGTGCTGTGTGCATGATGCAGGTCTGCTGCTCAGCAGGCTGCCTGGCGTCTTGGACTTCACGCACAGGAGCTGTAGTTAGTGTTACTGTGGTTCCACAGTGAGAGGGTATGAATAGGAAGTTAGGTGCCCACGGGCTGGAGCATGGACCCACTGGGATGACAATGCCAGGCAGGGCGTTGGAGCCCTGGGAGGAGCCCCAGGTGTCTCTTGGGCTGGGGATTGTTCTGAATGTCTTTGGGCCTTCGGGGTATATGGGAGAATTGGGGCAGCTGGGAGGGCCAGCGAGGTTTGTTGGAATGAAAGGTATAGGTAGGTGAGAGGCAGTGGAGGAGGATGTGGTCTCTGACCCCGAGGCCTGCAGCTGCACCTGCCGCATTCTACACTGACCGCCGGGCCTCCCAGAAGGGGCAGCCCCATATCCTTCT
The DNA here is from genome assembly GCF_001604975.1 of Cebus imitator. Classification (NCBI taxonomy): domain Eukaryota; kingdom Metazoa; phylum Chordata; class Mammalia; order Primates; family Cebidae; genus Cebus; species Cebus imitator. Next base: position 474,203 of record NW_016107502.1, read on the forward strand.
TTTGCCTCCCTCTGTCCTAGGGGTGATGAGTGGGTCCTGGACCCAGCCAGCTGTGCTGGTGGTCACTATGGGGACCCCATGGGCCCTTTGGTGGATGTTGGACTCTGCTGGGCAGCTTGGCTTGTGACCTGGGCTGACCAGGACACATAACACAGAGCTCCAGGTCCAGGTAACTTTTTCTGCCACAAACACTGTCACCTAAAATAAGTGACAATTGCAAAATACATCATATGTCAATTCATATACTTAAAAAAGGCATAAGCCAAACCTCTACCCAGTGCCTAGCTTCTGAAATAGAGCACTTTCTATACCCATGAGCCTCCGTGACCCCCAGTTTCTCCCCAAGAGAGCACCATTCTCCTTGAATCTTATGTGATGCATACTCCACATACATCAGCCTTCTTAAGCACTGCATCATTTAGTTTGGCTGATTTTTAAACTTTTGATAAACAGAATAATTCTGAATGTAGTTTTAAAAATTCAGCATTGTGTTTCTGGATTCATGCACATTGACAGTTGTGGCCATGGTGCACACCTTTTCACTGGTCTGTCATATTTCACTACATGAACATGCTTCAGTCTATTCTTCTGGTGATGAACATTTGGGTTATTTCCTCTTTTTTCTAAACAACACTTCTGTAAACATTCTTGTATAAGTTTTCTGTTGTACACGTGCAAGCGTTTCTTTGGGACAGTGCTTCTGGAAATATCTGTGGTGCAGGACCATCTTTTAGGTTTCCAGTTCTCAGAAGTGGTCCTGTTGCACGTGACTGGTACACAGCTCAGAGCACATGTGACTCACCTGACAAGCTCAGCCGTGCCTGAGTGAGTCAGCCGATGGTGTGCTGGGATGTTCTGGCAATGTCAGATTGCTAGAAAAAGCTTCTAAGCATGAAACATTTCCATGGACCACACTTTGAGGAGCGCAGCTCTAGATATACAGGAGGAGTGTAATGGCACTGTAGAGCTTCAGGATATGTACACGCCACCTTTCCTAGATAATGCCAGATTGTCTTCCAGTGAGGCCGTATCAGTGGCCCTTTCCACCAGTGGAAATTCAATGGGGAATGGTTTTTGGCATTCTCCTCCAGTACAGTGGTTATAAAACGCTACATTATAATGGTTTTAATTTGCATTTCTTTGATTACTAGTGGACATCTTTTCATGTTACTTAGCCATTCTTTCATCTTCTGTGAATGCCTGTTTGTCTTTGTTCATTTTTCTATTTAGTTGCATTTTTTTTTTTTTTTTTTTTTTTGAGACAGAGTCTCACTCTGTCACCAGGCGCCAGGCTGGAGTGCAGTGGTGCAACCTCGGCTCAGTGCAACCTCTGCCTCCTGGGTTCAAGTGATTCTCCTGCCTCAGCCTTCCGAGTAGCTGGGACTACAGGCGTGCACCACCATGCCCAGCTATTTTTTTTGTATTTTTAGTATAGACGGGGTTTCACCATGTTGGCCAGGATGGTCTCGATCTCCTGACCTCATGATCCACTCGCCTTGGCCGCCCAAAGTGCTGGGATTACAAGGCATGAGCCATCGTGCCTGGCCTTTAGTTGCATTTTTTCTAACAATTTTTAGGAGTTTTACTTATGTTTTGAATACGAATTTGTTGTTAATTAAATGTATTGCAAACACAGTATGTGGCTTCCAGTTTATAGTTTGTCTTTTCAGTTTCTTCACGGGGTCTTGGTAAACAGAGATTCTTTATTGTAATATAGTCAAATTTTCAGTCTTTTCTTTGTTAGAGTGTACTTTTTAAGTACTTAAGAAATACATGCTATTTCATAGATTTCTTTTTTTTTCTTTTGAGACAGAGCCTCACTCCTGTCACCAAGGCTGGAGTGCAGTGGCACAATCATGGTTCACTGCAGCCTTGACTTCCCTAGGCTCAGCGATCCTTCCACGTCAGCCTCCTGAGTAGCTCAAACTGTAGGCACATGCTACCATGCCCAGAAATTTTTGTAGTTTTTGTAGAGATAGGGTTTTGCTATGTTGCCCAGACTGGTCTCAACCTCCTGGGCTCAAGCAGTCCTCCTGCCTCAGCCTTCCAAAGTTCTGGGATTACAGACATGAGCCACTGAGCCCTGCTTCATCTTTACAGCCTGGTGGGTGGACAGTGCTTGTTGCAACAGAATCAGTGCCTGTGAATGGTTCAATGAATGAGTAAATGACTGAAGGTGAGTTCCTGGACTGATTTCTGAAAGCTTTTCTTTTTATATTTAAGTCATTAATATGTTTGGAATTTATATTTGTGTATAAGCTAGGGCTCTGATTTTTCCTCCATAGCTGCATTGATTAACTAGTCCAGCTTTCCACTGCCACCTGTGTTTCCATACATGCCTGGGTCTTCCCACTGGACTGTTTGTCTATCCTGGTACCACACTGTCTTTATTACTACAACTTTATAGTAAATCTCAGTATCTGGCAGGGCAAATCCTTTCATCTTATACTTTTTCAAGAGTATTTTGGCTGTTCTTGGCCCTTTGTTCTTTTGCATACATTTTGGAATCTGTTTGTCTTGTTTCACCAAAGATCAGTCATCTAACCAGCCAGCCTCTCTTCCCCCAAACCCTTTTGATAGTTTGGTTGGCCTGTCATTGAATTCATTCATCACCTTGGGGAGAATTGCTATCTTTGTTTTTCTTTCTTTTATTTTTTGAGACAGAGTCTTTCTTCATTACCCAGGCTGGAGTAAGGTGGCGCGATCTCAGCTCATTGCAACCTCTGCCTCTTGCGTTCAAGTGATTCGCATGACTCAGCCTCCCGAGTGGCTGGGATTACAGGCGTGCACCACCACTCCCGGCTAATTTTTGTATTTTTAGTGGAGATGGGGTTTCGCTGTGTTGGCCAGGCTGGTCTCAAACTCCATACCTCAAGTGATCTTCCTGCCTTGGCCTCCCAAAGTGCTGGGATTACAGGGTTATCTTTATATTTCTACTATAAATATGAATAGTATTCTACTTACCTATTTCTATTCACGAACATGGTATATTTCATCATACATTAGGTCTTCTTTAATGTCTTTCTGTAAAGTTTCATGAATGTTTTATAAACCTTATGTATAAAACCTTGTTTTTATGTTTTATTTTAATTTTTTGTAGAAACAGGGTCTCACTGTGTTGTCCAGGCTGGTCTTGAACTCCTGGCCTTAAGTAATCCTCCTGCCTTGGCCTCCCAAAGTGCAGGGATTATAGGTGTGAGCCACTGCACCTAGCCTAGAGACTCCTTAATCTTTCATGCCTTGCCACCCTCCCCCAGGGTTCAGCTGAGCACTTGTACACACACACTGCAGACCTGATGAGTGAATGGGGCACCCAGAGACGAGAGAGTGGAGGAGGCAGTTAGCCTTCTAGTGGGTGCAGGTCAGGGGTGAGCACCAGGTATGGTACTCAGTGCTCTTGCTTAGCAAGGGGGGCCGAGTGTCTGTGTTCATGTCCAGCACGTGCCATTTGTTTTCTGATCAGAACAGGCTTTGTAGAGAAGGCAGGCTCTTCAGGGACTATGAGAAGGGTGAAAAGGAGAGGGCTTGAGGATCTGGAGGACAGAAGATGTACACATGGGAGGAGGCCTATCTGGTGAAGGGGCTGTGGACAAGCATAGGGAGTGGGGAGGATGGAGGAAGGGGAGGCAGGAAAAACATGGTGATATTGGAAGCCAGAGAAAGGGGCTAATGCAAAGGGTGTTGAACATGTCTGTGGAGTGCAAGGAATTGCTTGGGTAGAGCGGTGTGCTGGTTGCAGAAGACCCCTTTTAGCAGTGGCACTTTGGATTATGTGGGGAAGGGCATTAAAGAACGCCAGGTGGGGGAAGGTCTGGAGAAATGGGACTGTGACTGGGCAGGCGACCTGGGGAGTGTGTCTGCAGGGGTCTCTAAGGAAGCAGCAGCTGCTGGCGGTGAGGATCCTGTGCCTTCTGTTCTCCATACAGTGAGGGTGCGTGTGTTTTGAAGCCTCATTCTGCCCCCTGCCCTCTCAAGGGGGGCTTCCCCCGCTTGTTGGCAAGGGCTCATTGGACCCAAATCAGAGCGACAGCTTGTCAGGCTGATAAGCCTGGGCTCTGGGCAGGAGCTCTGTGATGTCTGAGCCATTTAGGACACTCATCGTGACCAATCCCTGGGGCGCAGATGCCCATTTGGGGAGGAGGTTGGGGGATCCTCAGGAGAGAGCAAGGGAGGAGGGAGGAACACTGATGCAGTCAGAAGAGGAGCTGAGTGCACAAGGTGCTCAATTTGTTCCCATTTATGGCAGCTAAAGAGAAGCAATGAAGCCCCCCTCTTTCCCCCTTCCAGCCCCCCTTCACCTGCCCCTTTCTCAGCCTGCCGGCTGGGAGGAGGGGGATCTGAAAAGTGCGTGTTTCACAAAAGCCACTCTGTAGAAGCCCGTGGGAGGAATATTGACAAGATTCTCAGCATTGCCGATTAGCTTTCTGTCTTCCCACCTAAATGGAGACTTCTCACAACCTGGGGCTGGGAGGGGCTGGGCTGGGCGGCTACCCTAGCAGCCTGTGGGATCCTGGGGTGCCTGGCTATGCACCTTGCATTTCCTCCCCGCTCCTAGAAGTGCAGGCGTGCAGCATTTCTTAGAAGAGGCATGCCAGTTTCACTCACTTGTATCTGGGATCAAAGTGGCAGAGTGGAAAAGAGCAGGGAATTGGTCCCAGAGACTTCGGTTTTAGTCCCCGGCATGCTTGCTAACTAGCTGTGTGACCCTGGGCAAGCTTCCGTCTCTAGGCCTCAGTTTCCACATCTGGAAAATGATAGACCTGGACCAGCTCATCTCTGAGTGCTCTTCAGGCCCTGACATTCTGTGGTTGTATATGTTTCTTTTGTGTTTTGAAGGAGCTGATGATTATTGAGATATGTTATCTTCCTTATCCTCATAATAGTGTTGGTAGAGTGATGGACCAGCTGTGAGTTTCTTCTGTCACATAGGTGGGGACACTGAGGCCCAGTAAGGGGACCGCCTGACCCGACTTCGCGCATGCTCAGTGTGCTGGAACTCACTGCCTGGGCAGCGCTGCCCTAGCTTTTGCCACGCCCGGAGCTCACAGCCTAGAGTGAGCAGCTGCCCGCTGTGGGGCTGGGTCAGGGCAGGAGCTCTGGGTTCCAGGCTGGAAGCACCCATGTTAGATTTGCCTCCTCAGACCTCTGTTTCTTTTCTTAGTGCTGGGGAGTGAATCTTCCCTGTTACCCTATTTCCCACTTCAGGGTGGAAAGAAATGGAAGTGGTTTCTGCGCCTGGGCAGGAGATGGGGCCACAGCCACAGCAGAAAGTTGATTTGAATGCACCCTCCCCCCTTCAGGGGAGGGCCTTCATGCCTGCTAAGCAGGTAATGAGGGGGCGGGCTGCTGTATTAAGCACCCTCACTACGCTGGGGAGAAGCTCTGCACCCTGTTTGACACACGGAACTGTCGCAGCTCCCTTCCTATTGTTAGAAGCCTTAATTACGATTGTTCCAATTCCTCCCTCCAGCAGTCGTCATTATTAAGAGCGCTCTTGTTTCTTCCTCCTTCCCCCACTTCCCCTGAACATGTCTTCAGTGCTGTTCCCTGGCGCTGCACTGCCTCTCACCCGGCTCTCCCCTCTTCACCATGCTCTTCTACCCAGGGCAGCCCCTGACGGCCCACCTCCCTCATCCCGTGACCCTGGCCTGCTCTCCCACCTGCCACCCCTTTAGAAAACAAACACGCACCCTTCCCACCCCTTCCCCCAAGTGCCCCGTTAAACTCATGGCTCCAAAGCCGGGGACGCTTTACCTTGGATGTGGATTCAAGAACCTGTCCTACCTGCTTCTCTGGCGGTTGTGAGAATCCAAACCAAGAGAAGGGTGGGTGCTGTAAACTGGCAAGTACTGCACAGATTTAGGGTGCATCCGTGCACCGCCTCCCCAGGACATAGCTGGCCGTGAGAAGGCCTGGGCTCCCCTGCTGCTCTGCCATTTCCTCATTGGGAGGATCTTTGACTTCAGCATCTCCTTTGTAAGGTGGGAACCAAACTTGCCTGGCCAACCTGGGAGACTTGTCAGTGGTATACAATGGGATGGTGGTCCTGAATGATGGTCCTCTGAGACCTAGGCAGGGTTCTGCTGATTGGAATCGGGATCACTACCTTGTTTTTCCTTTTGTGACTTCCTGTTGTTCTGCGTGTCTGTTTCTGACCCAGCTCTCCGCCTTCCTAGAGGGCCCTAACACTGTGCAATGGTTTGTTCCCTGGGGAATTTCTCCACCAGGCAGCCCCAAGTCCTGTTGCTGACTCCTGCACTTGTCTGCCAAGGCACCAAGCATCTGACACCTGGGGAACCCCACTCGTGGGCTGTCTGGGAAGCATGGGGGTGGGAGGGGCCCCTCCTGTCCCTCCAGCTGCCCTTTGCTGCTGCCCCCAGGCTTCATGGTGGGCCGGGCACAGCCCGTACATTGGTCCAGAACACATTCCACCGGGACCTCTCCGTCTGGCTTGCTCAGGCTCATTTCTTCTGTCTGGGGACTTACAGGCATGAGCACAGAAAACCTGCGTGTCCCAGAATCACAGGGACATGGCTCCATGTTTCCGCAGTTGATCCGTTATCCCTGGTCACCCTGCTTCCTTCTCAGTCGCTCTGGCCTCTGCTCCCTCCTGGAGTCCTGGGCTGGGAAGTAACCTCAATCCGTGCTGAGGGCCTCCCCATCCCCACCCCACCCCAGCCCAGCCCTGGGCCCTCTGGGAGCTGGGGAGTCTGTGCCGTGATTGGCAGGAGCTGGACAGATTTGCTTGGTTGGGCTGTCTGCCCGTGGGGCTCTCAGCTGGATCATCCTGTGACTACCGAGTAAGCAGCCAGATGGCTTCTGCTGGGACCATGCAGATGTGGGAGTAGGTTTTGGAGGTGCTCACACATGCCCACATGGCCACAGGTCCACGTTGTGTTTGCTCCCCCAAGTGTCCAAGCCCACACTGGGCACTTGCTGGTTAGAGTGGTTGGCGTTCTGGAGGCGGGGCTTGGGAGGATAGGGGGAGTTTCTCCAGCGTCAAGCCTCCCTTTCACCAGGATTTTGTACTATCTCAGAGCACCCAAAGATCTTCTCAAACACATCTCCTCAGTGGGGAGGCTTATACAGAGAGGAGATGATGTGTCTGGTATCCAGGGCACACTAGGCACAGGGCCTGCAGGGCTGAATTGGAACCCACCAGAGCCCGGAGTGGCCCTAGTGGGCCTGGAAGCCCATTTGTCCCAGGTGGTTCTGGCTTCCAGATACAGCCATGTGGATCCCTAAGGCGTCACCTGCTGCCTTTTCCTGTTTCCCAAAAAAGCCCATGTGGGCTTTTTTCTCTGCAGGCACCCTGGGGAGAAGGCCCCCATCCTTGGCCAAAACCCCCGTCCCCAGCCTTTAGACATAGATCCCCAAGGCCATGAGTGGGCTCTGAGGATTCTTCTTCCGGGCTTGTCACAGGCTCCCTGGGTCCTGGCGAAGGTGTAGGCCAGGCCACCACCGCAAGGGCCCACTGTCCTGGGGGAAGTTGAGCCTCCTGAGTAGGCTCTGAACTGCGGTTGGAGGAAGGGCTGCAGAGGAGACGAGAAGGGGCAGGCTGGCCGAGAGACCACTGGGAGGGCAGCCTGTTGCCCTGCTGCTTAATTTACCAAATTATTTTTCCTTCTCTTTCCCCTTCTTTGGTGTTCCCAGGCTGCTATTCATGGTGCTTTCCCTGCTGAGTTCTCTTCACGTCACTGTATTTAGGAGGTAGCTGAGGAGCTGAGCCTTCCACCTGCCCCTGGGGCTCATGCCCAGACCTTGGATGCCAGGGGCTGAGGCGTAGCAGCCTGGGGTCCCTGATGGCAATGTCCCCTGAGTTGGCTGGGGTTGGGCTTAGATCTTGCACTCTAGGTGACTGGCAAGGGAGGTGGTAAGGGACACCCCAGCTTCTCTGGCATCTGTCTGGCTATAGAAACGTCATCTGGAAAGATCCTGCCCGGTGTTGTTGGGAACGAGCCACTCCTTTCCTTCTGTCATGCTGGGTCTGTGATGTCCAGAGGTCCTGTGTCACTGAGGCAGCAGTGAGGGCCCTGTTTGGGCAGATGGCTTGTTCTTGGAGAGGAGGGAGTTGAGTCACCCCAGACCATATCACTCCCTTTCACTTTCCCCAGGAAATTAAGAGACTTTTTCCTTTGGGATGGGGAGAAGACCAGAACCCGCAGGGACTAAACCCCGCTGGCTTCAGCTGTCTGCTGCCTGCACCCCTTCACCCAGCATCTGATCACCTCTGCCTCCCCTGCTTCCACGGCTTCTCTGGCCTGGTCTAAAAAGTGAGATGTAATATGGGGAAAGAGCGTGCGCTCTAGGGACAGGTCAGCCTGCTTCTCGGTGTCATCACTTCCTGATCATACAGTGCAGAGCAAGGTGCTTAACTTTTAGAGCCTTGACCTTCTCATCTGTAAAATGGGTTGATGATAAGACTACTTTCTAGATGGGTTCAAGGAGCAACTGAAACAGTGTATGAAGAGGTTTCAGCTCATTGTGTGGTGTGTAGTGGGTGTGTTGGGGCCAGCTGAGTTTTGCATGGGATAATGATACCTACTGGAATGGCATAGCCCTGCTCCTTGGCAGGGCAATATGGGACGTGCACAGATTTTGGATGTGGGTACCTGTGTTCTGTGCTCAGCCCCCACTTTTTCCATGGGCCCTGGTTTTCTCTAGGCTTTGCTTTGGCTTTCTTTTCAGTAGAATGAGGCGTTCTGTGTCTCCCACCATCCCAACTTCCTCGGGGCAGGGAGCAAAGGACAGATGAGGAATGAGCTCACAGCACTAAGTGATTTGAGATCGCAGCGGAGATCAGGGAGGAAGGAGAAGGAGGGGTGTTGTGTGCTTTTAGGATGCTCCCTTAAGACTGCATGTTTAGATTTGAAGCCTCTTACTGAGCTCTCAAAAGGACGGCCAGGAGGAGATCTCTGGGGCCTGCATTGGCCAGACTACCTAGGGATCCGAGTGGGGCTCTCATGGCCGGGACTTCTCACCTGGCCTTCTCAGGCATGTCTGGGTGGGCTGGGGGTGGTGGTGGGGGGCTAGCGGCCTTCCTGAGGAGGGCCTTGGCAGAGAATGGAGTAAAAGATAAAAGCAGGACCTGGGAATGGGGAGGAAGAGAGGAAGAAGGCAAAGGGGAAAGGAAGGAGAAGGCACTAGGAAGCCTAGCACTCTAGAACTGGGGGCTGAGCCTGCCTGTCCGGGTGCCTCGGGCCCCCTCCTTCTTCTCTGCAGTGATTAAGACATCACCAGCTGCCTATGTTCTTAGCCCCACTGGCTCTCCACTGCCAATAACAAATGCATTTGGCTGGAATCTGGGTCATTAAAAAAAAACCTGATATTTCTCTTCTTCCTTTATCCTCTGGCTATCTATTCCCTGGAACATAGCCAGAGCCCCCCAAAGAGGTCAGGAGTTGCAGGAAACCATGGTGGACATGTCAGCTGTCAAGGCCACTCAGCCAGCCAGCCGGCCACTCTTGCTGGATGTCTGTTTTCTTTTGTGTCTGAGTTGTTGTGAAGTGAAGCCTTCAAATGCAGAGCGACATGCTGGAGACAAGGGCTTACAGGTGGCCCTTCCCTCCCTTGGGCAGCCAGGGGAGAGGGGGTTGGTGTAGTGGCTATGATGGGGGCCGTGCGTGTAAGCTCCAAGTTGGGCAGCCTTGCGTGTCTGTCACCCTTGCCTGTGTGATCTAGCAAGAATGCGCGACCTCTCTAGGCTCAGTTTTGTTCCTTGTTATGAACAGTGACAGTGACATGCGGCTGGCCTCATGCGGTTGTTGAGTGGGATGCACAGGGACTGTCCTAGCACAGCCTCGAGGAAGGGTGCCATTGCCTTAGTTTGTCATCATGATTATCCTGTCTCTGTTGAGTGGCACCTTCTGAGGGAGCTGTGTTTGCTCAGCCCCGTGGTACCGACCCCCATCACCCAGTATAGGTCGGGCACCTGCCCAAGGTGGACCTTCTGTGAGGATGGAGGGAGGGTGCCTACACCTCCTGCGTCAGGAGCTAAGAGTCAGTCAGACAGGCAGCTCTCTCAAATGGAGATCTTTTGAAGACTATAAAGATTTGTTTGTACATCTTTCTCTGGGATTTGAGAATATAGATGAGTAGAGAGAAACGGAGGGAAGGTGGAAGGGAATCAAAAAGGGAATGAGGCTGGGCGCAGTGGCTCACGCCTGTAATCCCAGCACTTTGGGAGGTCGAGGCGGGTGGATCACCTGAGGTCAGGAGTTCGAGATTAGCCTGGCCACCATGGTAAAACCTCATCTCTACTAACAATACAAAGATTAGCTGGGCATGGTGGTACACGCTTGTAGTCCCAGCTGCTTAGAGGGCTGAGGCAGAGAATTGCTTGACCCCGGGAGGCGGAGATTTCAGTGAGCCGAGATTGCGTTATTACACTCCAGCGTGCGCAACAAGAGTGGGACCTGTTTAAAAAAAAAAAAAAGTGGGGCGGGGAGAATGAGTCTAGGAAGTTTCTTCAAAGAGGCTAGTAGTTTGGCCCAGACCCTGGACCTCTGCTAAGTTTTATCTGACTGATTTCAAAGCCTTCCGTGCTCTTAACCACTATTTTGCTCTTTACCTTCCCAGCCTGGTAACAGACTGAGGATTCTCACTGGGAGTAAAGCACCCTCAGGGTTAGGAGATGTCTGTAATGGGTCTAGGGTGCATGGGTGGGCACTCCGGTGGCTGAGCCTCACCTTCCTGACCCTCCAGCGGTACATGCACAGTCTCTGGCACACCGTAGCTCACAGATAGATGTTGGCTGGGATGCTTCTTTGGAGCAGGCAGAGATGAAGTTTTGTTGATTCTGCTACACCTAGGCCATTGGCTGGGAGGCAGGGGCATAGGAGAGATCTGCAGAAGAATCTGATATTGATGTGTTTTCCTGGGACCTGCTAGAGGACCCAAGCCTGGAGGCTTGCTTAGTTCTGCTGCCTGGCCTGTTGGCGATGTTCCTGGTGTGCTGGGCTGGGGCTGTCTCACAATCATGAGACCTGTTTCCTGTGCCACTGGGGAAGAGCACACCACACTGCCCAGCATAGAGGGCTCTCGGTGGGAAGGCAGGCCCAAGAAGGGCTGCCATTTCTGGGTTCTGCCCTTCCAAGGACAGGGCCCTGCCTATCTTAGATCTTGGATGAGGAGCACATTGGCCTTTCCCTGTGAGGTGGTTCCTGACTCTGGGGCCATCCTTCACCCATTGCTCTTTTCCAAAGATGCAGAGAGATATTTCAAGTCTCCTTTTACGGCTCTGTGACCGGACAGCCCTGGAGACTCAGCATCAGGCTGACCTTTTGCAAGCCTGCTGGCTCTTGGTGTGAGGAGGAGGGGAGAGCAGCCACAGGGGCCGGGAGACTGGGTGGCCACCGTCAGCAGGCGGCAAGACTTTCAGGCTGTCCTGACTGCAGGTGTTGTTAGGGCAGCCCTCTTGTTGGGACCACACACTAGGTTTTGCACCCCATCCTGTACTGGTTCCTTCCCTTATTTATTCATTCAAATACCTACTCATACTGGAAAAGACAAAAGCAAGGATGAAAAGACAAAAGCAAGCTTTGCCTTGTCATAGCTAGACTGTGCAACGTATCACAACAGCTTATTTTGCATTGAAGATAAGTTATTTTTTACTTAAAATTTTTTTTTGAAATAGGGTCTCACCCTGTCACACAGGCTGGAATCTAGTGGCACAATCACAGCTCACTGCAACCTCAAACTCCTGGGCTCCAGTGATCCTCCTGCCTCAGTCTCCTAAGTAGCTGGGACTACAGGCACGTATCACCGTGCCCGGCGAATTTTTGAATTTTTTGTAGAGATGTGGTCCCCCTGTGTTGCTTAGGCTGGCCTCAAGTAATCCTCCTGCCTTGGCCTTCCAAAGTGTCAGGATGACAAGTATGAGCCACCGTGCCCAGCTTGAAGAGAAGTTTTAGAGATATCTGAACATCTAATTACAGCTTTCCTTTCGATGTTGTAAAACACGTTGTTTAGGGAATACCGGCCGAGAGTGTATTGGAAAGAAAGTGGGCAGCTGCCTCAGGTGCTCTGTTAATGAACGCATTTCCTTAGACCCACACAGGTTCTCTACTGTCTTGTCCTGAAAATTCTTCCAGTAAACATTTATTGAACTTTTGCTATGCTCAGGGCACAGGCCTTGGTCCTGCTGGCATGCGGAAGGGAGGGACATGGCCACAGCTGCCCTGGGAAGAGTGGGGCATGTGGATGGAGATCCCCACTTTGTGTACATAGGGCCCTGACTCCATCGCAGATGTGGCCTAGTTGGTCTTGGGTCCATAACTTGTTCTTCTAGAGTCAGGAGTAGCAGACGCTGGCAGGCTCAGAAACCTCATCCAGGTGGGACTGTGGTGGTAGCAGAGGGATGAGTAGTAAGTGCTTCCTGGGCATTTATCAGCACATGTCTCCAGGCCTAAGGCCTTCTGCCTGCCAGGCTAATGGGCCACCCCTGGCTGCATCTGGATGGATTTACAGGGGTCTTGGCGCTCAACCTCATCTCAGTTCCTTAAACCCGGTGGCTTCTCTGGATGCTGTCCATAAGTGACTGATCAGATCGTGTGAGGAGGCCTGTGTGATGGATGGCTCGCTATGTGTCCTGGGTCTGCAGCCCACATTCCTGCCAACAGCATATCTGATGCAAGGCCCTTTCTCCAGTGGTCCTCAAGAAATATTAACTGGTGGCTCACGCCTGTAATCTCAGCACTTTGGGAGGCCGAGGCGGGTGAATCACGAGGTCAAGAGATCGAGACCATCCTGCTCCACATGGTGAAACCCCGTCTCTACTAAAAAAAATAAAATACAAAAAAATTAGCTGGGCATGGTGGCGCGTGCCTGTAATCCCAGGTACTCAGGAGGCTGAGGCAGGAGAATTGCCTGAACTCAGGAGGTGGAGGTTGCGGTGAGCCGAGATCGAGCCATTGCACTCCAGCCTGGGTAACAAGAGCGAAACTCC
>NW_016107502.1:487158-491439 GCF_001604975.1 Cebus imitator
AAAAAAAAAAAAAAAAAAAAAAAAAAAAAAAATAAAAAAAAAAAAAAAAAAAAAAAAAAAGAAGAAATATTAACTGGTAATGAGGACCAGAGGCTGAGATTCACCTGTGCTGGCTTCTTCCGGTCCTTGTTCTACCACGATTTATAGCCCTCTCCTTAAACCACCCCCTAGGCCCCACGCTGGGATGAAAGACCAGCCGACTTCAGTCCTCACTGCAGGGTTGCCCTACAGCAGAGATCCAGAGGGGGCCCTAAGTCACAGCTTTGGCCATCCAGACCCCAGAAGTCAACCACCGGAAAGTGCCTGTCAGGCCAAGGCAGAGGGGTGGGGTGTGGGCAGGCTGTGCCAGCCTACCAGGCAGGTGAGGGGCCTACGGGAGCCCAGTGCCTGAGCTGTCCTCGCCTGTCTATTAACTACCCATTAGCATGCGTCAGTGCCGTTGCCTCTATCAGTTTGATTTATGCCACCTCGGTTTTGCTTACAAATTAGAAGCCGCTATTGTGCTAAGTCGGCTTTAAAATCGATGCAGAGTAATTGCAGTACATGGGTAGCTGGATGACATTAACATGAGAAATGTGCTGTAGTCGTCATCCTTGGAACAAACACGTCCAATTACAGTGAAATTCTGCGCCCTTTACCCGGCTAATTTGAACGCAGCTCACCGCCAAGGCCTCCTCCAGCACGGCCAGCCCTGGGCAGACATCGTTGGGAATGGATTTGTCGGGAATGCGCTGCGGACTGTCATGTTGAAGCCCCGTGGAGTTGTGGGACAGGGACCCTGTCTTTTGTGGCATGTTTTCCACGCAATTTGCTGCAAGGACATGTGTTGGGCGTGGAGTCACAGCCCCGAGACCTGTGTGCTGTACTGCCTGTATGCTGTCTCTGCTTTGGTGTGTTTCTGTGCCTACCTTGTTTTAGAGTAAAAAGGTGACTCTGAGGCCAGATCATCAGTCTGCAGCTGCCTCCCCAGCAGTAGCTGCATTTCCTCACCTATAAAATGGGAAGGGGAACACTTCTTATGGCGTTGGTTCAAGTATTGAACAAAACACTGGGACTGCAAGTGTTTTCTAACACAGGAACATGAATTTATCCGTGGCGGCAGCAGCTTGTTAGAGAGCGATCAGCCTAGGGGCTGACAGGGTGGCCAGGCCTTGGGATGGCTCCCAGTTTTCTCTGTCTGCACTCTGGAGTCACATGAGAGATTTACCACAGAATAGGGATGCTAGGTTCCATCTCCTGAACTCCCGTGTCATTGGTCTGAGGAGTGTCCTGGGCATCTGAACATGGGAAAGCTCTCCAGCAGGGTCTCCTGGGCAACCCAGGTTGAAGCTGCTTCCTAGTCCATTTCTTTCTCTTCAGATGGATTTCTGCTTCTTTAGGTAGGACTCATCCTGGTAAAAAAAAATTTGTTTTCTGAATTGATAGGCAGGAAGTTCCTCCTTCCATCAAGTCAGAATCCTTGCTGCCTCAGACGTGGCCTACTCTTTCTTTTGTTAGCTGAGACGTGGGTAGGTGGCCCTTCCGTCTCTCTGTTGTAGTAGGTGTCAGGCAGCATCTGGTTTCCCTTGGGACCCTTGTGCACTTACAGATGGGGCTGGGAGGCTGTGGATGACCAAGGGTGGTACTGCTCTGCTGGACACTGTGCTAGGCACCTTCATGGGCTGGTGAGGTGGAGTCAGAGCCCTCGGAGATCTGTGGAATGTCGGAGGGGAGAAAGCAGGATGCAGCGACTCCGGCCCTCCCTTTTTCACATGCAAGGAAGCTAGGAGGAACTTAGAGAAGGAAAGGGACTTGGCTGAGAAATGCCAGTGAGCTGGGGGCAGAGGTGGAATCAGAACCCAGGTCTCGTTCCTGTCTGAGTTTATTTCCCATGCTGGGGCAGCCCAGCCGGGAGATGTGAGCCCTGGACTGTGTATCTGGAGAGGCTGTGCCCCAAGGGGCAGGATCCGTGTGGATGATGCTGAGCAGCCCGGCAACTCTGATGAGGCAGAGCATCTGCTCACGCCCAGATGCACGTATTTCGCCAAGGTGGCCGCGTGATGGGCGGGGCTAATGGCAGCTGTCAGGTCTGGTTTGACGTCAGTGCAGGCCCCCTGACAGATTCCCCGGTGCTGTCAGCTTCTCTTCAACAACGCTCTTCCTGTCTGGTAAAAGCAGATCTGTGTTAGATTGGCCCTCTTGGTGGGGGGTTGTGGGGGGCTGCTGCAGGGAGCAGAGCTGTGGTCGGAGTTACAGGCTGGCCATGGGAGTGGTGCTTATCTCCGGTGGGGCAGCCAGAGCTTCAGAATTCATTCAGAGGTTCATCCAGCCACTCCACCATGCGTGCAGCAGTGGTGTGCACCTTTGAGGGGCACAGGATCCCATACCCTCTGTGGTCAAAGAGCTGCCATTGTCTTTGACAGTGGAACAGAGACAAAGAATCAATCATCCCCATACCGTGTGGTCAGACCTGGGTTGGAGGTAAACACAGGAAGCTGTCAGGGCAACCAGGAGGGGCACCCAGCCTCAAGTTAGGGGACTGTGGGAGCGCTTTCATCTGACCCACAGTGCACAGTGGTGAGTGATTTCAGGCGTGGCCTGGCTTGTTCTTCTGGTGACTCTGTACCCTTAGCACCCCCTATTCCCCAGCCTGCCCAGAGGGCCCGGAGGACTGCCTCTCATGTGCATGCACAGGACCAACCTTTTCTGTCCCTTTCTTGGAAGTGAGGCCTGCGGAGACTGAAGGTGCTTGGAGGGAAGGTTGTCGCACTCATGGTGGGGAGTGACAGCTTCTGGGCAGAACAGGAGCGACGCACATGCAGAAGTGCTGGTCTGGGGGCAGTTTTCAGGCAGCTGCCAACCAAGCCTGATGCCTGTGGGATGGTGGCTGGTTGTTGCATCCTCACGGGAAGATGAGCAATGTATCCCTGCACAGTGCCTGACTCACGCTTGGTTCCGGAGCTTAAGAAAGTGGGCAGACAGCCCCCCACCCTCCACAATAACAGGAAGCCAGGGGCCGAGTAATTGCCTTAAGCCTGGGGAAGCAGAAGGGATTTTTTTTCAAATAGATTTTGCATATCCAAGGGCCTTGTGACTGGGGCCCATCTTTACCCATGGGCCACCAGGCAGAGAGAGGTGGACTCCTGAGAGAGGTGGACAAGCTGATTCTCAGCTGGAAAAACGAAGCCATGCCAGGAGGACCCAGACGGACAGTCCCTGTGCACTCATTCTATCTGCTGGGCCAAGCTGGGAGCCAGCTGGGGACCATTTTTCTTTCCTTCTGAAGCCACAGTAAACCACACAGGGCCTGTCAATACCCAAGCCTGACTCGGGGAGGGGTCAGAGTCGTGGTTCTGTTGTCTCTCCTGCCGAAGTCTGTAGGGAGGGGTGACAGTAGAACAGAGTGGAGACTGGGGGAAAGGAGGGGACAGGGTTGCTCTGGCTGAGTGTAGGGGGAAGAAATGGGATGTGATGGGATGAGGAGAGTATGGTAGTGAGGGGCTGGTAGAGTTAGGAAGGTAAACTTTTTTTTTTGAGACAGAGTCTCATTCTGTTGCCAGGCGCCAGGCTGGAGTGCAGTGGCACAATCTCACTCTGCTCACTGCAACCTCTGCATCCCAGTTTCAAGCAATTCTCCTGCCTCAGCCTCCTGAGTAGCTGGGACTACAGGCACGCGCCACCACGCCCAGCTAATTTTTGTATTTTTAGTAGAGACGGGGTTTCACCGTGTTGGCCAGGATGGTCTTGATCTCTTGACCTTGTGATCCGCCTGCCTTGGCCTCCCACCAAGTGCTGGGATTATAGGCTTAAGCCACTGGGCCCGGCTGGTAAACGTTTTTTATCCTTGAGTTGCATGTAG
Source organism: Cebus imitator (assembly GCF_001604975.1). NCBI lineage: Eukaryota > Metazoa > Chordata > Mammalia > Primates > Cebidae > Cebus > Cebus imitator. The sequence goes on from NW_016107502.1 coordinate 490,997, forward strand.
CGGAAGAAACTCCTTTAAAGACCAGAGGAGATAACCTGCCATTCTTGTTTTTTGTGCTTTGAAAGGAGGAGTATTCTCAATTTGTTCACAAGTTCAAGGGGACGAGCCTGGGTATTTCTTAGGGAATGATCTGCTCTTGAAAGGTCAGATTCACATCTAAGCAGCCTTAGGAGGGCTTACTCCAGAATCCTCTGGCCATGGGCATTCTTAAGGGGCCATGTAGTCTTTTTTCCCTCCTTCTGGGTAAAATGCTGACTGCTCATTTCTTAGGGTTGGAGGGTCCCAAGCCTCTACAGGTGTGCTTGGATTTTAGGGCTCCCTCATATATATATATATGAGACCCAGCACTTACCTGCATGTCTGGGTGGCTGAGGCTGGAACTGAGTCCTTGTCCCTGGGCCTCTGCCTGTGCATACACTGAACTCTGTACTGTGTTGTATCTG
>NW_016107502.1:493224-499681 GCF_001604975.1 Cebus imitator
TTACCTGCATGTCTGGGTGGCTGAGGCTGGAACTGAGTCCTTGTCCCTGGGCCTCTGCCTGTGCATACACTGAACTCTGTACTGTGTTGTATCTGGCCCTCTGTATGCTGGCAGTAAACGCCACAGTGGGCAAATCCAAATGATTGTTTAGTGGTAAAAAATTAAATGCAAGAGCTGAAGCCAACAGTAATTTTAACGAACACAGGGGGACTAAGAGCCCCAGAGCAGCATTAGAAGTCATCTGCCACACACGTGTCCTGGGCCGAATGTATCCCCCAACGCTGTGCAGCCTGGGCTGTTTTGCACTTCTGGGGGCAGGCTTTGGAGAGCTGAGTTAGCCCTCTGACAAGGGCTGGCTTCTGACAGCTCTAGGGCAGCCATCAGGGGCTGTGCGCCCTGGCCTCTCTGAGATATCAAGGACAGATGCCTGAAGGGACAAAGCTGTTTTTAGTGGGGAGACTCCCCGTGGAGAGTGAAATTTGCATTGAGTGTCTAGGGAGCAGCAAGTTAATGCTTCCTGGCAGCACAGGAAGCCGCAGGTACCTGTGAGCAGGAAGATAGGATGTGAGGCAGTGTTTGTGTGGCAGGCAGGCTTGTGTGCCAGGCCCAGCCTCCCCCTCTCACGTGGGCTCACACTCTTATCTCCACTGGCTCTTCCAGCTGGGCCACGTCCTCTCCATGTGAGGCAGGAGGAAGCGGTTGGCAGGTCCCAGGGAGGACTGGTTCTGCTCGCGTGGGCTGGGCTGGTAAGGCCTTGCCTTCTGCTGAGGTTATAATAACGATCTAATAACAACTGGCATTCACGTGGTGCTTTCTGATTCAGAAAAACGCCTTCATATACATCTCTCATTTGGTCCTTTTCAAGGAAATAACAAAGGCTGCCAAAATTCATTGAGCAATTACTATGTACCAGGCACTATGCTAAATGCTTCATATGTATTAAAAAAATGCTCAGCTGGGTGTGGCGGTTCGTGTCTGTAATCCCAACACTTTGGGAGGCCGAGACGGGAGGATTGCTTGAGGCTAGGAGTTTGAGACCAGTCTGGGCAACAGCACAAGACCTCAAATCTACAAAAAATATACAAAAATTACCCAGGTGTGGCGGCATGCACCTGTAATCTCAGCTACTCGGGAGCCCAAGGCTGGAGGATCACTTGAGCCCAGGAGATTGAGGCTGCTATGGTTCTACCACTTTGATAGTGGGCTATGATTCTGCCACTACACTCCAGCCTGGGCAACAGAGTCAGACCCTGTCTGTTAAAAAATAAATAAACAAGCTCTCCTCTTTCCCTGCTTTTGAGTCCCCATTTCACACATGAGGATACTAAATCTCAGAGGTGTTGGGGGACCAGTCGCACAAGCACTAGGGGGAAGATCCAGGACACCCCCAAGCAGTTGGTTTCTGAGGCTTTGCTCATACCCTCCCCGCCCCGTGGGGTGGATGAAAAAGGCCCCGCTGTTGGCATGCAGGCCTAGAAGTGAGTGTTCCTGGCTCCAGTGCTGAGCTCTTGTGCTGCTGGGCTGCAGGGCAGTGCCCCGCTCTCCTTTCAGTCCCAGTGTGAGTTGATGCTGGTGCAGCAGGTTGCTTGGAGGAAACTTGACACAGCTTCCTTCCAGGGTGTGTTGGTTTCCTGGGACTTCTGTAACAAATGGCCATAAACTTGATGGATTAAAACGGAAATCTATGCTCTCACTGTTCTGGAGGCCAGAAGTCTGAAAATGAAGTGTCGCGGGGCCGTGCTCTCTTCGAAGGCTCTAGGGAAGAATCCTTCCTTGCCTCTCCCAGCTTCTGGAGGCTGCCAGAATTCCTTGGCTTGTGGCTGCATCACTCCAATCCCTCACCTCCTCCTCCTCTGTATACCTCCCCTTGCCTCTGTCTCATAAGGACATTCCTGATGGCATTTAGCCCACCCCGGTCATCCAGGATGATCTCCTCATCTCAAGATCCTTCACATAATCACATCTACAAAGACCCTCCTCCAAATAAGGTCACATTCACAGGTTCCAGGGATTAGGATGTGAAGTTATCTTTAGAGCCACCATTCAACCCATGGCATAGAGCATCCCCAGCTACGGTGGGCACAGGGGACAGGAGTTGGTCCCATTTCAGACCCAGAGGGTTGTGGGGGCCACAGATCTGTACCAGCCTCCTAGCAAGGGGCAGAAATTAGGGTCAGGAAGATGAATCCCTGCCTTGGGTCTCAGCCCCATTGGTCTTGTGGCCTGGTCTTTGAGGTGCTTCAAATTAGGAACCTGCCCTGGGCATGCGGCCCTTGCTCTGCCTCCTTTCCTTCTGTCTGTTCTCGTTTCACTGTTTTTGGCCTCCTAATTATCTTGCTTCCAGCAAATCCCATATATTTTCTCTGCCTTGCCCTCCAAGGGTCACATGCTTTCCCCTGGCCGCCTTCTGCAGGATCCCTGTCTGAGGCTTGCCGACAAGTGGCTTTTGCCAGGAACTATCTGTGTATTTGAGGGTCGTGGCCAAACTGAAGGCCGTAGATTCAGGGCTGGCTGGTGGTAGAGGATGCCTCAAAGGTAGGGCTATGTGCTGTCTCCCTGCTGGGTTTTGCTGAACTCAGAGTGAGAGGAAGCAGGCCTGCCGCAGTGCCTCACACCTGCCAGGCACAGCTGGGGCTGAATGCAGATGAAGCCCCTTCCAGCCATCTCTCTGCCCAGGAGCCTTCTCTCTGGCAGGCAGGCATGGTTGTACCAGCTACTATTGCACAGACATCTCAGGGACCCTGCTGCTGTGTGGGAAGCCAGAGTTCGACCTGGCTCACCTGGGTTGGATACATTTGCCTGTCAAGCTCTGGGTTGAAACAAGAGACGAATACAACAGAGCAGTGTGTAGGTAGTTTTCTTTCTTTGTTTATTCCCCGGTCCTCCCCTCTCCTCCTGCCTACTAGCTGGTTGGGTCCTGCATCACCTGACAGAGGCATCCCTACCACTGGTGCCTCCCCAGGATTGCCCCAGAGCCTCCGTGGGCCCTGGGTGGAGCTGCTTGGAAGGCCGGGTACAGGTTGTAGGCATCACACCTTGTGCAGGAGGATGAACGTTTTTGAAGGTCAGCAGGACCCAAGTTTAGTTTCCAGGCTTTCCTGGCGTTCAGCAGAAAGAGAAGATGAAAAGACAGGTCTTCCCTGAGGCTTAGTCCCGCAGCCGGGCTTCCCTCTCCCTTGTGAGCCTGACTCCCCTGCCTGCACCTCACAGTCTCTTTTCCCCTCCTGCCGTCACCCCATCACCAACCAGGTAGTCTTTTCTGTTGTGGGGTAGTGTTCATAAGAACCCATCCTTCATGTCCTGAAACTGAACATCCCTAGAAAACAGCAAGTCATTTGCCTCTGCAAGCGTAGGTGCCCACCGAGTACTCTTTAACACTCTGGGGTGTGGTCTTCTAGAGTGGCGAGGGCAAGGTTTCCTCAGCCCCTGGAGACTCTGCCTCATACCCTAGGGTTTTCCCCATGCTGCTCTGGGAACTGAGGGGTGAGTCCATGCTGGCCTGTCCCAGCAGCTGCCCTCAAGTATCTCCTTCCATCTGCAGTAAACCCCTATTCTCATCCATCCATATGCAGCCCACCGCTCCCGATCCTCAGTTCCCCTGAGGAAATACCAAGTTGTTGGAAGGCTCACCTGTTCCTTGGCTCCCTGGAGACCCCTGAAGGGCTCCATGGAGCCTCCTTGATCCCCATCTGGAGGCCCCCATTCAGTAGGATCTCAGTGTGTACCTTCCTGCCTGGAGGTGCGGAGATCGGGTTGGGAGCTGGGGGCGGGGTGTATGCTATAAAGGGCCTGGCGTGACCTACATAAACCTTCTGCCTGGGAAGTGAAGGATGCCTTTAATTCGGAACGGTGCTTAGTCGAGAGAGTGCTTGCCTGGGTGTGTAAGGATTGTGGTTTTTTAAAAATAATTTTAATTTCTCACCAGAGAATGCCATACATTCTTTCTTTCTACCCTGTGGAGTCTCTTATCCCCGCAGAAGGCAACAGAACGGCAGGTGCAGAAATGAGAGAGGCAGGGGAGAATGAAGGGAAGTGGGGCAGTCCCAGGTTCCCTAGCTCAGTGACCTTGGGCCAGGCACTGCCCCTTTCTGGGCCTCAGAATCCCTGTCAGTTCACTTGAACCCTAGGATGCCTCTAGGCAGAAAATTCTGGTTCTGCTGCCACTGCTCCCTCAGACGTGCTCTGAGGTGGCGAGTCAGTGAAGACAGCACTCCAGGCTAGGCCTGGCCCTGGTCTGGACAGTCCTGGCACCAGCCCCTGCGTCACTATGGAGAGATGCCCTGGGCAGAGGCCGAGAGGGAGCTGGTCAGATCCAGGCATCCCAGCCTGACCGTCCCGTGCCCCATGCCAGCCCACCCTAAAGAGGTCAACCTCAAGGGGCAGAGGACTGAGCCAGCAGGGGTGGGGTGGGTAGAAATTCACATGGAATTGGCCAGCCCCCATGCCAGGGCAACAGATGTTCACTTTGGAGCCTGGATGGGGTTCGCTCCAGGCTGTGGGCAGGCGGCGCCTTCAGATGATCTCCGGCTCGGGTTACTTGTTGGCTCTGGACAGGGCCTTTCACTTTGGGGGCTGTCTGGCCTCCAGGATTCCTCCCACCTCTGCCTTTTCACCTGCTGTCTCGTGCATGCCCAGCCAGCAGAGCTGGCTACCTTGCCCCTGACGCTGTGAGCTTCCTGTGCCTGTGCCTGGCTGTTGGTGGGGCGGTCTCAGGCCAGGGCAGCTTCTCCCCTCTCCCTGCGAGCACCTTGCTTACCCTGAATGCAGCAGTAAGTTATTCATGCCCGCGGAGGGATCGGGAGTCTGCAGTGCCTTCGCCATGGGCCTCTTCCAGAGGTCCCTTTTGTCTGGTTATGAACTGCAGTCCTGGATTTTTCTTTTTGGTACAATTCTTATGGGCTTGAGGATGGCAAACTTTGGAAGTTAAATGGACATAGAATTTCCAGTTACCAAGGTGCCCTTATGACCAAGTACCCGTTCGTCCTACCTATATGGTGAATCCTGAGAAATGTGTGTAGTTTTCTCTCAAAATATCTTCTCTCCTGATCTCTGGCCTCCTTTATGTGTGTGTGTTTTTTTTTTTAAAGTGGGATATGTTTATTTTTAAGAATCCTCCTAATAACCAAGGATATGAAACCAGTTTAATTTTTTTTCCCCACTAAGAGGTGAGAAAAAGGAGTTAGAGAGTTAGAGGGACTGATGTGGATGTGGATGCAGCAAGAAGGATTCAGGTGAGATCATCAAGGTGACTGAGGACCAGAAGCCCGTCCCCTGCCCTGATGCTTTTCCTCTCCTGCCTTCGGCTCCCTGCCCTTGGTCCGTGGAATCTTGAACTAAAAGAAAACTTGGAAGACATTAAATCTGGTGGTTTTGAGGCCAGCTTTGCATCAGAATCACCTGGGAAGCTCGCAGAACTATAGACGTCCAATTTCTACCCCAGAGACTGAGTTTGTTAGGAGCGGAGACTGGGATGTTTGCTTAACAAGTTCCCCAGTGATGCTGGCACATCCAGCCCTCGCTGTCCTTGGAGTGGGATTTGGTGCATGGTCTAGGGCAGCCCTGGCTCTCCCTTTCCTCAGACACAGGAAGGCCGGCTCCAGCCCCTCTCAGCGGCCACCTGCAGGTGTACATTCCCTGCCTGCAGAGGCTGCTCACTCCATCTGGGGAAGTTTTAGTGATAGGAGAAGTTTTCTTGCTGGTGTCCTGGATCTGTTCTTCAGAGTCACATAGAAAGATTGTCCTTTCCCGGCTTGGGGGCTGGCCTTCTCACAGGAGGACAGCTGTCCTACCCGTCCAGTCTTGTCACCTATGTCTGCACACTCCCTATTCCTTCTCAGGCTTTTTAGGTGCCTTTGCCTGATCACAGGTGTGGGGAGGAAAGCCACCCAGGAATGGGGACGCAGAACTTGAGACTTTGCTGGCTAGGCCAGGGCAAGTTTTTTCTCCAGGGCCACCTGTCACCTCATTCCTTTCTGTCTCTTTTGGTAGCTTCAGCAGGTCTTCATTGAATTTTCAAGCTTCCAGGATTATGTAAATTAGGTTACAAGCACATTAAATTATTAAGTGGTATTTGATAAATACAAAAGAATACATGTAAGTTACAGAGTTGTGAGAAACACTGTGGAATCTACCACCCAACTGAATGTGGATTATTGCAACACATCACCTCTAGTCCTGCTCCGTCCCTGTCCCATTCCCTGGCAGAGGACACCCTTCTCCTGGGGGCATTTTTATCAGCCTTTTGCCTTTTTTTTTTTGGTAATGTTGCCACTTACATGTTTCCCTAAACGATGCATTCTATAGTTCCGTGTGCTTTTGAGGTGTGTAAAATGGTATTGTGCTGCATATGGCTTTCTGTAGCTTGCATTTCTTTTACTAAATATTGTATATCTAAGATTCATCCATGTAATGTTTGTTCTTATAGTTCATTCATTTCCCCTGCTTAACATTTGGTTGT
>NW_016107502.1:499709-525138 GCF_001604975.1 Cebus imitator
TTTTTTTAACTTTTATTTATTTTATTGCATTTTAGGTTTTGGGATACATGTGACGAACATGCAAGATTGTTGCATAGGTACACACGTGGCAGTGTGATTTGCTGCCTTTCTCCCCATGTGTGTTCATTGTTATCAGTTCTTTGCCGTCATGAGCAAAGCTGCTGTGGGCATCCTTGACCGTGTACGTGTTTTTCGTGCACATGAATAATAGCTCCTCTAGGGCATACACTGGTGAAATTGCTGGCTCGTGGGGCAAGGAGTTTCCTCTTTCGAGAAATGCATCAGCTCTCAAAGAAAAGAGCCGTCCTGTTGGTGGGGGTTGTGGGCTGTACAGGTACATGTGTCCTAGCCTGAGGAGTAGCCAGGTCTCTGCAGGGGTTAATTCCAAAGCTGAGTAGCAAGACCAGGTTCCTTCCAGCACCCCCGTCTCTGAGCCCCCACAGACTGCAGAGAATAGCAGTGACTTTACACAGAGCTGCGATGAATGGAACTTGTGTAAACGTGGGTGTATAGGGCTGAGATGTCCTCCAAGATCCAATTTACTGCCCTGCTTTCCCATCCTGGAACCTTTGCCAAGTGCCTGTAAAAAGGATGAAATCTTTAGCCAAGATCAGGGAAGGAAGAATCAAGGCAGACTTTCACATTGGCCGTGGTGTTGAGAAGGTAGTTTGGGCAGTTTTCTTCTGTACCATCCCAGATTTAAATCCTGGCCATCCTTTGATTGTCTAGCTGAAATTCCATGGTCTGAATGAAATCTTTTTGTCCCACTTGGAGGCATCTTACCTTTCTCTGAATTTCTCAGGTGCACTTAACAGCTGTGTTGTAGTTGAGAGTGTGCCCTTAAGGGCAGGGCGTGTGTTTCTCTCTCTTTTGTGACCCCTCCCTCTGCCCTGCCCACCCTGCAGTACTGGCACAATAGTAGGCAGCACATGCATTAATTGACTAAACGACCCCCTCCCACCCCATGCACCTGCCAGCAAACTGGGTGACGGGCTACTGTATCATCATTCCCGTTCCTTACCTCCAAAAATGACATCCCAAGAGCTTTATTTCTGGGAGGCTGAGCTGCCTTTTTTGGAAAAGGCTTTTAAGTGCCTTGTGCAGTGAGGGGCACATTCTAGGCCAGGCCTGCAGTCAGAGCAGAAGCATGGAGTGCTCTGTGCTTCTCTGTTATCATTCCGTGAGCAGCTGCTGATGGCAGGGCCTGGAGAAGGGCTGAATCCTGGCAACTCTACAGGAAAGAAGAAAAATGTTGTCTCAGTAGACCAGGTTTTCTTAGGCAGCAGGGGAAGGCAATAGTAAACAACCCAGAGTGTCCTGAGCTGTTGCCATTTCGGAAAAAAGTATAGGTGAGTGAATGAGGGAACGAGTGAAGTGAAGCAGGGGTGAGTGAGTGAGCGCACAGACCAGCAGTGTGCTGCCATGGCAAGAAGCCCGGCCGGGAGCCTGGTGCCATGGGCTTTGCATGCTAACATTTTCCTTCCTTTTTGTGTGACATTGGAAAAACTGCCTGATGTCTTCTCAGCTTCCTTATCTGTAAAATGGGGCAAAAGTCCGTATGCCCCAGGGTGGTGGAGATCAGAGGAGATCATGTTTGCGAAAGTTCCCACTTCCCTTGAGGTTTTGTCTAACATAACCAGGGGCTCCGTGGATCGCCAAGACTGGATGTGATGAGTGCGCGTGTGTGATTCCCCCACTGAGTAGGTTTTAATTTGGAAGGTGTTCACTGCTCCCTGTCTCCCACCCTCTGATGATGGCTATTTCAGATGGGGAAGGCGATGCCTCTGTGGACTGAGCTTGTACTGCAGCCAGAGTTTTGAAGACTTGCTTTCCCAGAGAGCTGGACGGCGTGAGGGCTCATGGCTGGCTCCAGCCCAGTGGCACCTTCCCAGTTTGCCTGTGTCGGGGGACAGCAGGTGCCAATGTAATTAGCTTTGGGGGCTTTGGCCTAGCTTGCCTGCAACAGCACTTAATGTGGGGGAGTCCAGCCACTCTTCTCAAATGATGACTTGCTGAAGCCATGCCTCATGTTCCAAGATTCCCTGGGACCTGCTACAGCTGGGGCGGCATGGGGATTCCTGACTCAGGGTCCCATGGCTCTGTCCCTGTGACTTGAGGCTGCAAACTTCCCCAGGGCTAGGGGCAGGCTCTGCTGCTCTCTCTTTTCCTTTAGTGTCTTCTGTAAGCCCATGGTGTTTGGGGAAGAACAGTGTACCTGAAGTCAGAAGGCCTCGACTTGAACCCCCAACTCTGCCTCCTGAACAGCAGCTGCTCTGTGACTGTGAGCCAGTTGCTTAACGTCTCTGAGCTTCATCTTCCTCATTGGTAGAGAGAAGACAATAATATCTACCTTGAGGGATTGGTGCAATAATTTCATGTTAATTACCATTTATCTAGTACTTTCTGAGTGACAGACACTTGGCAAATGCTTTACAGACATGATTTCTGCCACAAACCTGAAAGGGAGGTGTTATGCCCCTTTTTTTTTTTTTTTTTTTTTTTAAAAGACAGAGTCTCACTCTGTCCCCCAGGCTGGAGTGCAGTGGTGCAATCTCGGCTCACTGCAATCTCTGCTGCCACCCAGGTTCAAGTGATTCTCCTGCCTCAGCCTCCTGAGTAGCTGGGACCATAGGCCTGCACCACCACACCCAGCTAATTTTTGCATTTTTAGTAGGTGGGGTCTCACCATCTTGGCCAGGCTGGTCTTGAACTCTTGACCTCATGATCCACCCGCCTCAGGTTCCTAAAGTGCTGAGATTACAGGTGTGAGTCACCTCGCCCAGCCTGTTATGCCCCTTTTACAGATGAGGCAGCTGGAGCTCAGAGAGGTTAGGTAACTTGCCCTGGGCTGCACAGCTGGTAGGTTGCAGAACCCATTCACTTCAGCTGCCTGTCTCTGAGGCCTGTGCCCTTCGCTGTCACCCGGTTGCTTTCTCTGGTAGATAAGATGATCTATAAAGAACGGCCGGCATGCTGTTGGCCGGATCTGAGTCTCACCCAGCCCGTGGAATTTGCTGAGAGATTGGGGCTTTCTGGGGACTGGAAAAAATGTAGGTGGGGGTAGAGAAGAGACCAGTAAGCCCCGGTCTGTGCCTGCAGCCTTCATAGGGGAATCATCCGAGGGTCCAGGCCGTGGGTATTTTTGGTAGCAGGCCGATGACTCTTCTCCAGGTTCAGCAGGAGGGAGAGGGCGGGTAGTGACGTACAGGGACATAGCTCATTCTGCATGTTTGTGAAAAGCTCTGCAGGCTCAGATCATGTCATCATTGGGCACTCTCTGGGTTCCCAGTGCTGCAGAGCACATTTGAGCAATGTCATACAGAGGTGGCCCTGCCTTTAGGGAGCACCTGGTTGTCAGATAGACATGGGCACACGTGTGAAATGATTGCAAGCAGCAGCCAAGGCAGCGAGCAGTGCAGTGTGAGGGTTTGTGGGAGGGGCCATTGCTTTGAATGACTCATCAGGGAGGGCCTCCTGGAGTAGGTGGGATGGCAGCTGAAGCATGGGTAGAATGTGGCATGGAGAGAGGAGGGGCTGTGAGATACATCAAAAGAGAAGGCTCATCCTAAATTTGGGCCACGGGCTCATTGTCTCATCCTTATCAATGTGGTCCACTTTGTCACATTTTTAAAGTCTCCTGTGTCAGCCATGCTATAGGAAGCTCATGGCACAGATATCCCTGGGCCTGCCTCCTGATGGCTTACAATCAAAGACAGACAGACAGGCCGCTGCCCGCCTATGTGAAATGTGACCGGCAAAGCATTCTGTGAGGCCGTGAGAGGGGGAGACAGTTCTGGTCCCCGTGTTTCCCACCCGTTCTCCTTATACCAGTGCTACCCGTTGGCCACAGAACAGAGGGTCCCTCTAGCCGAGAGAGACCTCAGGTTGGCTTTGCCAAATTCCTTTCCTCTTCCTTCACCAAGGATACTCCCAGTGGACAGCCAGAACCGCTGCAGTCCCATCCCACCTGAGGCCGGCTGCCGTGGACGGGACAGTGCCCTTAGCCCACTTTTCTTTCTCTGAGCTTGGCCTGCCCTCCTGGCTGGGCTGGAATTGAAAACCTGAGTGATGTCTCTGGAACAAATGGCAGTTTTATGGTGTAGGATTTCAGCTTTCTGCAAGTGGCCCCCCTCCCCAGGCACGGAGAAGGCAGGGTCAGCTTGCCCCCTTCCTTTCTGAGGCCAGAGGTGGGCATTAGCTTCCTCCAGCTGCTCCTGAGTCCACACAGCCAGCTGCTGCCTGCCGTGAAAGGGCATTGCTGCCACCATCTGCAGCTCATTTCCCTGGTATGAATTTTGCAAACAACCTTTTTAATCATGTTTATGAACTCAGCGTACATTTACTGCAGGTTGGGTTTCCTGTGATGATGAAAAGCTTGGCTTTAAAGCCAGCAGGTTGGGTTTCAAAATCATTCTCTACCTTCCTCTCCTCTTCCTTCCCTTCTCTTCCCTCTTCAGTCATCCTCAAGAGAAGGACTAGAATATTCCCTCATTTTCTCATGCTGTTTACAAAGCACTTTTATCTCGCTTATAGAGAAGATGCATTATCCCCACCCTACAGGTAAGAGTACCGAGGGTCAGAGAGACTGCATGATCTGCCCAAGGCCCATGGTCAGCAGCAACTGAGCGGAGCCTTGAACCCTGGTCCTGCGTCTGTGTCCTCTGCTGTTGCCACTCTGCTGAGCAACTTTGACCTGGCTGGCATGACAGACGCCCTCCCTGTGTAACTCTCAAAGTCCTCTCCTGCCCCACCCAGGGGCCATGTGGCCTGAGCACAGTCCGAAGCTGCCAGGGGCCAGCCTGCTTTGTGCCGAATTGTGGTTTGTGGCTTTTATTTCTTCCCACGATGCCCTTTGTGAATGTCATTGAGTTTATTAGGTCCAGCTCCCTCTCCTTTGATAGCTGGGAAAACCAAACCCCAAGGGGTGCTGTTACCCAGAAAACGTTGCCAACTCTTTTGTGTCTCCAGGGGATGGCCCTGGCTGAGAGTAGGGGCTTGTGGGTTTAGATTCCAAAGGCAACTATCCTTTATCCCCTTTTCAAGGAGAAAGTCTCATGCTTTCATTTCTCCACACAAAGCATGGGGTAATGAATCTCTTTAAACCCAAGTCTCTACTGGGGCAGCAGGAAGGTGCATTGGGAGAGGCAGCGGAGGCCATCTGACAGCCACAGCAGAACATTTAGTGCTCGGCTTCTGTTGAACTGGGGCCACCAAAGGCCTTTCGCCCATGGGCGTGCAGCAAATGCGGGTGGGTGGTGTGGCCACCCTTCATGTCTGTGTAACGCCTTCATTCCCAAGCTGTTGCGTTGTTTCATGTTCTCTCTGGTTTCCCTGAGAACATGCAGGGCCTCCCCAAAGGAGGGTCAGGTGGCCACCATCTCAGCCCAGAGAGGGGTAGGTGGGTTCTCACTGGCACCCAGCGTGGCATTAGACCTGAGGGTGCCCCAATTTGCCCCTGGATCATGCCTTTTGTTTTCCAGGCCTGACTTCCATCATCCTGGAAGGGAAGAGAGCACTTTCCTCCCTTGTGAAAGAGGGAGGGAGGCAAGGCGTAGAGGGGTGCCTGGTGGGTGGTGAGTGGTGGGGCTCTGTTGTCACATCCTTGCTGGGAACGCTGGGCAGGAGCCTACCTGGCTGGGACTTGCCCCTGTCTGAGCCAGGCCTGCTGTGAATGCTGCCTCCCTGATTCAAGCCTGTCGTCTGAAAAGCACACACTGGCACACCCATGCAGAGGGCAGCGCCTTCTTTCCCCTCTCGGTCTTAACTTTTACCATCATTAATGTGATCCTCATGGCACCAGTATTCCCACTTCCACAAGCCCTCTGTGGGCGAGCAGTGTCTGCCAGGCAGTTGCCACCTTCCCTGCTCCACTGCCTGAGTTGGATCCCAGCAAACAGGTTCAGAGAGAGAGGAGCTCGTTTTTTGCCTTTTAGAAGTAGAAAGTCTCTTTGCTAGGTCTGCTGAACTCTCATTTGGTCTGAACTGGGCAGAGGTTAGTTGCATAGGTCAGCACAGACAGTGGCATTGCCGGGGGCTGAAACGCAGGAGTCCTGGTTCCCTGTCTGCTGTCTGCTCTTCTGGACTTATCCTTTTGGGAGGGTCATCAGAGCTTCTGACAGGGTCTTGATGGGGAGGGGTGGAAAAGGGATTCCTTGATGTGGAATAGGAAGGAGCTGAGTGCAGGGGAGGAAAACAGCTGGGGATGTGGAAATTTTGAAAGGGAATAAAGGCAAAAAACCACTATAGGGTGGGACGAGGGAGGGCATCGCCACGAACAGAGATACAGAGGAGAGGCTTGACAGAGAAGGGCCAGGTGTAATGAATGACCTTATTTAGTCCTCCTGCCCCTATTACTCCCTTTTATTTTTCTTTTAGCTTTTTGTTGTGGAAAATTTTAAGCATTCATAAAAATAGAGCAAATAATGTAGGGAACCCTTGCGTAACCCTCACCCAGCCTCCACAACCTACCATTCCTTTTATTTCATCTATTTTCACCCCCTTTTTTTCCTCCTGGAATATTTTAAAGTAGATCTCAGAGATCTGGTCATATTACCCACAGCTGCTTTTCCAACTCTTTGAGGGGTGTGTTTGGAGTCCAAAGGCCCTGCTGCAGGCTATGGGGAAAGAGTGAGTTGTGAGTTGTGTGGACGAAGTAGGGGGGTGTGGGGGGCAGGTTGGGGAACGAGCAGCCCCAGAGCATCGTGGATGGTCCTTGAGGGACGCTCAGCCAAGATCAGCAGTCGCTCTTGGTGATCGAGTGCTTGCTGCAGGCAGGGCATTGCTCTGGGCACTTCACACATTCATTCCTCAGCACAGTTAAGAATGGTGGGCTCAGAAAGGTCAGGTAACATGCTCGAGCTCACACAGCTGGGCAGGGAGGAGGTCAGGATTTGATTCCAGGACTCAGGACGCTGAAGCCCTTGTCTTGTCTGTTGCTACACTACCCCTGGGGTGGTAAGACACTGCGGGCACTTGAGGGAGTACGTGTTTGAACTCAGGGTTGTCTGGCTTCAAATCTGTGATCCTTACGCTACGCCAGCCTGTCTCTACTGCACGGTGGTATTAAATATGAGCATAATATTAACTCCTGTGACTTCATGTAGATTTTATATATTACAGCAATAGCACTGAGATGGCATGAACGGTGGAGAGTTGTGGCTTGCTGGCTATTGCGTAATTAGGTCTGTGTCAAAACAAATGTTAGCTATCGGTAAACATGACAGAATGGGGAATATCACTAGTAATCAAAGAAATGCAAATTATGACAACAATAGTATCCAGTTTTCTTGCCTTTCAAATGTGCATGGATTTTTAAACTGATAATTGCTAATATGATGCAGCTTTCTACTACGGCGCTGGTGGGGTGTAATGTGTTAAAACCTTTGAGGAAAATCTCTTTGCAGAGGGTTCCAGGAGCCTTGAAAACAGGCTTATCCTCTGACCCATAACCACACCGCCAAGACTCCATTCTAAGAAAATAATCAAAAATGCTATCGAAGATTTTATGTGTTAGGGTGCTCATTAAGGAGCAATTTATAATAAGGGAGAATTAAAAGCAATTTAAGTGTTCTATATTACGGAAAACGGTTAAATAAAGTGTGATCTGCGTGTGGGTAAGTGAGTTTGGGGAATGATTAAATGATACGGGGAAAATGTTCACAATGTGTTGTGACATTTACATATATGTATTTATATACATATAATTCTATATTATAAATGTACATCCTGTAAAGTCTGCTCTTTTTAGTGTACGGTTGAGTTTTGAAAAACACAGTCACACATGTCAGTATAGTTTTAAGTGAGGAAAAGTGGTGTATGGTATGTTCCTAAGTTTTAAAAGCACATGTGTCTACAAATACAAGTTCATATGGCCAGAAGGACGTCACTAAGGAGTGATCACACTAAGTGGCCCTGGGGAATGGCCAGAAGGACGTCACTAAGGAGTGATCACACTAAGTGGCCCTGGGGAAACAGCCTGCGTAATTTTAAACAAGCTCTTTCCTTCTGGGCCTGTTTCTTTCCTAACATTCAGTGAGTGCCCTTATCCCAGTCATGGTCAGGGTGGTGGGCGTGGGCTCCAAGCCGTGACAGGCGCTGACCTTGGGTGGAGGCCCCGGCCTTGCCAGTGTGCCCAGTGGGGCTGGGGAAGCGGTTGGGCATGGCCAGCCTGGGCTCTGGTGTGTGTCACTCGGCTCAGTATAGAATGGAATGCTGCTCGCCGGGGCTGTGTCCTGGCCGAAGATCAGTGGAGGGCAAACTCCTCTCCCCTGCCCCCTCCTCTGCCAGGCAACTGCTTCAGAGTTGGGACTCCAGCATGCGAGGGGCCAAAGGCCCTAGGGAAGGAGAAGTCCACTAGTTCCCCCCAAGACCTAGAATTCCTCCTTTTCCCTTGGAGGGGGTCAGCGAATCCGAGAAGAGAACATTCATGCTCCTCCTGCCACCTCTGCTGTTCCCGAGGCCAGCTTCAGGGGTCTCCTTGTTGGGGCTTCTTTGGCTCCTTGGGGGTGACGTTATTCTTAACTTTGTTCTCATCAGGGAGAAGCTTGCGTGTGTAGTTGGTCCAAGCATCTAGAAGCTGCTCTTTCAAAGTCATGAGCTGGGTTGGGGTGGGGTTGGGCTGCTTCAGGGCAAGAGGGCCCTTGCCAGCAGCCTGGGAGTGGCTCTGCCACCTGCCCTGCTCTAGGCTGCTGTGGGTGAGGCCCAGGCCCTGGACATGCCTTCTGCCCAATGCCTGGAGCCCTGGGATGCCATCTAGCCAGCCTCACCTCCCACCTGTAGCCAACAGCAAGCACAGCTCCCATTCTGTAGATGAAGAGCAATAGTCTAGACATGTGACGTGGCCGGTCCAAGTTCCCAGGCTGGGTTCTGAACAGATCCCAGAGTAGAATCTGGGTTCCTGATGGTCAGATGTTTTCTCTCCCCTTTGCTTGCCGGCTCCCCGAGGATGAGGACTGTCCCTGCCCTCCTCTGCAAAGCCCAGCTCAGGGCTGCGTGTGGAGGAGGTAATGGACAAGCAGAGGGCTCCAGCAGTCGAGGGGCAGCTGCCAGGAGTCCCAGCTCTGCCCTGAACATATCGTGGAGCCTTGGGTATGTGGCTCCCTCTCAGGGACTAGGCACCCGATGATCTCCAACGACCCGTGTCCGTTCTGGTTTCTTCTCTCCCAGGATTTCGACTGTGCTGACTGCCAGGCATCGTGTTTCCTTCTGATGGCTGCCCACACCTCACACGTGCTCCCTACTGCTCAGAAGTGATGTGTGGGCCTGTCACAGAGGGACCCTGTGGCAGGGCATCCAGACGGGGCTCTGTGGGAGAACTGGGTCCCCAGGGCTTCTAGCCAGTCTCTGAATCCGCCTGAGAAAGTTGGGGTGTAGGTGGTACGTTTGGAGGGATGAAGGAGCAGGGAAGATGTCGTCATGGGTGTTCCAATCCAATGTAGAAAACATCAGAGTCATCCCTGTAAGCCCGTCGCAGGATGCCCTGGTTTCCTGTGAGCTTTTCTGCCGTCTTCGTTGTCCCCGATTTCCTGACCATACTTGAGTTCTGTGTCTCATCGTGAGTCTGCAGGACTCACCCATTGTCTTTCCACCATCACCATCATAGCCACGGCGTGTGGAGTGTCTCTCATGGGCTGGGCACGGACCTGGGTGCTTCACCACCTCACTGAATTTCTGCTGCAGCCTTAGGAGGCAGGGGCTCCTGTTGTACCTTATGTTTTGCACATAAGGTGGCTCAGAGAAGTTAATTTGTTTGGGTTTCACAGCAGTTTGTGGTGCACCAGCTCTGACTTAAGGCCCTCATTCCTCCCACGGGGCTGCACTGATCCCCTCATCCCCAAACAGCTGAGCCCTGAGCCCAGGAGATAGGGCTGTTGGCTAAGCAGCTTAGTGCACAGCCAGATCACAGCGCAGGAAGCTTCAGTCATGTGTACCAGTGAGGGGAAGAAGCAGCCAGGCGTTGGCCCCTCTGTTGTCACCCTCCCTGGGTCCCTCTTCAGGAAGGGTGACAGCAGAGGGACCCATGGGCTGGTCTTGCCCAGGTTTGGCTGAGGAGGGCTGTGAAGGCCCATTGATTTTGTCTCCTCTGATGGGGCTGTCAGGCAGGTGGAGAGCCCAGCCCTGTTGCTCTAGGCAGCAGGGGAGAGAGAGGTGACTGACCTCAAGGCCACCACCTCTGAGAAGCCTTCTCTGATGATACCACCCCCTGCAGCCATCCTTGGGTTCCGCTACCCCAACATGTCCTTTACTTCTGCATTCCTGGAACCGAGGATTACTAGCAGGGTCTTGGCAGTGAGTCATAAGCTCTCTGGTGCCTGGCACCTGGGCCAAAGCTGCCCTTTCAGCTTGCCCATTGAGACTGCTGGATATAAGCTTTAGCAACAGGGCCTGCCTGGGAGCACTTTGTCCCCCACAGTGGACTCCAGGGTGATGGGTGCTTAAGTGATGCTGTTTTTGACCCCAACAATCTCAGAGGCAAGGAGATGTCGATGTCTGTGACAGTCTTCTTGACCCAGACTCTTGTCCCCTCCCCAAGAGACTGCCAGCCACATGGACCCTGATCCTGGTGGCTAAGTGGGTCTCGGCTGGCCTTATCCTCCCCCTGCATTTCCCCTTCTCTTTCCAGACTTCCAAAGCCCCTCACCCGCCCCCTCAAGTCCTGTGGACATCTCCAGGGGTGAGGTGTGTGGAAGCCCCACCCCCTCCCACTCTGCCCCAGCTGGAAGGAGACCACATCCTTATTTTCTGTCAGTTGCAGCCCTGGAGCTGCGTCCCAGCCCTCTGCAGTTGGTGTGAGGTGCACAAGGCGGGCAGAGGCAGCTGGTGGCATGGGCTGGGGCCCCTGAGGAACGGCCTGGCAAGGTCTGCTTCAGGAGAATGTGCTCTTGAGCCACCTCACGCCCCACCGGACCACGCACTACAGGCATACAGTGAGCGCCAACAGCAGCAGGTCCCGCCAGATGGCCCCCAGCTGCCCCCCTAAAGGGACCATGTGGTTGATGGTCTCTTTAGTCACGGTGTGAGACCTGGGTAATGGGGAGAGGGTTTGTGAGGGCCAGATTCTGTTGGAGCCCAGTGGTAGAGAAGGGAGGGCGTGTGATTCACCAGGCTTGCCTGCCCCAGCCTGGCTCTGTGGAGTTGGGAGCCTCGAGGCGCTTCCCTGCTGGCGTTCTTCCCTCCCCTGCTCCTCCTGGGGCAGTGGAGGCAGCAGCCTCATCTCTCAGCATCCAGTACTGTGCTGTGGTAGTTTCAGAGGCCCCTTCTGCCAAGCCTCTCTCCCTCTCTGTGCGATAACCTCGCAACTCTGCGGCCATCCCAGTCTTTCCAAGGACTCTGTAGCAGCCCAGCTCACCTAGGTGCTAAGTGCTTCTTAGATGAGGGAAGAAGAGAGGAAGACAGACCACCACGTCCCCACATACTGCCACACTCCCCACCAGCCCAGGCAGGTGTGTTCCCTCTGCATCTCCCTGGCAGTGCCTGGCTCTGGAACTCAGCACTGCTCTGACCAGACCATCCAAGCGAGCGAGCAGGTGCCTGGACCAAAGCACGTTTCTTGCACCTGCCAGCCGGTGGAGCAGCCCTGGAAGGTGCCAAGCCCATTTCTGGCTCTTGGGCCTTGGCCCAGGGTGGTGCCCAGGGGGTGCAGGAAGGATGACCCTGGAACCACTCCTGGGCTTTCTCCCTGACCATGGAAAGGAAAAACTAACTTGCTGAGGGAGAGCAATGGGTTTCAGTGTTCTTTTGCTTAGCCCCTTTTGTGTGCTGCAAAGGAGGGGGAAGCAAGTTGAATTGGCAGCCCAGGGGGAGGGAGTGAGGTGGGGACAAAGTTTCCCCTTGATTTGCCGTATGACCTTGGAACACCTCCTTGAGCATGGGCCACTGGTAAACTGAGGAGGCAGGCTTCCTGCTCCCTGTCCTCTCTGCCTGGCCTCCTTGCAGCATATCAGAAGAATCAGAGTCACCAAAACAGAAGAGAGGGTAGTGGAGACATAGGCTGCATCTCCCAACCCCCAACACCCTTTGTGCACAGCACCTGGGTGTGGTAGGCAGACTGGCCCATGGCACGGAGCCATCATCAGCATGGATTCTGTATCTTATTGGTGCATTTTTGGTAACTGGTGGGGGTCTCCCGTTCCTTGCACCGAAGAGTCTTTGCTGGGCAGATTTGGGCATTCTCCTGCCCACCCCCCCTTGTTCTCTGCCCCAGAGTCAGAGGGCAAGGTAGGGTGGGCAGGAGAATGCCCATATCTGCCCAGCAAAGACTCTTCAGTGTCTCCCTCTATATTAGGCTATTCTTGCATTGCTACGAAGAAATATCCAGAGACTGGGTAATTTATAAAGAAAAGAGATTTAATTGCTCACGGTTCTGTAGGCTGTACAGGAAGCATCGTGCTGGCATCTGCTCAGCTTCTGCCGAGGCCTTAGAGAGCTTTCAGTCATGGTGGAAGATGAAGGGGGAGCAGGCGCTTCACATGACAAAAGCAGGAGCAGGTGAGAATGGAGGGTGGTGCAGCACACTATCAAACAGCCTGATCCCGTGAGAGCTCCCTATTGTGAAGACAGCATCAAGGGGATGGTGCTCAACCAATCATGAGAAATTTGTCCCCATGATCCAGTCTCCCCACTTCCAGCATTGGGGGTTGCAATTCAATATGAGATTTCGGTGGGGACCAATATCCAAACTATATCACCCCCTTCCCCAGCTCCAGTTCCCCACCTCACTCTTTGAGAGCTTTGCAGCCCCCCTGAGGTCAGAACTTTGGCTGCGTTGGCAGACTGACTTCAACACTGCCACCTCACTGAGGATGCGCCCTGTGCTGAGCAGGAAAGGAGGCAGATGGACATCTGGCAAAATTTCCCACTCAAGATGTTTGGGATTCTCAGCCCATTTCCCTCTCAGTGCCAGGGAACAGTAGCCCACTTGTTCCAAACCTGTGTTCTCTGGGTCAGTGTGCCTATATCCCTCCTGACCATGACACTCCCATTCCTGGTCCTAATAATGGCCCTATTTGGGGTAGGACAGAGCAAAATTTGAGTTTATGGCTGTTCAGAGCCATCTGGCATCTTCCCCAGCTCCCCTCTCCAAAGACAGCCCCACCATCCTGCCAGCCTGCCATCCAGGTGGCTCACAGGAACTGTCCTGGGACCAGTGGCGAAGACATCTCTGCTTTGTAGCCTCACTTGCTTCCTGGGGCAGAGGGGACGAGGCCAGGACTGTTCTGAGGGCGGTGACGTTCTGGGTGAAGTGGGGCAGCTTCCAGGATAGATTTTCTGCAGTGTGCTTTTGGCTGCTGGGAGGGTGGATGGTCTGAAAAGAGGACAGCCTGGGAGGATGGGTGGAAGGGAGGGTGCATGTTTGTCAGGGCAGAGAAGAGGAGCAACGTGCTGTGGACACGTGGAAGGTGCCCAGGAAGTGTTCACTTTGTCAGGCATCACTGGGTTTATTAAGGAAGGGATCGTGGGAAGGACTGTGAGCATGTCCTAGGTTATAGCAGAGAGGACTTGACTAAGGCCCGTGAAACTTACTAAAGGCAGAGTCAGACAGAGGAGCTGCGGTGGCAGCTGCATGTGGCCAGTGAGCATTGCTTGCCATCCCACCTGCCCCCCAAGTAGGGTGAGCACAAGTTGCCAGGTGGTTGGAGTATAAGCCGGCTTGGGGCAGGAGATGGGACCTAAAGACATCTGGGAGTCCTTTCTGCTTTTGACTCTTAAGTCTTCAGGGCAGGAGAAACCGCAGGAGTGCCAAGAGAGCGTCAGGCCAGAAAGACTAGCAGGGTCTCAAATCCTCTTCAGGGACAGATGTGGGCAAGGGAAGAGACCTTAAGAGAAATAGAGTTTTCCAATCTACAGAGCACCCATGGGGGGTACCCACTGAGTAGATGTGACCTTGCCTGTGAGCCAGTCTAACTTCATCTCCATTGTTGTCTCCTTTCAATGTTGGCCATCTGGTTTTGAGAACAGGCTGGGTGGTTCAAATCTCGATGAGCCTCCATGCTGGTGTCCAGCTCAGCCTCCTCTCCGTGGATCTGTTGGTGCCGGTTCCCTGCACAGGATGTGCTGTGGCTTCCCTGTTAACATCCCCCTGGGCTCTTCATTTTCCACTGCTGGGCTCCCAGACTCACTGTTGAGAGGAGAAGCTCCCCCACCATCCTGCAGAAATGCTGACCCCTTGCCTGTCGCTTCTGTTGCTAGAACAGGGCAGCATGTACCTTCTGTGTGTGCGTGCCAGTGGGGAAGCACAGCGGGGCATGGTGGATGATGGATTAGAAGACTGCACCTTAATCAAATGACACACTGTCTGTCTGCTTGCCCCTTTCTCAGAGGTGCGCTCAGCCTCTCTGGTTCTTACAGCAACAGCCACTTCATTTTAATCAGGGAGCTAATGGCTCCCTGAATGCCTCTTTCCTGGCGACGTCTGTCCCCCGGGGATTTTGATGAGATTGCCCTCACACGACACTCACACTCTCTAGGTACCTTCAATACTTCCTTCAAGGTTGCTCCGCCCCCCGCTCCCCCAACCTGCCGGCACAGTCTCTACTTATTTAGCTTTGAAATTGTCCTGCCTTTTCTGAATAGGAGGTGTCATTCCTTGTGGGACAGACATAGTATAGAGTTTGTGAGGGCTGCACTGGGGCTGCTGCTGTTTCTTTGTTAAAGTGTGCTCTCCTGGTTTCCTCCTGCCTTCTTGCCCTGGACTTAATGTTCCTCAACATTACGCCTCTGATCTCCTGCCTTCTCTTGTTCTTTTCTCTCTACTTGACAAACCTGTCCAGCCTCTTGGTTTCAGCTATGGAAGCTGATAATAACTTCTTACATTTATAAAGTGCCTTTGTGGTTTACAGAGTATTTTTACATCCATTATATTCATTCCTTACAGTAAGCCCGGGAGGTAGAAGAGATGATTTTTTTTTTTTTTTTTTTAGGATAAAACTGAGGCACAGAATGATCAATTCACAGTTTGGTTATACCACCTGTCCCC
Source organism: Cebus imitator (assembly GCF_001604975.1). Lineage (NCBI taxonomy): Eukaryota > Metazoa > Chordata > Mammalia > Primates > Cebidae > Cebus > Cebus imitator. The sequence continues at coordinate 514,684 of NW_016107502.1, forward strand.
CAAAAGAATTTGACTTTGAGGTCACATAGGGTGTGGCTGAGCCTGGAACGGACCCTCCCTCACCATATTTCCAGCTATATCCGGTGTTTCCATAAGCATCGTCCACTGGTCTTTCAAACTTGTTTCAACTTCTTGCTTCAAAAGTCCTCCTTAGTCCTCTGGTTTGGCAATGGATCCCACCACCCCCAGCTCCCAGGCTGGAAACCTCTGTCTGCCCTCTCTGCACCCACACCGCCTCCCTGAGGCCCCTCCCATCCGTCCCATCTTGTCACCTGGACCCTCCAGCTGTGACTCTTTCTCCATGACTCCAAGTACCCTGCGGGCGGTCAGACCCACCCCTCACTGCTCTCTGTTCCAACCAGTCATGCATGGAGCCTCACAGGAAGTGCTCCAATGTCACTTCCTGTCTCACTTCCTGCCCACATGGCTCCCACTATTCTTCCCGCCCACCATTCTTGCGGGATCAATTACCTGTGCTCATTACCAGCCCACCCCCTTTTCCTTAAAGTTTCCATCTCAAACGTTGCTTCTTCTATGAAACCTCTGCTCTCTCCTCAAGGCAGAACCTTTGAACTCCTCTTGACTTTGTCTCCCCCGTACAATCCTTTGTGCTTTTCACTAATGCTTTGGTTGTGCCCATGCCCGAAGTTCCTGAGAGCCCAGCCCATGTCTGACTCGTCCACAAGGTTGGAAGGGGCTGCGGTTAGGGCTGTTTGCCACACACCTACACATAGCAGGTGCTGTCTTAGGGCTTCACATATGCTGTTTGGTTTCATCCCCAGATCATCCCTCCAGGGCAGACATCCTTACCTTTGTTTTGTGAACAAGGAAACAGGCCCAGCGAGACTGTGTAATTTATTCAAAGCCTCTGCGTGAGTGATGGAGCCAGGATTTGAACTCTGGACATCAATCTCTAAATCCCATGTTTTCCTCCTGTGATGCTGTGTCTTGATGAGTGGGGTTGACTGCCTTGTCCTCTCACCATGCACAAGGGTAGGGCTGGCTTAAAGGATTTCATTTTGAATCCCTTAAAATTAAAGGATTTCATTTCAAAGAAGCTAAACTTTCCTTAATTTCTTTGAAGAAATTAGGGCTACCCATGCTGGGTCAGCAGCCCACCCATCAGGCATGGATAGTGGGTGGGGTGGGATGTTTCCTCTAGGGCTGTCTGTGAAGGTCAGAAGCATCCCGTGCCCCTGTTTTCCATCACAACCCTTGTGGCTCCCTCCCTTGTGAGTTTATTGGAGTTCTCTTGATCTTAACCATGTTTTTATCCTGTGCCACCCCGCATGGTAACGAGCCCCTTGCCTTCGCCCATTGTGTAAAGCTCAGCCGCCCTTTATTTGTCCTCAGATAATACTTTCCAGCTTCAAGGGTTGCCTGGGGTTCTATTTCAGGATCGGTTAGGCAGGTCTCTGTTGGCTCTCTTCGTTGTCCTTCATGATTTTGCAATCTCTGATCCAAGCCCATCAGCCCCGTTTTTCCAGAATGCAGCTCATGGCTTTTTAGGATTCACCCATCATGTCTTACTTTTTCACATGCTTCTTGGGTGTCTGGTGTGTTTCATGTGTGAGAATGAGTCTCCCCAGAAGAATGGGGTGTCCTGAAGGTAGGGCCTTTATCCCCTCTCCTCTAGACCTGCCCACAGCCAGACACACAGGGACACCTCATTGCACAGGGAGCCCAAGACGCCCTGCCTCTCTCTCACTCCCAGGGCCGGCCAGCCCATGCCGAGGACAGCTTCTCAGCAGCCACAGATATCGCCCATCCCAGGTTGGCTGGCTCAGGGTAAAGTGTCCATGACACCAAAACCCTTTCCTGGTCCTGTGACGGAGCGCCAGAGGTATGCAGAGCTCGGCTCTCGGGTGACTGTTGGCTGCCAGGCCCAGAGAGCAGCCAGGTGAATGGCCATGATGGGCATAGCAGCCTGCCCTGAAGAAGGGCCTTGGGCCCTGAGAGGGACTGAGGTTGGACCGGGGTGACAAGGTGGCATGTGGGGATGGCACCAGGCTCTCTCTTCTCCTTTGTGCCTCTTCTCCTTTCTCCCTTTCTTCCTCATCTTTCTCTTCTTCCTCCACCCCTCTGTTTTGGGAGTTATTTCAGTTGGAGGCATGATCTGGTGCTCCCCTCACCCCGGGTTACTGTCTGAAGGGTTTCAGTTGGTGACTTTTTGGCACTGTGGGCTACTTAGAGGTTGTGGACATTTTCAAGATCAAAGGCTGTCTTTGGAGATGGTTGGGGAGCCTTGGTGGCATATAGAGCCCCAACAGAGACCTCTGCCGTGACTAAGCATTCAGCGTGTACCCACTCTGTGCCACAGACTGACCACAGGCCCCAGCAGTGAGCAGCCTGGTCTCCCCTTGCACCAGTGACATCCTCTCTGGTAGGAGTGTACTGGGGGTGTGGGGAGGAGGAGGGGCAGGGTTGGGGGCTCTGAGTGGTTGATCTTGACTAGTGATGGGCATGTTTGAGAGGGGAGAAGGAAGTTTTTTTTTTTCCAAAAGTATAGTTCTGATTATAAAACTGGTATAGTCACTGGAGAGTCCTGGAAATAATAGATGTGAAAATAGCACAAATTAAAATCATTCACAATGCCATCATCCAGATATAACCACCGTTCTGCTTTTGGTAAATTTCTAGGGCTATATGTGTGGGACAAGGTTCTTTTGTTGCAAAGGACACCTTTAGTTTTAAGGGACAGAGGGGCACAGAGGATGGTGTGTTCCTGCCCCTCTGGCTGCCTGGGTCTCCTGCCTCTGACCGTTGGTACCAGCTGTCAGGCCCTGGAGGAATGGACAGGCTGTTGGCACCAGCTTGAGCTCAGAGCTGGGATGGGAGCATTAACCCGGTAAGGGGACCCTGCTCCCAGGAGCCCTTAGTGTAATGGAGAAATACAGAGAAAGAAGGAGCTGGGACCAGCAGCTCATGTGACAGCCCCTGCCTGAAGCAGAGTCCTGGGAGGGGGTCACTGGGCTTCTACCCAGACTTCTCATGGTGGGGACTCATGGGTAAGCCACCACTTCGGCCAGCTCTGGGTCCCTGGGTGAGTGAGGGTGAGGGTTGGTTTTTTACCTTGTAGCTTCTAGCATGTGGCCCCTGTTCTGCCCCTCTAGAGTCTCATGGGTTGGACCCCATTAACCATGGCGCCCCGTCTTGCACTTAAAACTCTGCATACCTCCATGTTCGGAACTGCCACGTCCCTCAAGTTTTCTAAGACCAGACACCTCCAGTGCCCACCCTGTTCCTGTAGGGAGTACGATTTCCATACTCCCGGGTGCTGGCGTGGCCAGGGAGAGGTGGAGCCTCTGGCTAGGCTTTGTGGAGCAGGTGAGACTGGAATGGTGTTTGGAGGGTATGGTGGTGGCAGCGAGATGGGGAAGCCCATTCCAGGCCAGGGAATGGCACGCCGGAATGTTCATCCATGGCAGGTGTGTGCACAGGCCCATGTGAGCGGGTGCTGTCTCCGGGGCCAGGGAGAAATCCCAGCCCCTGGGCTCCCCCCAGCCCCATGGCCTTATATAGCCGTCCCTGCACTCCCAGAGCTCCGGGGGTGGCGACAGAGCCCCCTCCTACTGTACAAGGAGCCTGCCGCTCGCTGGGCCTGGGCCGACTTGCACAGGATCCTCTTGTCATCACAGCCAGAGTCAGCTGTTGGTTTGGGAAGCCTTCTTGGTCCAGTGTTTCACGGTGCGCAGCCAGAAATATAACCCTCCTGTTTGCCAAGAGCATGGGATCTTGGCAGGCATCCTTGTGGCCTATTTTAAACTGAAGGGAGCAGAAAGCGGGGCCTCTCAGGCTGAGCTGAGGACCCTTCCTTTGCGGGGCTGAGTGAGTGGGCTGCTGGGGGCGTGCCGCTTTCTCCCTTGAGGGCCAGTGGACACCTGTTAGGGGGAGGGCACAGAAGGTGGGAAATGGGGCTATTTCAGGGCATTCTGAAAGAAGGTTTTCACAATTACATAGCAGGCTCTAAACTGGCATTTGGAGACCTGGCTGTCATGCCCTCCCACTGAATTGGCTGCGTGGCATGTCCGAGTGAGCCACTGCACCGCCCTGCTTATTCTCCCACCTGGAAAGCGGGGGCTCACGTGGATCTGAGCCACCTCTCACAAGTGCTCCTGTGTCCTCAGGGATGGTGGCCAACATGTTCCGGATGTCTACAAAGTCTGTTGTACTGCTTCATATATTACAGTCTCTCTCTCCCATCGCCCAAGCCTGCCCTAAGCAGGCCTGAGTTCCTAAGAAAACCAAATAAAACGATGACAGGAAAAACGCAGTAACCATCATTAACTTGCTTAGGACGCTGCCTGCCGGCTCAGTGAACAAAGTAATAACAATCACTCATAAAGGAAGCAGTGCAGCCTGGTGCTTAAGATTTTGGATTCTGGCTTTGAGCTGCCTAGCTCTCACCCTGGTAAGTTCCTCGATCTCTCTGGGCTTCGTTTCTCATCTGGGAATGGGGGTGACAGCGGCCCCCACCTCGTCGTGGGTCATGGCGAGGATGCGGTGACGTAGTTCATGGAAAGGAAGGGTGTCAGCCGCAAGAAGTGTTTACAGAGCTCGGCCAGTACCATGGGGTTTGCAGAATATCCTGTAGACAGACAGTCCCTACGATGACCTGAAGCTCAGACAGGCCACGATCAGCCCAGATCCACTCAGGTAGAAATGGCGGTCTTCATTAGAGGTCCACAGGATGACAGGTGGGAATTGGAATCTGGTGACTGCCCCTGGGCCCCTTTTATTGAGGGTGGGAGGCTGGTGGTGGTGGTGACAGGGTGTTCATTCTGGAAGGGACGTGGAGAGGGGCAGTGTGTCCCTGGGATTGCTTCTACTGTGCGTGGGCCTGGTGGTGTACCCTCCTGGCCTGGCATCAGCAGCACCTGTGGATGTTTGGTAGCCCCCAAATCCCAGGGGCGTGGCTGCAGCCCTGCAGACTCTGGTGCACGGGAGGCCCGGAGTGGAGCCTGGGCATCCACAGTGTGAAAATGGTGATTCTGACACTCAGCAGGGGAGTGGAGGGATAAGAATGATGGCATCAAAGGGAGCTGGAACAAGTCCTGGCCCTCCTGCTGAGTCGACACACCCATCTCCTATGACTAGTGTGGAGTTAAATGGAATAGTACATCAGGAGCACCCTGCCCAGAGCCTGGAGCACAGGCCTGGTTCTGTAAGTGGTGCTGACAGCACAGGCTTGGCGGGGTGGCCCATGCCTGTGTGAGGCCCTGCCTTGTTTTCTTGAGGTCAGGTGCTTACTGCCTTCAGGACTGCAGCTGCTTTTCTGACCTTTTCAACGCTCAGACGCTCTCTTCCTTGCCCTCACCCCTGCCCCCTGGCCCCTGCCCCACCTCCTCAATGCTGAGGGAGTCTTCTCATTCTAGAGGTGAGAAGCGAGGGAGAACTGCCTGCAAGTCAACAGAGAATGGGCTGGAATGCCCAGCCTTGCCCCTTCCCCTGGGTCAGGCCGTGGGCACCTTCTATATCAACCTTGTGCCTGAGTTTCCAGCTACATGCTTGCAGTTGTTCACCAAAGTGACAGCTAAAATGGATGACTCCTGGGTTCTGTCTTGTCCATTCTGATGATGATGATGACGACAGTATCTAGCCGCTGTAGAAAGTTCACTAGGCACCAGGCACGGCTTCAAGTGCTTTTTGTGTATTAACTTATTTTTGCTTTGTGGTGACCTTGAAGGGGATACTCTTAGTAAACCTGCTTAACATATATAGAAAATGATCTGCTGATGAACTGTGAGTCGCCATGGACTCTGTTTATGAGTATGCCTTCTCCAGTCCTGTCCTTATAATATTGATTCCAAGTCAGTTTCCATTAATGATCCATGAATACTGACCAGCATGCACCACATATTTTCATGTGGACTTTTCTGTCTATGGTTTGTGGCCACTGCATGGGGTGGATGTATCATGCACACATGTGTGTTGACTGTTGAGTGACTTGTGTTTGTCGGTTTCCAGGGGACAGAGGAGAGGCTGGAAGGAGGGCAGCAGCTGCCCTATTGCCAAGAGAGTGGCTCTGATGCCAACCTCCCCACCCTGTGGGCTTCCTGCTGCAGTCTTCAGCTCCCCTGTGTCCCCCAGAGCCCAAAATAGCAATGCACACTCAAGAGAGACAATGTGGAGCAAGGCACATGGCTGGGCAGGAGGGCTGATGGGTGCAGGGATGGTCAACCTTGGGCCTTCCGGCCTGGCTCTGTCTGTCCCGCCAGCTCCAGGCTTTTTATAGAGAGGCTGTGTTAGGCGAGCCTGAGTGAGCTGTGCATGGACCTCATCTGACTGTGGCATGCGGACCCTTCGCAGAGGTGGCCTAAGGAGACGTGGCTCCTGGGCTGACCTGGGTTTGAGTCTCCCCAGCAGCTGACTGGCCCTGCCCACGGACACATCACGTAATGGGAGCAGCGGTCAGGGCAACTGAAAAAGGAAACGAGCTGAGCCCAACCCAGCTCTATTATTAAACTTTTCTCCAGCACTTTCTCCCCACTCAGCCCTTTGCCACCATATTCCTGAGTTGTCCCTGTGCCACCCCAAAGGCACATGGCCTTTGTAAACGGGTGTAGGGAGGACAGCACGGGGGCCGGTGTTAGTTCCACAGAAGCACCGGTGGGATTTCTTTCTTCTTTGGTGTCCTAAGGGTAATTGGTTTTTAGAAAGAATTTGGGGTGTCCAGCTCACTAACCCAGAAACCACAGAGCCTTTTTCTTTTAGGTTACCCTTAGAATATGGTGAGTATCTTTCCAACAGACATGCTCCAGGTGAAGCCTTTGTGCAGACAAATAAATGAACCGAGGGTTTGGCTTTGTTGGGATTGTTGGAATTCTCATCCATAGAGATGAGAGCATATAATTCAGTAAGAGATGTGGATTTTGTGGTAACAAGCTGGACACCACTTTGTACCTCTGATGTAGGAGGTCGCAGTAGTCAGGGTGTATGCTTGTGAGTTTCCTTGAGTTGAAAGCAACCCATCTCTTGCCTGCTCTGTCCTTTAGGCAGGGCTGTTAGCTGGTCACCTGCCTCTTGCAGTAGGCGGGGGCACCTCCTGCACCCAGGCCTAGGCCGGTCCCCCACTGTCGTAAATACTCCGCTCCCACCCCTTTGCTGCTTTGGCCTTTCTTCAGATCTGTTGGGTTGTCAGGAGCCAGAGAGGTGATGAAGGGATGAGAAAGGGAGGAGAGCTGCGGGGGTGGGGTCCCGAGGCCCCATGGTTTGCTGGTGTGAGAGGCTGCAGGAGCCACACCACGTCCGATAGCAATCCTGGGGGCTTCGTAAGGAGCTGCCCTGGAAAGGCCAGGCCCTGCTGAGCGCAGCACTCAACTCATCCGAGATGACAGGACAGAGTCACTTAGGACCAGGGAAGGCACCTCCTGCAGGGGTCCTGTGCGGTCGCGGCCAGCACGATGGAGTCCCAGAGGCCAAGGCCACAGGCCTGGCGCCGGGCACTGCATTGGGATGGGAGGTGTCTGGTTCCCCCCAGAAGGCGAGTGGGTTATAAATAGCGGATGACGGGCTGCAGTGCGAGCTGCCTCTAGCGTAATTGTCGATTTTGGGAGTGCCCTGGCCAGGGCTGGGAGGGCTGGATGAGGTTAAATTCGGCCTCGTTGGCTGATTGACATTTCTTGAGCTGGGTGCTAATCTCTTCAGGAGGTCAGATAAGCTCCCCAGCGGCGCCCCTGATCTTGACTTTGGTAGCCAGGTTAACTCTTTCGGGGGACTACAAAGAAACCCCAAAGTCATGACTGTTTAGCGTTGCCTACAAGACAGAAGAAGCCATCATGGAGCTGGACTTCAAGAGGGTCCACCCAAGAGTGGGTTGGCTCCTGAAATACACGGGGACTCTCCCATATGACCATCTCTCTGATGAGGCCATTCCCCGGAGGACTGTCCTGGGATAGTCCTGTAGTAAACAAAGAAATCGGCCTCGCCCTGGAGAGTAGCTTAGATGCAGAGAGAACCTGGTTTCCTTGTACATCGAGGGTGAGCCGGTGGCAGGTACCAGGCAGGCAACGCTGAAGTTTGTGGTTTTCTTCTCATCCTGTCGTCACGCTTCTCACAGTTTGATGAGTTGGGAGACTACTCCCCACCAAGTTTCCAGTGACTCTTGTGCTGTTCTCCAGCCTTTTAGGCAAGAGCAGAAAGTTCTGTTCAGTCTTGGGCTTTTGTGCTTCAGTCTGCTGGTGGCATGACACGCACCAGCTCTGCAGGGAGTAAGGGGAGGTTTCTAGTCCTGCTTTTCTCTTTGGGGTTTCAGGGGAAGCATGTGGGCAGTTCTCTGCTCTTTTTCCTTCTAGCATCTTGGGGTTTCAACCTGGCTTTCTCCCCCAGGTCCTACCCCATTTCCTCCCTAGTAGAGGATCTGCCCTACTTCCTGCTGGGATTTATAGACCATGGTATGGGTTTCTTGGAACCTCTTCTTTCCAGAACTGTGAAACCTGGTTCCCATGGAGTGTCCCGGCCCCCGATGGGCCATCCTCTGCTTGATGGCTGCTGTCTCTGCAGCATCCAAGAACAATAGTGGCTGATTGTTCCATTATAAACTAAATTGACTGAAACCCACTGACATGCCGTGGGAATAAATTAGCCCCAACAAGCTCTCCTGTGAAAAGCCAGGCCTGTCCCCAGCACACCTCGCCCCCTCCTCGCTGGCATCTCAGCAAGGTTCCCAGAGGCAGCCTGCCGTTCTCACACCCTTTCTACCTACTACGATGGCTTCTTTCCAACCACGGGTGGGATGGGACAGGAGACTTTGGGCAGGGGGCTTGTGCAGCAGGTGCCCAGAGGTGGTGAGGGTCTGGGTCATTCCTTCTGTTTCAATTTGTGTTTACCAGAGAAAGAAACCCTCAGAGGAGGAGGATCTTAGGTGGTTTTGCAGGAAAGCAGGCCCTTCCCCCCAGGCAGAGGCGTGGCCTGAGCAAGGGCATGTTTGTGAGAATGACAAAACTACCCTCCCTGTTTTGTGGAGTAAGATGGTTCACCATGGGGCTCTCTGGGAGATGAACCTGGGGTCAGCTCATGGAAGACCTGGAGTGTCAGGACAGAGGGTTTGGGCTCCATCATGGGCAGTGGGAGCCAGTGAAGCTCCTGAGCATGGACATGGTGTGGTGAAAAGCAGTTGCAGAAAGAATGATTGAGGGGGTGGCGGAGGAGAGAGGTGTGGGGATGGCGTTGACAGTCTGGGGGCCTCAAGGGCTGGTTCGTCTGCAGGTGCAGTTTGCTCAGTTTTGGGCTGAGTCCTCAGGCTTTGGAGGTTAGGAAGGGAGAGGCTTGGCGAGATTCATCTGGTGTCTCAGTCCTGTGGGTCTAGGACATGGCCTTCCCACCCAGAGATATATTCTGGGGCCCAGACTCACCCTGGTGTCTTCTCCTTTGAGACGGGGAAAGAGAGGACAGGCCCTAGATCACTGTGGGGAGGGAGACCTCGTGAGTGTCTCTGGCCTCGGTGGTGTAGCTTGCCATCTTCTGGCAGCAATGAAGAGCGATGGGGGAGCTTTGACTAACCCTGCTTTCAGCTGCTACTTGGCATTTGAGACCATAATGTCAGGCAATCTTGTGGACACCATTTCTTATCTTCCCTCTTCTTCCTCCCACCAAGGCTGCAGGGAGCTTGGGGTAACTCTAGAACCCGAGCAGCCCTGAATAACACCATTCCTTGACCCACTCCCCTGCCCTCAAGTGCCTGCTCCCAAGATCTTCTCCCAAGCCACGAGAACGGTGGGTTGACCTGGGGTCAGGCTTCCCTTGGTTACTTCCAGCAGAGATTGATTGGACTCTCAATGCCCAGTGCAAATGCATTCATGGTCTCAGTGGACCAAGAGTGTCCAGAGGGCAGCTGCACTACGTTGCCCCCCACTGTCTCTTGTCCTTACGGTGGGATCCTGAGATGAGATGGCTGATACCCAAGAGATGGTGGCCTCTAGGCAGCCCAACACCTGGGGAGTTAGAGGGTGGGCTAATTTAATTGGAAGTAGAACATGGTCCAAGCCCCCAGCCAGCATCCAGAAAGAAGGAATTTTGCATGAATGTCCACTCTATACTGAGCACTGTGCTTATTTAGCCTATTAGTTTGCTGCTATCATTTGCATTTTCTATATGAGGAATGAAGGCATAGAGAAGTTAAGTCACTTTCCTGAGTTTGCAGAGCCAGGACAGGTATTTTGCCTCTCTGGAGTCTACTGACTTCATAGCCCAAATTCCTTCTTGTTCTTCTTTGCCAGAGTTTTTCACAGCCTGCAGCATTTTGTCTTTGCTGTAACTCAGTACCCTGCTACCACTCCCAGGATCCTGTTGATGCCCTAGTTTAGTCACCAATCCTAAATAGTACTTTAGAGGAAAGTTCTCAAGGACAGATTTCTAAGCCCTGGTTTGTTTGTTCCCTCCTTCCCTCCCTCCCTCCCTCCCTTCCTTCCTTCCTCCCTTCCTCCCTCCCTCCCTCTCTCCCTCTCTCCCTCTCTC
>NW_016107502.1:525538-563979 GCF_001604975.1 Cebus imitator
CTCCTTCCCTCCCTCTGTCCTTCCTTCCTTTCCCCCTTCCTCCCTTCCTCCTTCCCTCCCTCTCTCCCTCCCTCTCTCTCCCTCCTTCCCTCCCTCCCTGTCTCCCTTCCTTCCTTACTTTCTTCCCTCTCTCCCTCCTTCCTTCCTTCCTTTCCCCCTCCTTCCTTCCCTCCTTCCTCCCTCCCTCCCTCCTTGCATCCCTCCCTCCCTCCCTCCTTCCACCAATATTTACTGAGCCCTTACCATGTGCCTGGCACAGTGCATCACCATAGGGGTGCATGAGGAACAAGTCAGGATCTCTGCTCTTACAGAGTTCATGTTTAGCAAGGAAGACAGACAATGATAAACACTTAAAGTACCAACAGATTGTCACAAGAAACAGAAAGGAAGCAAGGAAAACTTGAAGGATAAGTATGAGCCAGCCATGTGACTACCTAAGGTTCCAGACAAAGGGAGCACCAAATGCAAAACAGATGATGGACCTTGGACCCAGCAGAGGCCAGTGAGTGGGAACCCAGCACAGAGGTGGCGAGGAAGGCAGAGGCCAGGTCTTGTAGGCCACGGGAAGGAATTTCTTCCACATATGAGCAAAAACCACTGGAGAAATTTGAACAAGAAATTTGAACCACTGGAGAAATTTGGACCATCCTGGCTGCTCTGTGGAGAATGGGTTTGGAAGAGCAAGAAGTGCTGCTGGGAAAACAGAAGATGATAGCAGGGTAGCGAGGTGGGGAGAGAGGAGTGAACTGGAGGTGGGGGTCAGAGGCAGAGCTGGCAGACCTCACTGATGGATGGAAGATCACTTGGTTCTCTGTAGCTTGAGCAGGAAGATTTCTCCTAAGAACATGTGAGATGCCTGTCAGGCATCCAGGCAGAGTAACAAGGGGGAATGTGGCTGCAGGAGTCAGGAGCTCACAGGCAGGGCTGGCCACCCGCCCAACAGTAGTCAGATGGGGCGGTCCCTCAGAGCACGTCAACATCCTGTTCCGTGCTGGGCATAGTTTTTGGCATAGTATGTGCTTAATAAATGACTATGGAAAGAAAGCAAGATGATGGCATGAATGAGATACCCAGACGAAGTGCATCAGGAGTCCCTGTTGTCACATGCCTCGGGGTGGGGATGTGGATTTGTTCCCAGTGGATATGACACCATTTCTGTGCTAGTGAAGAATTTGGAGGTACCTGGTATTCGTAGGAATGGGGCTTGACCTTTATGGTCCTTGACAGGATAAGTGGAGCCTTTTCCCCAGGGATCCAGCTGGGGCTGCACAGAACAGGGTGAACCATCATCGTCCTGTGCTGCTGGGAGTTGGGCTCACATGAAAACGTAGTTCAGTTCAGAAAATATCTCTTGGGAGCCTACTCTACACGAGGCACCATAGGAGATGCAAAATGAGCAAGACCCAGGCCTGCCTTCAAAGACTTGGCTGGGGCAAGTCCAACCGGAGTGAATATCTGCAGGGCAAAGTATGTTAGGTGAAGGAAGAGTCAGATGCTTCCGGAATACAGAGGTGGAGGGCTGGGGAGGGGGGAGGCCATGGGCCCTTCATGGAAATGTTAGCACTGCTGAGTGGTGGAGGGTGGAGGGAAGGGCATGGCTGCTGGAGGATTCCCAGAGGGGAGGCATCAGTCCCAAAGACATGGGGTGTGTTCCCAGAGGGACGAGGACTCTAGATTGTAGGTATAGTTGCAAAAGAATGTGGAAAACATGAGCCTGTCGAGGCCTTGAAGGAACACCATGCTGAGGAGCTCGAGCCATGTGCCGTGGGCCGTAGGAGCCCTCTGGGGTCTGGAAGGCGTGATGTCCTCTGGGCAGAGTGATTGGATTGTGGTGATAGAGAGGAGATGGGGTGACCAACCTGAATGCCTGCCCCGTGTTCCGGCCACAGGTTGAGACTGGGAACCACGTCGGGGGAGTGGCAAGGAAGAGGTGCCTGCAGGAGACTTGCAGGGATGTGGCCTCGGGATTCGGAGGTGGGTGAAATGTGGAGGCTAAGAGTGGTGACGGTGGTAGTTAACTTGTGTGAGTACTGACTCTGCATTAGGCTGCATTCTTGTTCTAAGAGCTTTAGAAGCTTTGTCCTATTTATCGTTAATAAGGGCCTAACATGGTAAGCACCGTATGCAGTTTTGGAGGAGATAGCATTATGATTCCCATTTTACAGATGAAGATTTGGAATCATGGAGGACAGAGCTACATCTGGCAAGGGGTGGGTAGAGCTGGGATTTGGAACCTAGGCCTTGGCTCCAGAGTCTGTGCTCTCACCCACGGGCTCCAGGCCCCAGCTGTGACTCCCGGATGAAAGAAGAGATGGAGAAATGCATGTCCAAAGTAGGGGACACAGGCAGAGAAGCATGTTCAAAGGACTAGGACAGATGCTGTGCCTCAGAAGATGTGACTCAGGGCATGTGTGACACACAGGAAGTGGGGATCCTGCCTTTCAGGGCAAGCAAGGAGTTTTGGGCATTTTGTGATTTGAGAAGCAACACAGGCACGCTGTTCAGGAAGCCGTGATCTTCACCCTCCTGATGAACTGGGTAAGAAGCCCTGAGAGGCATCTGCACCTGGTGCAAGAGTAAGACGCTGACCCACGTCCTGTGTGTCCAGTGTCCACAGCGTCGTGCCCGCAGACAGGACACCAGGCTTTGTGTGACTGTGAAGGCTCCTGATACGGTCTTGCCCTTCCTCCAGGGATGGGTCTGCTCTGCTCTGGCCTGGATGGCACTGGCTGAGCATCCCCATTTCAGGGCCTTGGTGACCCGCTTTCTGCAGAAGGGGCAGAATATGTATATCACATCGTTGGAGGTTTGCTTTTGCAACAGAGGTCAGAGTTTCCTGAACAGAAGCCAGACTCTAGCTCCCTTGAGCAGCTGGTACCAGGGAGCTTAAGGTTCCATCTCCAAGTAAAATCTGGTTCTTTTTCTCTTGAATAATTTCTACTTCCAGAGATGCAAAGCTGCCAAGTGGATGGCAGTGGCCCTGCTCCCTGCTTGTTTGAGGGTACCTATTTTGGGGGTACCTGGAAGCAGCACCCTAAATCCCTCCACTTACAGTGTTATTCCTTGTGGCTCCCGTGCCAGCCTCTATCTCAAAAAACACTCTTTTGAGAGCTAAAGGGGACACAGCGTGGCAAAGTGCAAGCGTCTGCATTCCGCTGTGCCCTCCTCGGCTCTCTCCGCCTGCTGCTGTTTTCTTTTCTTTTCTGTTGAATAAGCAAAAGCAAGAGCAAACGTGTTCCTCAGATCTCATACGAAAATGCCTAGTAATTGTTTCTTTTTGCTATTTTCAATATATTTCTGTTCTGTACATTGAACTTTGTTCTCAGTGCCTCTTGCCAGCTCACTATTTGTCATCTAGGGCATCCCTCCACCCTGCCGTTTGCCCTTTATGAAACGGCATCTTTCCCCCTCCGGGTCTTGGTGGTGGGAATGCTTATCCTTACCGTGTGGGTAGGAGGCGCGGAGGGAGGGCCTGCTGGGATCTGCCTAAAGAGCTGCCACGACCTGAGCCTCCCCCACCTGTACTTGGTCAGAGGCCTCACACAACTCCACTCACTCCAGGTGAGGAAAGCGGCGGGACTCAGAAGTAATTGATTCTGACTTGTATCCAGGTTAGGTTGTGATTAGCAGTCTTGACTTAATGGCATTGTGGCCTGAGGCTGCCGTCTTCTCCCTCTCTGTTTGTGTATATGTAAATGGTCAGTTCCCTCGGCGGGCAGTGAATTGGCATCAGACCTTGACAACGGGATCCAGAGCAAGTTGCATCTCCGAGCCCTGGTTTCCGTAACCAGGGCGTTTGATCGTGATGTCGTCTCACGAGGGAGCGAGCGGTAAATGGCAGCACTTCTGAGGCCCAGCTCACGTGGCACCGAGACATCATTTCCTGCCACGCTTAGGGTTCCAGCCTCCCAGCTCTGTGGGCAAGTCACTTAGCTTCAGAGGTCTCCGCCTGCTCACCTGTAAAGTGGACTAATAGCAGTTGCCTTATCTGTCTCATACAGCCAGGGAGAGGACTATGTAGAAGCACAGTCATAGGCTCTTAGGGCTGGAAAGGGCTTTGGATATTATTAGTTTCAACCTTCAGTTTTATGGGTGGGAAAGCCAAGGCTTGGAGGCATGAGTGACGCCTAGGATGACCTGGCCGATTCAGCAGCACGTAGTCAGTGTGTTGTGTTGTTTGGGCTTCATGACATCACTACCTGTAAAGGCTTACGTGTCTGTTAACTCATAAACATACGCGGAGAGGCACACCTCTCCATGTGTGGCGGTGGACGGACAGATGGCCCTTCTCCTGCCATATGCTCTGGCTGGTATGAGCCTGAGGGACTGGAGGAGGTGGTGGCACTGCACGGGGCTGGGGAGGCACTCCTGTTGCTGAGCTGAAAACTTCCTTTGCTTCAGCGTTCCCGTTTCCCTCCTTCACGTGGGCTCCTTCAATCCCTATTTGGCTGTTTATGAACCAGGGCCTCTCTGTGCCCAGTGTTGTGCTTGATACTGGGGAATGGTGCAGGGAGGTCTAAAGGGAGGCTCCTATCCTCATGCAGGATTTGTAGGCAGGACAGGCACCTGGCAAAGGTCAGCACTCATAAGGTGGGAGAACACGCTGAGGGCCGTGATCGCCACAGTCGAGCCACTGCAGAGTATTGGTGGGGTGAGTGGGGACTGCAAGCCTGGAGGAGGAGGTGGGGCTTCAAATGGGTCCCGATGGCTCTGGATTGCACTGAGAACAGTGCAAAGGGAAAAGGAAGGCTTTTCAGGTATAGGGATGTGCTGTGAGCAGGGCCCGAGGTAGAGGTGTGGAAGATGCATTTGTGCGAACCGGGTTTACACTGAAGAGCAAGGAGACTCGATGAGAGGAGCATTTTTATTTGCAGAGTTTTTATTGGGTAGTAATTGGGCAGGCAGGTGTCTGAGTGATTTAGCTCACCCAGCACGGCACTTGGGACCATTAGTTTGGCTCAGAGCGTTGCTGAGAGCCTGACTGTACTTGTCATTGTAACACTTGGCTCACCCGCCTCGAGGATGTAATGGGGCCGGAGGGAGGCAGGTGACCTCCCAAGCCTCCCCCTCTCTGAAAGGCCTGGGTCGAATGGGGCACAGAGGACCCGGAGAAGGGGGCTGAAACCTACTCCTGCTTTGGATTTGCCTCGGCCCCTTCTGGGTCACAGAACAGCTTCCCGCCCGCCAGCCCGCCTCAGCCCGCCTCCTCTGGAGCTGGCTTTCCGCTTATCTTAATTTATTGATGAAAACTTGTTTTATGGTCCAGAGCACAGACGGCGGCAGCTCCCTGCCAAAAGAAAGCACGCCTGCAAATCGGGAAAGCAAGCCGCCTCCCGGAGATGGGTGGCTGGGGACCGGCAGGATGGCAGAGGGAGTAGGTCCCATCTGGGCAGACGCTGCTGCAGGCTTGGGTGGACTGGGCTCGGGAGGCCCCGGGAGCAGCCCCTGTGCACCAGCTGGAGCCAGGGCAGCGGAGGCACTGGCAGGACCTCCCTGCCTCTCCGCCACAGGCTCCTGACTCATGGCTGGTCTCCATGACCTGGAGAATGACGGCTGCAGGCCGTAAATACTAATAATGGCTTTCATGTATGGCTGTGTACAAGGCGCCATGCTAGGAAGTTTATTTTCACGAACCTCATTTAATCCTGACTACAACTCTGTGCGGTAGGTACCATTGATTCCCATTTAAAACACAAGTACCAGAGAAAAAGTCATTTTCTGTGGTCCTGCCGGCTGGTAAATGAGGGAACCTGGAACTTTAACTGGGTCTACCTGGACCCAAGGCCAGAGCCAGCCACGACTGCCTCTGACCCACACACTCCAGCACTGGTCGGTGCCCTATCACACTGCAGCCGCCTCTCCATCTTGGTAGCGCTGGTCCAGCTGGCTCCGGTATTCCCAGGCTAGGACCCTGTTTCGTGATCTTGTGTGTTGTAGAAGCCAGAGCGGTGCTGGGCTCAGGGCAGTTGTGTGTGAGGCACCTGCTGAGTAAGCACCTGGCGGCAGGGTCCCACTAGCAGGTTACTCTTTTCCGAAACGCACAAAGCCTTTCAGTGGCTTCTGTGCTTTTCCTCTGAAACTCCACATCCTTGTGGGTCAAATGAGGAAATTCTCAACATCCCTGCTCACTACATCAGTCAGTTACAGATACCGCATGGAAAAGGTCCCCACTTCAAGGGTCTCCGGCGTCTTCATCTGTAAAGTGGGCTCACAGCTCTGCTTAAGACTGTCATCACCATTTGCAGAGACACTGTGCATGAAATTGCCCTCCGGAAAACAAAGGGCAATGCGTTGTTATTATTTCCATGAGCTCCTGTTTTGTGGAGATACAAGTGCAAAAAGGTCCACTGAGCTGCAGATCAGTTTATTTTGTTCCTCCTTGCTTCCTCTTGGAGAGTGGTGTAGCCAGCAATTTTCACAGCTCTGGTAGAATCAGGAAAGTAGGACCACCGCCTCCACGCCGTGCAGCAGTCCGCTGCGCCTGCCTGCTGTGGCCGGGTACCCCTCCTTACCCTACCCACCACCAGGGCTGTGTGCCTGGCCCCCTCCACTTCTTGGCATGCCTGTGTCACTTTCCCAGGTTGGGCTGGAAATTTGTTGAACATGTTTAATAAAATGAAATCTTAGATTTTTCTCAGGTCTGTAGGAGGCAGGTAGAGGTTATAATCACAAGAGTCGCAGCAAATTGGGTTAAAATCCCAACTCTGTCAGCTCTACGCGTGAGCTTAGCCAAGATACTCAACCTCCTTGATCCTTTGTAAAGTCAGAGAAAATAATAGTAACTGCCCTGTATGGCTTTTGTGGAAAGGATGGGACGCAGTTCCTGGCGTGTGATATAGGCTCAATAAATGCCAGCTTTCTCCTTGGCTTGACTGCCTCCATTCCCACCAGTGTCGTTACAACACTGCTTTTCCACCCCGTCCTCCTCAGCTACAAGGAGGGCTCCAGGCCCAGAGGCTTGCGTCTGCATACTCTATGGCAGCTAGCCTGCCTTCCTCAGAGTAGGGGCATGTCTGGGTGGTGCCCTTTCTGGCTTTCATGGGAGAGAGCCAGGCAGATGACCCAAATCCCAGCAGTAGGAGGTGGTGGGTAAGAATGTGGTTTTTGGAGTCAGATGTCCTGGGTTTCTTCATTACTGAACCTCACTATGCTTGCGTTCTCTCATCTGTAAAATGGGGAGGACACCGATACCATTGGGTTCGGAGGATTCAATGAGGCCGTAGAGGCAAAGCACTCAGACTAGCCCTGGTGCACGATCAGCACTCATCCACAGCCACAGAGCGTGGGGAGGAAGGGCAGGGGAGGCGGGCCGTGGGTGCTGGGAGCAGGTGCAGCTGCACCACGGAGAGCTCCCTGACCTGGACATGTTTGTCTGGGGAAACTGGACAGGCAGGCAGCTTTCAACGGAGTAACCTGAATTGCTATGCACATGTTGCAGACAGAGGATGGCTTACAGTCTCCTGTGCTACCAGGAGAGCCCTGAAGTGGGCAGAACCTGGCACAGGGCAGGGAGGGATCTCAGGTTGTCACTTAAGTTGGTGCTGAGACCATCTCTGGCAGAGAGGCCTGCACTTAACCGGCCCATGTCCCTCACAAAGCATGTCAGAAATGCCAAAATCCTGGCGTGGGTGGACACGGCTCCCGGCTGGCAGTATACATAATCAGGCTGTGGGCACAGGCTCCCCAGAGAGAAGGTGCACCACGTGTGGGCCACGTCGAAGGGCTCTAGCTAGCGTGTGTGGGTGGCTGTGTTGGGGCCAGAGATGGTCCTGGTTGTCAGGTAGTCTTTCCTGATATCTATTTGTGTAATTATGGTGTTATTTGCTGAGCTAGAGCTGTGTAAGATCACCCTCATTACATTACCGAAAGGGCCTCCGACCTGCTGTGGGTGGAACCGAGGCAGCTGTGCCAAGTGAGAGGCACCCAGTTATGAAGTCTTCACTGTGTGACTTTACATCTGGAGGTACCTCCTTTCCCAGAACAGGGAGAACAGTCCCCACCCCCTTCACCATTCTGAAGGATGAGTTACAGACTCCTAAATCATTGGAGCTCTTTCCCAGAAAGATGTCATGGGAATTCAAGGTATCCTTGTCCTGTTCTCCCTGTGTTTTCCGAGGAGTTTGAGTAATAACGCCTTGTACAGTGTTGATATTCTGAGGAACACAAAGTGTTTGGCAGACAGAACGCTGTTCATCCCCACAATGTCCCTGAGTGCTGGGGAGGTGCTCTTCTCTCTGTCTTTTATCAGAAACATCTCAGAAAGGTCAAGGGGCTTGCCAGAGCTGCACTGCACCTTCCGCTCCCCTGGGCCACAAGCCCTGAGGTCTGGGCTGCCGATGGTACTGCCTTCTCTGGGAAGTCCAGGTGGCTGCCAGTTACACTGTCATCCTTGAAATTTGGTTTCTTAAGCCCATCCTGCCTCCCACAGCAGCCCTGGCTTCACAATTACCGCGTGCTTTGATGCTGTCAGAAATGCCTTTTTCCCCAGATGCACAAACAAAACAAATGCAGGAAGGAAAATATATGCCGGTGTTTGGGAAATCCTTTCTCCAGACCCCTCTGACAAGCTACTGTGAGTTCTTGGTGCCTTCCCTTCCACTTCACAGTGACCTTGGGAGTTGAGACAGTGCCATGCACTGGGGCTGCAGGCTGCCTCCTCATGGTTCCTCCCTGAGCAGCTGTGGCTCTGGGCATGCAGGTAATGAAACCCACCTGTCCTTCCCCTACTCCTGCCCAAAGTAGAGTGCCTGCCCTGCACATCATGCAGTGTTACTGGGTGTAGGTGGCCTGAGGTTCCATGCTGCCTTCTGTCCAGTGCTGACGAGTTCCAGAGTTTGGGGAAAAGGCATGTCTAAAGGTCCCCCTTACCCCCTACTCTCCCAGCAAAGGGCAGTCCTCCCACTAGCTCAGAGAACCGAAACCTCCCGTGGAGGCCATGACTGGTTTGTCAGCCTCCTTCTTGGGAGCCCCTTCCCCGTGCCTGTCCTGTAGGTGCTGCAGCCTGCCCTCTGTGTGTTCCTGATAGGGATGGGAAACGCTTTGTCTGCCCAGGGTCTGCAGAGGCTTACAGTTTGGGGGCCACATCCTCACATGCCCAGAGTGAGAGGAGCTGTACGGGCTGGCAAGAGCTTTCAATCACTGAGTCACAGGCACTCCCGTTGTGGCCCTTCTTCCCCACACCCGCTCGCAGCCCCTCTGGTGGTCACACTGTGCCTCCTCGGTCTGGGAAGAGCCCCTGGCCCCACTGCCCAGGCCCAGGCCAGGCTTGATTGGGAAGAAAATGTAGTTGTGCCCTGGGTGCACAGCCTGCCCTGGTAGGGCTACGGCAGCAGCGGGAATCAATGTTTATGGACTGGTGAATGATCACTCCTCCTTTACAAGGCTGGCAGGTGCTCTGTATTATCTGCTGCTCTTTGGCATCCCGGCCACATGTCATTTTGTGGTCCTTCTGAGGGCCGTTCCTTAGGCTTTGTTCCTTCTGAAAGCTTCGGACCCACACTGGGGCCCCAGGGAGTTGTGGATGTGCCTCCACCTCCTTTTCTAATTCCCCATGGAGGGAGAAGGCCAGTGGGTCTTCCCCTCCCTTTTGGGAGCTCCTTCCCCGTGCCTGTCCCGTAGGTGCTGCAGCCTGCCATCTGTGTGTTCCTGATAGGGATGGGAAACAGCTGTGCCCTCTCACTTGGTCTGCCCATGGTCTGCAGCAGAGGCTCACAGCCTAGAGGCCACATCCTCCCATGCCCAGAGTGAGCAGGAGCTGCACGGGCTGGTAGGAGCTTGGGATCACTGAGTCACAAGTGAGAAGGATGCTGGTAGGAAGTCACAAGGTAGAGAGACGCTGGCACCTGAGAAGGTGGACCTGGGGCCTGCTGTCAGGTGGCCTGGGGACAGGGTGCAGGTGGAGGTGCGGAAAGTGACCTGTATCACCCTGGAGCCTTTCTCCCAGAAAGAGGCATGGCTTATAACAGGGTGTGTCAGGACAGCACGTGGTGGATGCCCCATCCCTCCCCGTCTCTGGTCCCTGCTGCCTAGGCATCACTGTGTTGGGGACTGGCCATCCCTCACCTGTGCTCTGGTCTTTGAAGCCCGGGATAGACAGGTTTTCCCTGCCTCTAGGGCTGTACCAACCTAGAGTCTCACAGATGCCTTGGTTGGAGCGAGCCTCCAGGCAGGGCAGGTGCCCCCCATACTGAGGCCAGGCCAGGAAGCCCAAACAGGTGGGTAGTGCTTCCACAGAGCCAACTCTGCCCCAGCCAGGGGCCAGAGGACACCAAGCCCTTTGTGCAACTGGGGACCAGGACTGCTGGTGACTGGGCATTTATCCCCCCACCCAGGGCCCTGAACTCCCTGCAGGGTGGCAGGGGGCTGTCCCCAAAGTCTCAGGTAGAATCTCCTTCGTCATGGGCTCTTCCACACCAATGTACACTTTGGGGTTTTCGATGGCAAGGGGCGTAGGTATTGTAACAGGACTCACGTTCAGCTGCTAGGGGCTTTGGTCGACTGGGGAAGAGTTACAAAGTTGGCTGAAGAGAATTGGCACTCTTGAAACATAATTCAGGAGCTTTATAACCCGAGACCCCCAGCTCCCCAGCACGATGTCCCTGAGGTTTGGCCATGTGTAGCCATGCTCTCCTAGAACTGTATTATGTGGAGAATAACCCCATTGTGGTATAATCAAAATGTAACTAGGTTGTAGAAATGCAAATACTTTATGTAATGTTTATTTGGAGGAAAATTAGGCACAAAAATAGGAGCGTGATCTCCCTGACACCTAGGTAAGTTGGTGAGATTAGGGGCTGCAGAGTGGAGGTGTGAAGGTGAATCGGAGGCTTTGAGAGAAAATGTGGGGTCCAGCAGTGATGACCGAGGAATCATGCCATCTGGCTTGAAGTTGGGCACAGGCTCAGTGTGAGACTAAACTGTGCTGTGGCTGCCACTCAAGCCAATGGGGGCTCAGGCTGAATTGCTAGAAGCATAGAGCTCAGAACATAGGAGGGGAAGAGCTGGTCCTGCCATAACTGGAGTCTAACTTTCAGTTTGAGACAGGCCTGTTTTACTTGTTCTTGGGCTTCTTGGGCAAAACTAGGATTGATGCATGTTAGCCACAGGAGGAGGTAGGTTCTTGCATTAACAAGAAAGAATTCTTGCCTGATTAGAGTTATGTTTAAAAAAAAAAAAAAGGAATGGAGTGCATTGTGGTGAGCATGGGGACCCTGGGATACCCCGTGTGGCTGCCTCCCGAGCTGTGGTCCTCCTGCATTCTGGGTGACTTTGGCAAAGATGTCTGTGACTCTGTCCCTTTATTTCTCTCTGTGCAGAATTGGAGGCATCATTGGCTCGCTCTCTCCTCCCCTCCCCCTCCCGCCCCTCCCTTTATGGCTGTGAGAATGAATGAGCTGCGGGGGCCCTTGGAGGCAAGGGGTGTCTGAACTACAAAGCAGCGGCTGCACTCCTGGCACTGATGTATTGTCTCTGCTCCCCATGATGAAGTTCTTGGCAGGTCGGCTTCTTCCAGAGCCAGGCAGGTTCATTACCAGCCGGCATGTCAGGCTGCGAAATTAAAGCTGTTTTGGGTTTTTTTCTTTTTAAAAAATTCTCCACGTCTGCTAATTTATTAAATGCCATTAAATGCTGGGCCTGGCCTTGGCTCTTAGAAACATTAGGGAGAACTGAGTCCTAGCATTTGAGATTCTCCTGCAAGCAAACAGTGGATGAGGGGGCCAGGGGGCCAGGTTGGGGGCCACCAGTGACATCCGATGCCAGGAGCCCAGCCTTGTGGGGCTCTGCGGACACATGAGGCTGTGGGGATTAAAATGAGACAGAAGAGGTGGGAGCCACCCGCGGACACTGGGGGTTCCAGGAGTGGGGAAGACGGGGTGCACATGGGGCTGCCTTTTCAGGAGGGTTTGCATGTCTGGATCTGGTCCTGTTCCCCAGCTGTGGCCTGCTCAGGCCCCTCTGTCCACCCCCATCGTTCATTCATTTATTCCTTTCTCCAGCAAATCTTTATCTAGTAATCCAGGCATGTTCTGGGCCCTACAGTGGATGAAAAATGGGTAAGACCCAAGCCCGCATCCTGGAAATGCATGTGTTTTCAGTGAGGGTGGGCAGCAAGTCTGCACAGAAGCCTGGGAAGTCCCACATGTCCTGCTTGGGCCCGGTGCTGGTGAGGAGTCATCCCTGGGGAGGGGCCACTCCCACCAGTGGAAAACTGATGGCAGCCGTGAAGGATATGGGCAGTGGCTGTCCCTGGGTTCTAAGCAGCATGGAAGTGGGCGGAGAAGCTCAGGAAGGGGGAAGTTTGAAGGGGGAATTGTGTCCCCCACCCTCAGAGAAATAGGATGCCTGCATGAAATATACATAATAACACATGGCAGAAGCATGTATTTAAACCAGTCTACATGGTTCAAACTGAAGACAAGGAAGACGCCATGGGGATATGAACTAACTACAAGACTTAACAAATGAGGCGAGGCTGGAGTGTGGGCTCACTGCACTGCCATAGCCTGACCGGGCCTCAGTTTACCTGCTGTGTGTGTTTTGGATGGGCCTCTGTTGACAAGGACGATCCTGACACAGCCCAATGACTTAGGGCTCTTCTCTGTGCGGGGGGCCTGCACCTTCTTCCTCCTCTGGAGTCAGGGCAGGGCCCAGGCCGGATCACCCTGTGGGACTTGAAAGCATTGCCAGGAGTGAGGCCCCACTGTAGGCTCTGTGGATTTAACCACAAAAACGACAGGCCCAAATCCTGGCCCTCAAGGAGGCCATTGGCAAATGTAAGGATGGGATTCATCTTCACAAATTTAGATGTGGATTTGTTTGTAGCCCTGATTTGGAGTTATTTTGAAATGCGTTTGGTTGGGGAAGGGGCAGGGGAGGCTTGGTACTCAGGCTGGCCCCTGGGCCCGCTCTTGGTCAGAGGATGACACCAGACCACACCGGGAGTAGCTGGTGACCTCCTGCAGGTTGGTGCCAGCATTGCCCGGGGCCCAATCCCCTGAGTCACCCTGCCTCGCCCCAGATTGTCCCATCGTGGGCTAGATTATAGCTCAGTCATCTCAGCTGAGACAACCCTCTGATTTTGGAAGGGAATTTTCCCGAATGCCACCAGCTAAGCTCTCCGGCTTTGAGCTTTGGCTGTGCCACCACGGACTGGCCTTGCCTCCTTCCTGTGCTGGGCTCCCTCCACCAGGAGTGGCTCCCCTGCCCTGTGCCTCCTTCCCCCGCTCCTGTTGCACCCTCTCCCTGCCCGCTGCACTGGCTTCAGAGGTCAGCTCCCTGTCTTCCCACCCTCCTGCCTGTTCAGGGCAGGCCTGGCTTGCCAAGACACCGTGGCCAGCCTGTTTCTGCTGTCACCTCCTCCCTCCTGCCCTTGCTCCCTCCCTGGCCTCATAACTGCCTGGGCCGGCTCTCCCCAACTCACCAGCTGGAATATCCCCAGCACCTTGGGGACATCCTTGTCATTGGCTCTTGCTTCCCCACCGCTGGAGGGAACACACCAGGCTCTTTCTCCAATGGCTGTTCTCATGGTGTTGACAGCCCAAGAGTGGGTGCCTGGCATGGGGGGCAGGGTTTCTCAAACTCTGTTGACAATTGGGGCCGGACAGTTCTTGACTGTGTGGGCTGTCCTGTGAGCTGTAGGGTGTTTAGCAGCATCCCTGGCCTCTACTCACCAGATGCCAGGAGCAGCCCCCGCCAAGTTGTGGCGACCAAAAATGTCCCCAGACATGCCGCATGTTCCCTGGGAGCAGAATTGCTCCTAACTGGGAACCGCTGGGCCGGGGGCTGGGGGCATCGTGTCTCAGGCTCAGCTAAGACTGCGCTGGAGGGACCTGAGAAATGATCTTGTCCAAATCCCGAATTTTAAAGGAAATTGGGCTTCTGAGAGCTAAAGAATCTTAAGATCACACCAGGGTGCTCATGATGAGAGAGGCTTTGTAGGAAAAGGAATCAGGCAGCTCTGTGCAGGCTGGGCTGGAAACCAGAGGCCAGGGGCAGGGAGGGCAGTGGGGGCTACTGGACATGGGACCCAGGGCGAAGGTGAGTTGTCCTGGTGCCTGTCTCCTGGGTGGTTGTACAGGCCTCTGCACCGAATGCCAGAAACCAATATATTGTCCCATCCTGGCAGTGTGACTGGGGACTTCCATGTTCCACCTTAGCTTTCTGGAAAATCCAGGCATGACCTTTGTGTTTTCCTGCCTGGAGACTCTGTTAGTGCTGGGCCATCAGAAGATGGGAGCAGAGGGCTCATCTCGGCAGGAGTGCTCGGGGGATGGGAGCGTGGCAGTGGGGATGTGCATGGCACCACACTCTGATGCGCGGGCCTCCTCGCTTGGCAGACGTGCACCATGTGTGGAGCTGGGTGAGGGGGCTGTGATGGAGGCGGGAACAGGTTTGAGGGCTTGGAGCGGAAAACTTCAGGTCCAGACTGCCCCCGCTGAAGGGCAGGGCACACAGATCTTACTTGGGGCCTGGCCTGGGCCCTGTAGGACTTTGGACAGGAAATGGGAAGGGAAACAGATTTGGGGACAGGGCACCAGATGTGTTCCCTAAGAGGTAGAAGGAGGCTTCCGAGTGGCTCTGGCAAGACCAAATCAAAGGATGTGGAGTGCAAAGTCAGAGAACCAGTTTGAAGAGAGGTGACCAGGTCCTGGGAGTTTCTGACCTTAGAGGTTTTCCTACGTAGAGGCTCCTGAGCATCCCAGCCCTTCCCCCACGAGGGAAGTGGGGAGAGGGGCTCAGAAGGGGTCCCCCTCCCTGCAGGCACACCCACAGTGGGAAATGGCTTCAGGAGAAAGGTGTACTCTGAGAACTCTTCCAGGTCCGGGGAGGGTCCAGGCTCTGAGCCCTGGGGTCCTGTGTGTCTCCAGCTGCAGTGGGTGGGGGCACCCTGCAATTCCTCCTGCCACAAGTGCCTGTGGCAGCGGGGTTTCTGCTTACTCATTCCAGGATCTGGCTTTTAGAGCCATAAATCTTCAGCATGAAGATCATAAATTCTCCACGGTATGATTAATGAAAGAAAAATTGAGACGGCAGCATAGAAACTGACCAGATTGAAGAAAAGTCAGAGTGACTATTTGGATGAAAGTTGGAGCCGTCACTGGCGAACCCAGAGCTTCTGAACCAGCTTGGAGCGCCACCTGGTGGCTGTAGCAGGGCTAGCCCCCGCGTTCCCCGGCGAAGCTTTGTGATGGCCCAGTTGGGCTGATGCTGTGGGTCTGAGTGTGCTCATTCCTTGGGAGCCCTGACCTGGTTCCATGTGGGGCTGTGCCAGGGGACAGAAGGCGCAGGACCACTCTCCACAGTGTGGAGGACCTGGGCCGCTGCCGGGCGTACCTCATTTGGACCCCCCTCCAGCTCCTTGCGCTGTCTCTTCATTAGTAATACATGGAGGTGTCTGTCCCCACATTTTTCTTTATGCACAGTGTGGACCACCTTTCTGCTTTCTCATTTATCAAAATCCTACTGATTCTTCAAAGCCCGGCAAGGCCTGTCAGTGCCACCTTCAGCACGTCTCAAATTGGACCATTCTCACCGATCCTCCGTAGCCTCCTGCTGTGAGTCGCCCCAGCTCCCACCTAATCACAGCTGCCTCCCAGTTGCTCCCCTGGCCTCCCCCCAGCCCTCCCGCGGTCTGTCCTCCAAACAGCAGCCAAAGTGATCTGCTGAAAACCTCTATCAGATCATGTCACTCTCCAGCTCTGGGGCCTTCCCATCATACTGAGGCCACCTGCACGTTTCCTTTACCTGCGAGGTTCCAGCTGGCCTGGCCCCCAGCCACCCTGCCTGTTTTGTCTCCTGCCATGTGTCACCTCACTCACTGTTGTGCCACACAGCCAGCGTGCTCCTCCTTGGCTGGCCAGGCTCCTTCCCACTTCGGGGCTTTGGCACCTGCTGTTCCCTCTGTCTGGAACATTCTTCCCCCAGATAGTGGCATAACTATCTGGGGGAAGAATGTTTATTTGGGTTTTTGTTTAAATACCACCTCTTCTAAGATGCCTTCCCTGCCCACCCACTCCTCAGTTATTTTCTGGCTGTTTACCTAGCCTTGTTTTTCTTCGCGGCACATGTCAGCAGCTGAAGTTATGCTATTTGTTGCTTACGTAAGGTCGGTATCTCCTGTAAGACCCTATTCTTCGTGAAGGCAGGGTCTTTGCTAGTGAGGTATACGCCGTCTCCCAGCTTGGAGAAGGGCCTGGGACTGAGTATGCAGGTGTTCGCTTGGGTTTGTGGAGGAATAAGTGAAGGAGATGCCCTTCCTCAGGGAAGCATCTGTCCCCTCCTCTCGCCTTCCCGTGGGCATCACTACCCTGCCTGATGGCGGGCGACCTTGTCTCAGCCCTGAGCCTGTTTCCTCCCAGCAGCCAGAGCAGCTTGAGGGCAGGGGCTGGGCTGATTCCTGGAGTGAGCACAGTCAGCACAGGCCCTGGCATGGAAGGGCTGCCCAGGAAGCCTTTCCAGCAAGCAGTGCCCGGAACTGGCCACCCACTTCACGTAGTTTACGTCATTCTGATTCTCACAACACTCCAATAGGAAGGGGATGATATTCTCACTCTGCATACGAGAGGTTTGCAAGCTCACACCACCAGATTAAGCTGGAGCTGGGATAGCCTGTTCGGGTCTGTGGCTCTGAAGCCCTTACGCCCTGCACCTTCACCTGGCGTGGGATGTTCTCGTCCTCCATCTGCCCCATCTCCACCCACCCTTTAGGGACTGTCTCCTTCAACGGGCTTCTGTGACTGTGAGAGTGATGGCCTCCTCTGAATGGCCGTGGCACTGATTGGGCAGCAGTCCATCCCACCTGGGAGTGGTAGATGTTACACTTTTATTGCTCCCGTCCAGCCAGAACAGAGGCCCCTGGAAAACAGGTCTCTAAAGTCGTCATAGCTTTTCTGGCATGGCACACTGCATGCTGTAGGCACTCAGTAAATACTGTTTGACTGATTGATTGACTCCTCAGACTCGGCAAACTTCTCCTGAGCTGGCGGAGGGAGTGGGGAGTGCCAGCTATATTGAGCATAAAATAAGGCAGATGTGGAGATTTGCAGCCAGTGAAACAGAGGCTTTCCCAGGTGGAGTTGGCGGCGCCAGCAGCCCCAGGAGTGCTGCTGGGGAGAGAGCCACTTTTTCGATTTTGGGGCGGATCATGCTGGAGGCCAGCTTTATTTTGTTTTATTTATTTATTTATTTTGAGACAGTGTCGCTTTGTCACCCAGGCTAGAGTACAGTGGCACAGTCTCGGCTCACTGCAGCCTCCATCTGCCAGGTTCAAGCAATTCTCCTGCCTGAGCCTTCCAAGTAGCTAGAACTACAGGCTCATGCCACCACGCCCAGCTAATTTTTGTATTTTTACTAGAGACAGGGTTATACCGTGTTGGTCAGGCTGTTCTCAAACTCCTGACCTCAGGCGATCCATCCCAGGCTGGCTTATTGGATGGATGGCGAGGGCAGCCAGGGATTCCCATGTCCCGCATACTGGCCAGGTCCCTGGCCAGCTGACCAATGCCTTCTTTCTCTACCGGTGGGAAATTGTTCTTCAGACTCCAGTAGACAAATGGCCCTTTGGGCCAGAGTAACAGGACACAGCCACTGGGAAATTCTGGCTCTGAGAAACCCGATTCCAAGGGTCCCTTCCTACCTCTAGAGATGAAGTCTTTCTTGCTTTCCCGGCCCCAGTGCTCCTCTCTCACCTGGTGTGAGAGATTCTTCTCCATCACACGGAGTAACCTCAGCCGCTCACGTGTGCCCAGTACCTTCCATGTATTTGTTACACACTTTTGCCTCTGTGTGGTTTAATCGATCCTCAGAGTGATCTGGGAGGCCTGTGGAGGTCACGTGGGTAGACTGAGGCACAGAGCGGCAAGGGGACTGTCTGGGTCACACAGCCGACGTGCTTTGGGTCTGCGGCCATGCCCGCTGGTAGCCCGGTTCCCACCTTGTGGGTTCTGACCTTGTCTGTGTCTCAGAGCTCGGGGTGGGGACTGCAGTGTTCCCAGGTCCGTGGGGGATTGTGAGAGCAGTGCCGGGCTAACAGGCTTTCCTTCCTCTCCAGCTCTGTGGCTGTGGGCTGCTTGGAGTAGGCATCTGGCTCTCCGTGTCCCAAGGCAACTTTGCCACCTTCTCCCCCAGCTTCCCCTCGCTGTCTGCAGCCAACCTGGTCATCGCCATAGGCACCATTGTCATGGTAACAGGCTTCCTTGGCTGCCTGGGGGCCATCAAGGAAAACAAGTGCCTCCTCCTCAGCGTAAGTTGTGTTCGAATCCCAGCCCCTCCAACTCCCGATCTCCTTGTACTTGGGCCCCCGGGACAGGCAAAGCCTGGAACATCAGCCACCTGGATGTCCAACTTAAGCCCAGGGAACCTGCTTCTAGAATGTTCCAGGCCCGACCACACCCCTCCTCTTCATGATTGGTTATGGATGCCCCTAGTTGCCCCTCCCACTTCCTGGTGAGTTCAGCTCCTTTGTGTCCCTGTTGTAGCTATCTGGGTTTCCTTGGGAGGAGCTGGCCTCTCCCAGGCCTGGGAAGCCTCACCTGTCCCTGCCTCCCACATTCTCCTTGTCCTCAGCCGTGCCCGTGACCACCTACCCATGCCTAGGCCTTTCCTTTCCAGTTTTTCATCGTCCTGTTGGTCATCCTCCTAGCAGAGCTGATCTTACTCATCCTCTTCTTTGTCTACATGGACAAGGTAAGCCTGACCAGATGGGAGGGGGACAGGGAATGTCACAGGCCTTGGGGTTGGGGCAAGCAGGCCAGGGTCCCTTCTCTGGCCAGAGGAAGAGTGCTGGCAAGAGGCACCTGAGCAGAGAGGAGGATGGAACCGAGGGTTGGGAAAGCCACCAAGGAAAGACCAGAGGGAAGGTCTTGATGAGGGCAGCGTGGGGCAGACAAGTTTGGAGGGTGGGGAAGTTGACTTTGTACCGTCCCAGGGAGTGGAATCCTCTGCAGGACCAGAAATGGCGGTGGGCTACCTCTGGCGCTAGTGAGCTCCCTGTCACTGGAAGTAACTAAGCTACTTGGAGAAGGGATTCAGACCTCACCGGCTGGTTGGGCTGGGTGATTTGAGAGCAACCCACGAGAAACAAGGAGGAACTCTCTGGGTGACACTGGCTGAGCAGGACCGCCAGCTCAGGGAAGCTCCACTTCCTGCGCTAGAGCCCTTGAGGACGGGCGCTGCTCCTGGGTTCAGGAGGGTGGTGGGTGACCCCTATAACCTCGCCAGGCCAGGCAGTCGAGTGAGACTGGCCGGGATTTCAGTGTCTCGGGGCGTGGCAGGCCCTTTGGTACCATGCACTCCAGAACTCTGTAAGGATTCATTCTTGAAGTAGCTGCCTGAGCCACACTGAAAGTTAGAGACATCGTTAGGATGCGAAACAAGCATTTTTTAGTTTTGCGCTTGTGAAAGGGAAGAAAGGACAATGTCCAGAGATTTCCCTGTCTTGGCCCTTTTATGAGAATTGTTTCCCTTAATCCTTATAACAGCCCCAGGAGTAGATACTGCTCTTCAGTATCACATAAAACAGTGGGCAGGGAGGTGCGAGGTCACATGACCTGTCTTCTTCCCTGCAGTTCCCAGGGTGTGTTTTGAGAGGGGCAGTCTGTGGGGAAGCTGTGTTGTGGGGGGATGGGGGTGGCAGAGTGGACCGTGTGTGTGGCTGGTCCTGGGATGGGGGAGTGGGAGGCACGTGGCATGTTTTTTGCCTCTGGGCGTTATGACGCTGGCCCTGAGTTTAGCTCTGCCGGGAAGTGGTGGGTGCACCAAGGCCTGCTGTGTTCTGAAGCTGAGAGTGTATGCCTACCCCTGCACCTCTCTTGGACCAGCAGAGCCCCCCACCCCCATGGGCAAGGCCTTCCAGACCAGCTGCCTCCCCTGCCTTCTTCCCACCCCCTCCGCATCTGTCACCCACCATCCTGGGTGACCTGAGGTGGGCCTGAGAGACGAGCTGCGTGCTGGTCCCAACCGTCCTGCTGTGTCCCTCCGCCTGGCAGGTGAACGAGAATGCCAAGAAGGACCTGAAGGAAGGCCTGCTGCTGTACCACAGTGAGAACAACGTGGGGCTGAAGAACGCCTGGAACATCATCCAGGCCGAGGTGCGGGCTCAGCCACGCCGGTGGGGCCCAGCAGGGAGGAGGGGTGATGCCCGGTGCGTCCAGCTGCCTTCCCAGGGGACCTGGCCGGGTGCCTGTGCTTTCTGGATTTTAACCGGGAGTGAGGTGGTACCCACGGGGGCATTTGCCTGAACTGCCAAGTTAGATGTGGTATGGCAAGGTGCAGCCAGAGGGGGATGAGGACACAGGAGGGACAGGCCTAGGAGTGCTGTGGTTGAGCTTCGGGATGAATGACCGAATTTATTTTAGCAACAGATTTGCCTCCCTGACAGGGCTTGGCTTAGGTGAGGAGGCTCTGGCTCAAAGAGGAAAACAAGTCCATACTCCCAGATGTGCCCATTTAGGCCCTGGGGAAGGGCCAGCAGGGGGCTGAGTGACAGCCAGCTTGGAAAGATTTACAGAAAGAGCAGAGTGGGCAGGCACAGGCTGCACTGCCGTCTCCCGCTCGGTCTCCAGGAAGGAGTGCTCACTCACTTCCCCAGTGGGCCCAGCTGAAGCCCAAAGAAGGGGAAAGAAGCAGGCCCTTGTCTCCTCCCTTAACTCCAGGTGGCCACTTTTGGGGGGCTGGAGTTTGCCTGAGCAGGGGAAGACCCTGGAGAGGAAGGGGCAGGCCCCTGCATGTCTGATCGCCCCTTCCATTCCTGCGGGCTAGATGCGATGCTGCGGTGTCACCGACTACACTGACTGGTACCCAGTGCTGGGGGAGAATACGGTCCCTGACCGCTGCTGCATGGAGAACTCCCAGGGCTGTGGGCGCAACGCCACCACTCCTGTGTGGAGAACGGTGAGGCTGGGGGTGGGCTGCTTGGGTCCAAGAGCCCGTGTGTGGGTGCCCTGACACGAGGAGATGTGGGGAGGCCGGGCCCAGGACACTAAGAGGTTGGCCGAATGTGGGGTGGGGTAGGGACTTACCAAAATAAAGCCAAAAGGCAGGTGGAAAAATGGGGGAGGGTTGGCCCCACAGTTAGGAGAGTCAGAGGGTGAGGGGTTGAATGGGGTCTGAGGCTGCACAGCTGGCCTTGCAGGTGGGGCAGAGGCTGCACCAAGGGAGGGGGACAGGGCTGAGGCCAGGGAGGGCTGGGAGGTAAGAGCAAGGACGAGGTGGGTGAGGGAGAGAGTGAGGTGGGGGCCGGGCTGCAGGGAGTGCACGCTTGGGCTGGGGCCCTAACCTCGTGGGCCTTGCTCCCCAGGGCTGCTACGAGAAGGTGAAGATGTGGTTCCACGACAACAAGCACGTGCTGGGCACGGTGGGGATGTGCATACTCATCACGCAGGTAAGAGGGGCAGCCCCTGGAGCTGAGCCCTCCCTGCGGGCCTCAGCGTGGAGGGAAGGAAGCACAGACCAGTGAAGGCGCTGTTGGTACACGGCGGAGGGTCTGGAATTCATCACAGCATTTCAAGCTTGGCAGCTGTGCCTGCGCCATTTTCACAGAGCTTTGATGTG
This sequence comes from Cebus imitator, assembly GCF_001604975.1. Lineage (NCBI taxonomy): Eukaryota > Metazoa > Chordata > Mammalia > Primates > Cebidae > Cebus > Cebus imitator. Next base: position 547,088 of record NW_016107502.1, read on the forward strand.
AGAGCAAGCGTGTACTTAGCACTGAGAATGTGCTTAGGGCTGCCTGTGGCCAGGCCTGGGCTGGGATATTGAAGCTGTAGTCATCCCCCGTGGGTTCCCCCAGTTCTGCCCAAACCTTGAGCCCAGAAAGCCACGCAAGGCACACAAGGTGTCCCCCTGTCACCGTGTTTACAGCTTGTGCCTGTGGCACACTATCTGTGGTGACTGAGACCCCAGCAGGCTTCCTTCTGCCTCCTGCACTCCTCTGGGTCCCTGGCTCCCTTCAGGATTCAGGAGTGGAGGGACATGAACAAGTAGTGACATTGTCCTGAGCATACAGCATTGGTAAGACAGCCCTGTTGCTGCCAAGACATTGCACCATGAATTCCACAACCAGACAGGAGTGGCCTGGCAGGAGTCTTTTTTTTTTTTTTTTTTTGTTTTTTTTTTTTTTTTTTTTTTAAGAGACAGGGTCTCACTTTGTTGCCGGGGCTGGAGTGCAGTGGTGCCATCATAGCTCACTGTGGCCTCAAACTCCTGGGCTTGGGCAGTCGTCCCTCTTCAGCCTTCCAGGTATTTGGGACTACAGGCATATACATCATCACACCTGAATAATTAAAAATACTTTTTTAAAAAAATCAAGACGGGGTCTCCCTCTGTTGCCCAGGCTGATCTCAAGCCATCCTCCCACCTTGGCCTCCTAAAGTGCCACCGTGCCTGGCTGGCATGAGTCTTTTTTATTTTTTTCTTTCTTTCTTTCTTTTTTTTAAGAGGTGGGGTCTTGCTATGTTGCCCAGGCTGGAGTGCAGTGGCTGTTCACAGGTGCAGTCCCACTGCTGATCAGCATGGGAGTTTTGACCTGCTCCGTTTCCGACCTGGGCCGGTCCACCCCTCCTTGGGCAACCTGGTGGTCCCCCACTCCCGGGTGGTCACCATTTTGATGCAGAACTTGGTGCGGACACCCGAGCAGCACAGCGCACTATAGCCCAGAACTCCTGGGCTCAAGCGATACTCCCACCTCAGCCTCCTGAGTAGCTGGGACTACAGGCATGCACCACCGCGCCCGGCTGGCATGAGTCTTGAGTGATCCCTGCCACCTCCCACTCTCCACCTTAGCTCCTGTGAGTCCCCACTTGGGGCCAGGTCCTTATGCATTCTGTGCTCTCAGCGCCCCTCTGAGTGGGCATGCTTGTGCGTCTTGCAGAGGTCTGATGGCTTCTGTTCAAACAGCCCCAAGAGACTGAGCCAGAGTTCACCTGCATGTGGCCTCGAGCAAGCGCTCCAGGGTGACCTGTGTTCACCGTTTTCTTCATTCCATAAGCATTTCCTGGCACGCCAGTCGTCGCCCCCACTTGCTCTAGGTGCTCTGTGACCTCCCAAGCGTCTTGGGGCCGAGGTCAGGTCCAGCCTACTGCAGCTCCCACCTCAGGCCCTTCCCTGTGTCTTTCAGATCCTGGGCATGGCCTTCTCCATGACCCTCTTCCAGCACATCCACCGGACTGGTAAGAAGTACGACGCATGAGCAGGCTGGCCGGGAGTGCCTGCCCCACCCCGCTGCCCTGTGGAGGGAAGAGGATTGAGCTTTGTGTTGCCTGCCTGCACTCTCCAGATGTGACCTCTGCACCCACCCACCCCAGCCTGCCCCACCCCACCTACCCTGCCTCAGCCTCGGACTTCTCGGTGGGAGGAGGAGGCACACGGAGGCCTGGGGCTTGGGGCACCTGGATTCCTGCATCTGCATCTGCGTATTTGCCAAAGACGACAGGGTGGGCTGGGGTGCGCTCAGGAGGAACCCTCCCCAGCACTGATGGGCTTCTGCCCCTGCCCTTCCTCACACTGACATTTTGTCCCCACATGGGGTGGGGAGCAGAGTGCCCCCCCCATGGAGATACCGTCCCAGCGGGGGCTGCTGCGTCCGTGGTCACCACGGGGCACTTGGCGGGGTGGGGGTCTGCCAGCCTCTGGCCAAGGCCCCTGGAGCATCTCGCCCAGGCTTTTTATACCTTACAATGTAACTTTTTTATTTTATTTTACTCTATGATTATTCAGGAATATTATCTCTCAGATAAGTTTAGGGTTAGATTTCTGATTTGTAACTTTTTACTGTGTTGATTTCTTTAATGGTTTGAATTTTTTTCCCTGAGGGTGAGGGATGGGTGGGAAGAGAGGACATCTGTCCAGTCTCAATCAGGACAGACCACCATGCGACACCCAGGAGGCTCTCGGATGGGGCGTGCCAGTGTCCTCAGAGCGCGTGGGAAGGAGGGGGTGTGGACAGGATGCAGGACCTCACCAGGCCTGGTGTCCGAGGACGGGAGCCTGGAAGAGGCGGGTGGAGCATGAAGCAGGCTCGAGGCGCCACTGCACGGGGGTGGCATTTGCTCACTGAGCGAGCCAGGAAGGCCAGGGCAGGGGGTCCCATGGCGCTGGGAAACACTTAGCCAGGAAGGTGGCAGAGCTAGTGAGGTCCTTAGACTTTCACTGATGAGCAGTTGTTGGTGTTTTCTTTCTTCCTTCCTCCCGCTCTCTGCTGGCACGGGAAGCTTCCCCTTCCACCCCATGTGGGTGTTCCCACAACAGGTTCTGCATACCCCAGTTATTTCACAGACATTCCTGCTAGAAACTCTCAGACAAATACCTCTCTAGTTCAGATGCTGCTCACTTTCTCCCTTGCTTCTGGAAGGGGAAGCGGTCCTTAGGTTTTGCTGTGCTGGGCAGTGGCAGGGGACCCATGGGGGTGGGGTTGGCGCCCACAGTCATCCCCATCAGCTTTGCTCAGCTGCGGGTTGCCCTGCTCGGAAGGAGGGAATCACGTCCACCTAGGTCTCAAGGTCTTCGCCTCCTTCCCTGGGCTCACTGACATCAACAGTGATGATCACATCCTCAGTGATCCCAAGGAGAAGAAATACAGAAAACCCAAGTGAGGTTAGACTGGCTCTTGTTACCGGAGCCACAGGAAGAAAGCAGCCGGAGTCACAGCATGTGCAGAGCTGGGCGTGGGAGATGAACAGGCTGGGGAGTGAGGCAGGGAGCGGTATTCAGCTGCAGCGGGGTGCCCCCTCAAAACTGCAGCTGCTCTGGTTTACTGTTTTGCAGTTCAAAAAGACGGAGAATCTGTGGGACTGATCACGGGGACGTTCCCCACTAGCCAGCATCTGGTGCACTTTATCAGGTCGGGCCTTGGTGGGTGGCGGCTTTTCCGATACAGTGTGTCCCGCCACCCTGATTTCCCATGGGGCCAGGTCTGTTCTCCAGCCTCCAACTGCCTGTCTGCTCCAAGAGTGGAGACACAGCCACCTAGCACCGATCACTCCTCGGTTCACCTTAGGTAACACACACAGTGGGACCAGGAGAGCAGAACTGTTGGCGTGATCAGGGTTCGTGTTTTGCGGGGGTGGGAGTGGAGAGTAGGATGGTCCTGCAAGTCGTGCAGGGTAAAGAGCGCTTCCCTGAGACGGGACAGTGGTGCTGATGGAACATCGGGGAGGCCCACATTTGAGCAAAGCTGCCCTTTCCTTGTCTTCTGGCCTGGCTTCCTGGTAAGGAGCTTCAGCTGCCTCCCTGGGAACCCCCAAAGTGCGGATTGTGAAGCAGACACACCCGGGCGGAGAGACGCCAAGCACACAAGTGTTCCAGTTGCGCAATGGGACCCGGGGCCTCGTGCTTTTTTTGCTGTGGGTGGGTTGGGTGGGTTTGTTTATGCCTATCAATGCAATTTTTAATTTTTGTTAATATCAACAGCAAAAGCCTAGTGCACTGGGAGATGTGCAACCTCCCTGAAAATCTTTTGTTTCTGGAGTGCTTCAGGGGTGACCTCTGGCCCCAGAGCCTTTGCCACAGTGCTCCCACCAGCCCCCACCTCTTCTGTTTGCAGAGCCTCGTCTACAGGTCCCCATGCTGTCCTGTATACTCACTCTGTGCTTGGCTGTTTTATTATTTGGCTAAGTCTACATTGGGTGGAAATCTCTGTGCACGGAGCGGGTGTTCCTCCAAGCCCCTTCTACTCGGAGGGCCACACCTAGCAATGCCAGTGAAGGTGGCACAGCCTCTCTTCAGTTTCTCCTGACTGTGATCTCACAGGCAGAATTCCCCCGAGAGAATTCCCCCACTCTCAGCTTCCTTTGCCAGAGTTAGTTCAATCGGGTCTGAAGTGAGCAATTTACAGACTTGCCTCAGAAAAGTCCCTCAGGGCTGGTAGAGGACTGCAGGGGAGCGTCCACTGCAGACTCAGCCTTTCTCTGCAACCATCTTGCAGTGAGGATGAGCAGGCACAGGCTGAGAACTACCCTTGGGTGGTGGCAGCAGGTGTCAGGGTGCAAGTCTCCCCCTGTACCCCTCCCCCAGCTTGAGCCGTGTCACCCCCTCTCCCTCCAGCATGGGCCTGCATCTCGGGCTCTCTGGAAGGACGGCCCTGCCCCAGACCCTCTTGCAGATGCCTGGTTTGAGTTGGAACTAGGTGGCTTTGGTGGCCAAAGAGCAGTCCAGGTGTATGGAAGTGGCTGTCCCCTCCTCTCCAGCCCCTGCCCACCCACTGGTGGAGGTGCTAACTAGCAGGGACGTGGCATAGGATGGGAGCTGGACGGGAGGTGCTGGGGGTCCATTTTTCGTCCCTCAGCTTCTCAGAATCTGACCGGCTGGCCCCTATGTTCCCGTGCCCCCCACTGTCCTCCCTACCGCAGTGAGGCAGTAGTCCAGGGTGGGGCCTGGCCTCCCCACCTTGATTGGGCACTCAGGAGGCGAGGCATGGGGCTTCCTGCCCACGCCTTGCCCACCTGCCTGCCCCTGGGCGGTACGGGAGAGCAGGGCAAGCACGCTTGTTGGTTTCAGATGCACTTTCTACTTGCAATGCCATATCTGTGCGTTCCTTCATCCTGGTCCTGGCTTTATGGAACACCATGTTTTTAGCATGTTTTTAAATAACCAATAAAGTGTCAAAAGCACAGCAGGCTGTCCCTCAGTGGTGTGTTTTGTTCACTAAGCCGAAACTGTGACTTATGTCGTGGTTGGTGTGAGGGACCCAGAGGGAGGTCAGATACCACTCCTACCCTTCATCCAAGACACACCCCCAGGGGGACCTCATCTCTTTTTGGGTCCCAGGTTGCAGATCTGCTGGTGTGGGGAGGGTCTCAGCCCACTCTGGGTGCCTGAGGAATGCTAACATTCACCCTTGAAACGGCTGGATCAGGGGTCAGTCGCAGTGCTGGAGCCTTCTGCCTGAGGCCATAGTCCTGTCTCCGTACCAATCACCCACTACACCGTGGCCAGGCCCCTAGTGTATCGTGGGAGGGGTATGGAATAAGTCATTAGCAGCTTCCAGTAGGGGGAGGGGCTTCCTGTAGGGGTGGGGCTTCCTGTAGGGGGAGGGGCTTCCTGTAGGGGAGGGGCTGTCAGCTTCAGGAACAGTCTTCTTCCTAGTCCCTTTGGCGTTCCCAGGGTCCATTTGAGCTTGATGTCTCCTAGGACTGAAGGGACCTCACAGTGTTGCTTGGCCCTTTCAGGGTGACTCTGGGACAGCCTCAAAGAAGGAACAAAATCCAGATGAGGATGGTTAGCAGGGAAGACTATTAAAACTGCGAGTGGGGAGAGCCCCTGGCTGGGCTGCTGACATTGCCGCCTTCCTGTGGTCTCCTGTGGCCTTCGTTGGGGTCCTGGTGTGTGGAGTTTCCTTGGCTGTCAGTCATGGTGACAAGCTGCAGATGAGAAGCTCAGAACTCCCCCTTCCCTGGTCCTCGCCATGCCTATGTCCCCAGGGTGGAGGCAGACGTGAGGGTGAGTGTGCATGGGGGTCTGATGACAGTTGGAGGTTTGGAGGTAGGCATCTCAAAACCCCACTGCCTGTGGAGCTCCATCTCCTTCCCTCTTAAGGGAGTGGCCAGGTCCACACAGAATTGTCCCAAAGCATCAACCTCCAGGGCCCCATCCTGCAGCTGCTGTGTCTCAGAGCCTCCAGAGATGGTGCCCTGAGTCTGAGCCACCCTCTAAGGTCCAGCTAGAGTGGGGTTCCTGAGAGCCTCCCCATGGTATTTACCAAGAGACACTTTGCGGCTGTAGGGTCAGGATTGATCACGGCCAAGAGCAAGTGAGAAGTGAGAAAGGGTGGCTTCTGAGCAGTGGCAGAGCCCTGCCAGCTTTCCATGGGGCCAGCACTGGTGCTCGCACAAACAAATGTCTGTTTGTCAAAGACTGACTGAATACTTGTGCCGTCCCCTAGAACGTAGTCATGGATGACACAGACCTAATCCCTGCACTTACAGAGCTGACCACTTAGTGGGGACCCCAGAAGAGTGAGTGTGATTGCAAGTAAGGAGTGGCAGCAATGTTCACAGGGCCCTGAGCAGCCCTGTGGGACAGTCACTGGCTGAACTTGGGGAGGTGAGGCCTCCAGAGCAGGTGACGTCGAAGCTAACAGCTGAAGGTGGTGATGTTCACCTGGCAAAGAGAAGCAGGAGATGTGTCCTGTGGATGCTTGTGGTCCGCAGAGCTGGCGCACGGAGGGTGAAGGTGAGGGTCTGGAGGCAGTGGTGACCGCCAGATCACAACCTTGAGAGCCAGGCCAAGGAGCTTGAAGTTCAGGCTGAGAACAGTGGGAGCTGTGGAAAGGCTTTAAGCCCAGGTGTGACAGGCTCAGATGCAACCTTTAAAAAGCTGGCAGTGTGGAGAGTTGTCAGGGACAGAGAGGGTCACCAGGGGACCAGGCACAGGTGCTGCAGTGATTTAGGTGAGAGATGATAGAGCCTCAGGGAAGGGCAGTGGGGTGGAGACAAAGCCAGGAGATTTGAGAGACGCACAGGAGAACCCGTGAGCCTTGGTGGTTAATGAGATTTATGCAAAGAGAAGGAGCATTCCTGCCACCGGCCCAGCATGACATGCCCAACCCAGACAGGTAGGTGACTAATTGTTTGCACCAAATGGATGGATGAATGATCTTCTGGGCTCAGTGTTTCTGTGCAGGAGACGGCAGAGATCAGCGTGGTGCAGTTAAATCTCTCTCTCTGTATTGGGCTGTACAGCTTGCAAAATGCTTCCGTAAACATGATCTAGGTTCCTCCTTACCCAAACCGTCTTATTGGCTGTGCTTAAACTTTCACCATCAGAGATGCACCAAGGTGTGGGTGGAAAGAGCCCTGGTGTGGGCGCTGGAGGACCTGCGTTAAATTCCCGGTTTGCATTTGGTGTCCCTGTAAGCCTCAGAACTTGTCTTGGTTTTGTCGTTTGCAAACATGGATAATGCCCATTTCATTTATTTGTTATGGGGGTTAAATAGAGACATGTATGTAGAGGCATCCAGCTTGATTCCGGACCAGGATAGCTGCTTGGCTGGAAGTTGGTTGAATCTGGGTCCCCACATGAAAAGCTGGACCCCAAGGAAGAGCAGCTTTCAGCTTGCGGACACAGGAGAGCGGTCTGGGAAAGGGTGTTGGTGTATGAAGGGAGAGTGAGCTGCCCGCAGGAGCTCAGGAAACAAGCTTCCCCGTGCCTCTGTTTTGTTCTGGGCTGGCTCAGCAGCAACACTCGATATTCCACAGAAGCAAGAAGGAAGCCAGATTAAATAAATGTCATTTTGGACACAAAAATATTGACGTTGCGATGGTCCCTTCTTAAAGCCGTCAGCAAAGCTTGGTAGGCTATTGATTTAGCCATCTCATTTTTGCTGAGTTTGATGACAGCAATGAGATAGACTCTTGTCTCCTAAAGCTAACAAAAAGAGTAACAGCACTCCTCAGGGCATGCTGGAGCCAAGCCCTCCTGATGGAAGCCAACGCCCGGGAACCTCTCCTTTGCAGTGCAGAGACTACCAGGTAGCTGAGAGCCAGGTGAGACAGATCTGGGCACTGCCCCGTTGCCCTTGGCCCTGTGTACAGAGTAGAGCGGTGAACTGGGACATGAAGGCCACACAGTGGTTGTGGCCAGATCTTGCGGTTAGCACCCGTTGCCCAGAGATTTTTCTTCTGGTTACTGGGTTCTGGAACTTAGCCTAGAGGAGCGTCGGGAGCAAGGCCAGTCCAGCCTTGGTGGGCGAGGCAAACTGCAGCCCATACGCTCTAATTTAATGACCTCAGGAAGCTCGTTGTCCTTTGCCTCCCTAGTCCCAGCTCGGCTCCTCCACTCACCTTCTGGAATTAGAGTACAGATGGTCCCCAACTTATAATTAGTTCAGTTTATGATTTTTTTGACTTTATGACAGTGTGAAAGTGACAGGGATTCAGTAGAAATGCTTATCACTTTCCTTCAAGGACTCACACAACCATTCTGTTTTTCATTTTCAGTACAGCATTGAATACACGACATGAGATAGTCAACACTTCGCTGTAAAGTAGGCTTTGTGTTAGGTGATTTTGCCCACTGTGGGCTAATGCAGGTGTTCTGAGCACATTTAAGTTAGGCTAGGCTAAGCTATGATGCTCAATAGGTTAGGGGTATTAAATGTATTTTTGACTTATGGCATTTTCAACTTACGATGAGTTTATGGGGACATGACCCCTTCGTAAGTCGGGGAATGTCTACATAGTCTCAATACATTTCTTTTCTTTGGCAAGAGACCCCAGTTCCTGAAAGGGCTTGACTTATTTTTTTATTTTTTTTATTTTCATTTTTGAAGACAGTCTTGCTCTTGCCGCCCAGGCTAGAGTACAGTGGCGCCATCTGGTCTCACTGCAACCTCTGAATTGGGAGGTTCAACCTTGAATTGGGAGGTTCAGCCTTGAATTGGGAGGTTCAGCCTTGAATTGGGAGGTTCAACCTTGAATTGGGAGGTTCAAGCAATTTTCCTGCCTCAGCCTCCTGAGTAGCTAGGATTACAGGCACCCGCCACCATGCCCAGCTAATTTTTGTACTTTTTTAGTGGAGACAGGATTTTGCCATGTTGGCCAGGCTGGTCTTGAACTCCTGACCTCAGGGGATTCGCCTGCCTCGGCCTCCCAAAGTGCTGGGATTACAGGCGTGAGCCACCACGCCCGGCCTTCTTATTTACCAATTGGCAACTCAAAAAGAGCGTGTTGGGTTTGACCTCTGGCTTCCAACTCAGGGTTCTCTAAAGTAGAATTAGAGATTCCTGAGCTACTCCCCATATTTAAAAGTCCCAAGAAAGTTGTTCCTCACCCCATCATGCGAACATCAACCTCTTGGGTCTGGCTGTCTCTGTCACGCCGTTAGTGCAGTGACATGGTTTGTACCTTGCCGATGGAAAGGTCTGGGCTCCCGCTTCACTCTTTCTCTCTCCTCTGGCCTGATGCAGAGGCTCGCACTGGATGCTCCACAGGTCCTCTCTTTCCTGCTCAAGTCACTGCCAGATAGGGTTTGACCAGAGACAGAAGCGGGAGGAAAAGAGAAGTAGGGGCTGCTTGTGTATTTGCTTTTTTGGGGGGGGCAGCCTCACTTTGTCGCCCAGGCTAGAGTGCAGTGGCATGATCTCGGCTCACTGCAACCTCCACCTCCCGGGTTCAAGTGATTCTCGTGCCTCAGACTCCTGCAGTCTCCTGACTAGCTGGTATTACAGGCATCCGCCATCATGCTAGACTAATTTTTTAAATTTTTAATAGAGATGGGGTTTCCGCATGTTGGCCACGCTGGCCTCAAACTCCTGACCTCAAGTGATCTGCCTGCCTTGTCCTCCCAAAGTGCTGGGATTACAGGCATGAGCCACCACACCTGGCCTCGTGTATTTGCTTTTAAGAAGAAAATGGCTGTAAGCCCCTGTGTGCCCCCCTGCCGCCCACCCCCCACCCCCAGCAGCCTCACTCTTTTCAGTTGCGGAGAGAGAGCGAGAACCAGGGTCCCCAGCTCGAGGCACCCTGAGGCAGCAGTGACAGCCCAGCCCTCGGGGCTGACGTGAGGCATCAGTACCTGCTGGGAAGTACTGGCAGCTGACAGGCCAGCCGGCAGCCACCAGGCACAGCTTCAGCAGCAGCATCTCACTGCTTGCCTGGATGACAAGGCCTTGGCTGCCAGGGCTGTAGAGACAGCAGTCACAAACCACTGTCACTGTTTGCAGCAGGGAAGGTCCTGGAAGTGGTACTTGTTGTTCCTCCTCAGGACACACACACACACTCAGTGATGGTAAAGGTGAGCTGACGTCCAGGTCCAATGGGACAGATGACTGTGAGCATGCCCTGGGCTGGCTTCATTTGCCTGTTCAACATCCAAACAGTCAGATGCTGCTGCTGTGACCATTCAGTGAACAACTGAATTGGCCAAGGAGATCCTGCAGACACAGGAGAGCAGGGCAGGGCTGGAGCTTCCTGCAAAGCGGGTCCCCGCCGAACCTCCTCAGGTAGATTGATCTGCCTCCACAGCATGTGGCCTGGCCCTGTTGGGTTCACACCACACCAGGCATGTGGTTCCATTCTCAGCTGCCCCCAGCCACCCCCACACCTCTGTCTGGGGATCCCCTGAGCCCAGCTTACCTGGGCACCCTTTAGGCTCCCCATGTCACTTCAAGCAAGTTTTCTAGATGAAGGGTGAATGAGAGAGAATGAGTGTTCTATGTCATTGAAGAGAAAGCATACTTCTTTTTAGCTCTGTGCTGGGCAGCCTGATGCCCTCAGCAAAGATTCCCCTTTTGCACTAAGATGAAAAGGTGTCCAACTCTGGATTTGGGGATGAGGGCAAACCAGCTGGTCCAAAGTGGAGAAACCCAGTCACTGGGGAGTGTGGTGATCTGGGGGTCCAGGTGGCAGTAGGACTGTGTGTCTCAGCCAGAGGGAGCCCCATTTCCTGTGACCTTTCCCCACACTCTGCCTTTGCTGTAGCCAGGCAGAGGCCCATGCGCCAAGTGGGGAAGGACTCATCGCAGATTTCTTAACAGGCTGGTCGTGTGTCCTGGTAAATCATGTGAAGATATTGAATGACCAGAGACAGAAAGCTTTATGAGGAACACAATTCAAGTACACGTGTTTGAGCCTGGCTCTCACTGACAGCCAGGAGCTAATGACACTTGTGAGCAGGAGAGGTCAATTCAAACAAATCATGACCAGAGCAGACAGAAGGGTAAGTGGGACCCTTCGCAATGTGGCCAGCGGGTTTACTCACAGGGAAGCCACAGCTAACATGGTGGCTTCAGGATGTCACATACATTTGGTGAACTCATGGTCAGGGGTTTCCTTGCAATGGAGGGAAAAAAATCAACAGAGTTGGTCTAGATATAATTCCTTTATTATCATTATCATGCCCCTAGCACGTGAAGCTGGGCTAACGCTGAGATCAGCGACGGTGAGGGTGTGTTTACAATGAGAGCAGTTTATCTAGATGCAGTAGGTTTAGGCATTGTCTCTGTTTCTAGAATACTGTGATGACCCACATCCATGGGCCAGCTGGTTGCAGGAGCCCATCTGGCCTCACTGACACCGGGCTGCCTGAAGGATTAGCCGCACTTGCACAGGGTTAGCTGGGTAGGGGAGTCCCAGGTTTCTAAGCAGGAGGAGGCAGGGTGCACGGGAGGCGGGGGACACGGGCTGGGCAGTGTGCGGACACAGGAAAAGGGAGGCAGGGCACAGCGGCTCATGCCTGTAACCCCAGCACTTTGGGAGGCCGAGGCAGGAGGATCACTTGAGCCCAGGAATTGGAGACCAGGCTGGGCAACAGAGGGAGACCCCATCTCCACAAAAAACTTAAAAATTATAGGAAAAGGGAGCGATGAGGATGTAGTGCCTCTCCTAGGGCTCACAGGAGGAGGCTGGGGGCTGTGACCTGCCTCCTTCCAGGAAGGGACCCAGCCAACTCACTCTCCTGGCCAAGGCCGCAGACCATCCAAGGGCCCTCCAGGGCAGGGCGGGCGCTGCACGGAGGCACAGTGGGAAGGCTTTCCTGGTCGGCTATGAGCGACCATAGCAGCATGCTGTACCCCCAGCCCCATGATGGATGTAGGGGGACAGTTGCAGCTAGGCAGCCCGAGGGACTTTTGAACCCCGAGGGTCGTGGCAGTGTCCCTGGGGCGTGGTCTAAAGCAGCAGTTCTTAAAGTGTGGTTCCAGGGCCAGCAGCCCCTGGGGACTGGCTAGAAATGCAAGTTGTTTGCTCTGCTTCTCCTGATTCGAAACTCTGGTGGTGGGGCAGCAATTGGAAAAGCACCCTGCCCAGGTGCCGCTGAGGCCCACTCGAGTTTGAGAACTACTGGTTTCGATGCTCGATCGCTCCGTTCTCAGCAGATGTGAGCACCACACAGTGGCAGTACCAAAGGCTGGTTGTCTCCGCAGCCAGTCAAATCCCCTTTCCTTCCTCAGGCCTGGGGTGGCCCGTACATGGAGAATGTTTTCAAGGTAGGTCCTAGGGTGGGTGGTGATGATGGTAACCGTCCCACCTCACTGCCTCTGCCTGAAAACCTTGAAGAGGAGCCCAGAGTGGCAGATCCTGGGACAAAAGCTGCTGGCTAGAGGGTCCCGGGCATGTCATACTCACATACCATGGCCCCCTGCCCCCAGGGCCACACTGGGCCCTCTGGCTGTCAGTGCCTTTGGTCATGCACAAGGTGAGCTTCCCAAGACAGAAATTACAGCGTCCACCCTGGAGCCCTAGATGCAGCATCAGGCACTTCGCATAGCAGGGAGAAAGAAGGCAGAGAGGGGCGTTGCCTGAAGGGGAGGTGGTCAACACACCCCCAGGCATCCCCTCCCTGCCCAGGGTGGCTTTGGCAGTGGGCGGGACCTCAGGTTTTCTCCAATCCCCAGTGATCTCCACATGGGCATGAGATTCCGTACCCTGTGTGAAGGCTCTGAGGGCTGAGGGCCAGGCCCTGCTCTCACCTGGGGTCAGCACTGGCACCTGAGGCGATGGGCGGGGCTGTTTCCAGGCTTGCCTGCTGCCTGAACCCCTGCACCAGGAGGGCCCGGCTGTCAGCCTGAAATAAGCCAGGCTTCTGCACCATGCACCTGCGCAGGGCAGCTGGCACCAGGCCCAGATGCAGGATTCTGTCCCACCTGGGAGGGGTGCCCCCTAGGGACACTTTGTTCCTGAACGTCAGCCTGGCAGCTCGTTACAGAGATGGAGAACTGTGGGACGCCGAGGATGGGGGGCTTCTGGCCCAGCTTTCCTGCCTTCCACCTGGCTGGGCTGGCAAGACAGCAGCCATTATTGCTGACCTGCAAACCTCTTAACCCTGCTGGGTCTCAGTTTCCTCACCTGTAAAATGGGGGTAACGACACCTTCTTATTGGAGTAACTACAAGCAAATGTACTGATGGTGAGTAACACATTCTAAGAGCACAGCAGGCCCTCCGTAAGCACAAGGCATCTCCAGACACCCCGCAGATGGCTCTGCCTGGAGGGCTCCTGGGGTTGAGGCCAGACTGTCGGGGAGTAGGGAGGGAGGAAGAGGAGGATGGGCACACACACTTCATCCCCTCCCTCAAGGCCAGGTTTCATCCTTGTCCACTCCCTACCTCCTGCCAACACACGTCATCTGGGGGACACAGGGATGTCCCCTTCTCTCCTGGTGTCTGCCTCAGGGAAGGATGGCATAGCGTGTGTAGAGGGAGGATGTGCTGGCCCAAGCTGTGTGGGATCCCAGCACCTGTTGCTGCTCTGCCCGGGCCCTGGTGGGCAGGAGCCTTTTGGCCACACAGGACTGGTGGTGATTTTCCACAGGCATGTCCTTTCTCTCTGAGGAACTCATGATTGCAAGGAACTCCAAGCAGGGGCCTGGGAGGACCTGCCCTGGGCATCCATCTCCACCCTGGGCATCCACCTCCTCCCTGGGCAGCAGGAGGGCCACACCCAGCTAGGGCTGCATCCTGGGCTCTGGACTGCAGCCATTGTGCATTCCAGGCAGAACCTGCCCCGTCCTGGGACTCTGTTTCTTCCAACCCCGTCTTATCTCCCAGGCTGCTGGCCTGGACATGGAGGATGTGTTTCCAAGAAGCTCTGGGCTGTCCTGCCACTTTCTGCAGCTTGGACCAGTGGAAATCTGGGCTGGACAACCCCCAGGGCAGGAATCACAGCTAATCCCACCCCGAGTCAGGCTAGCCCAACCCAATATCAGGCTAGGCCAACCCAATATGTGGGGCTAGGGCAGATGGGGCAGGTCCTCCTGGGCCTGCCCTCAGTGACAAAGCTGTGCCCAGCCACCTGCTGCCACCTTTGTCTCCCATCCCTGCCAGGCCAGACAGGTCAAGCCACAGCCCCCCACCCACTGCTCCCTCTCTCTGTGCTCCACCAGGAAGAGCAAGACCCTGGCCTAGCACCCTCTCTTTTTTTCAGCCCTCAATCTGTGAGTCTTGTCGGTTGATAGGTAGCCTTTCAGAGCACTCGGGAGTCATGATCAGTTTTTGATGATCTGCATGAATCCCAGCTTGGAGGACAGCAAGGATAATCACGTCACACCATTGATCTCAGCTGTGGTGCAGTCATTTCTGGGAAAGCTGTTCTTCCTTTTAACGTGTTCACATTGGCCAACCCAGGCTCTTCTAGGCAGAGGAGATAAACCAGCCCAGCCTCCAAATAGCCCCTGGAGAATCCCTGGAGTAGAGGAGGCAATCTATCCTGCAATGCTGGCTTTCTCTCTCTACATGGGTATTTCCCGCTCTGAGGGCGTAGTTTCTTAACAGTTCAGGGCTATGTGTGTGACTGCAGTGAGGGGCCTGCAGGCCATTCCTGTGTATGGGAGCAAGCACACCCCTCCTGCAGGGCCAGCCCAGGTCAGCAAGGGCTGTGCTCAGCAGGCTGGGAGCTGAAACATGTGGAGAGACAGGTGTGACCGCCCCCAGCATCGGCCTTCACATCATAACATGCTGTGCCTCATGGGAGTAAGGAAGAGGGCTCCTCTCTGGGGAGAAGTGCAGGACCTGGGAGGTTTGGAGGCCAGGCGTGGGGTTCCCATGTTGTGCTCGAGGTGCCCACCTGTAATAGCCATTGGGGGCCCCTTAGGTTGTCGCACGAGTTGATACCTAGCCTTCGTGAGACTGCCATTGTGAATACTCTGTGTTTCCTAGGATTTCCTCTCTGTTCTCCTTTAGCATTTGGGAAAATTCTTCCTGAGAACTCCCTGCCTAGTTCAAGAGAGATGTAAGAGAGGACCCAAGGAAGGGACTCTATCCAGTCTGGGACGGGTGGAAAAGGGAAGCCGAGGGAGACCCTCCAGAAGCAACATGGTGGTGGCCACAGGGCTGGGGAGAGGGGATCCCAGGAAAAGTGAGGTTCAGGCAGGTCACCTCTATTCAGAGCTGCCCCTTCTCAGCACTCCATCTCTGCAGAGCCTGTGATTCAGTCCACTCTGGGATGAGTTTTGCACCCAACATTAAGAGCTGAAGGTATTTTTAAAACCAGGCATTCTTCGGCTGGGCGAGGTGGTTCACATCTGTAACCCTAGTACTTTAGGAGGTCAAGGTGGGGGGACTGCTTGAGCTCAGGAGTTTGAGGCCAGCTTGAGCAACAGAGGGAGACCCCATTTCTACAAAAAAGTTAAAAAATCAGCCAGGTGTGGTGGTGCATGCCTGTCATCCCAGCTGGTGAGCGGGCTGAGCTAGGAGGATCGCTTGAGCCTGGGAGGTCAAGGCTACAGTGAGCCATGGTCACGCCATGACACTCCAGCCTGGGTGGCAGAGCAAGAGCCTGCCTCCAAAATGAAAAACAAAAAACCCTCTGGCATTCCTGAGAATCAGGGCCCAGACCAGAAGATCTCTGAGGGGAATATAACTAGAGGCTGGGGCTTGGGGCCAGGGTCTCCCAGAGGGATTTCTCCCGGGAAGGCCGCTAGGCAGAGTGCAGGGCTCTGCTCCTGGTGCAGCATGTGCTAGTGTGGCCATCACACCCCACGTCCCTGCCCTGGCAGCCTCACCCAGCCTGTGTGCCCTGCCTCAGGCCTCCACACCTCCGGGCCCTACAGGAAGGAGTGAGGCCAGCAGGACACGGCTTTCCAGTTGAGGCAGTATGGGGAGTGGGCAGGTCGAAGTGCTAGCTAGGTCATCTAGGGGAAGCCACCCCTACCTGTCCCACCCCATGCATTTCCCAGAGGCGGCAGCAAGGCGAGGGCTTCTGAGCACTGGTGGGGATCCTGAGGCATCTCAGGGGACCCGGGTTTTCAGCCCTTTGTCCCAGGTTCAGGAGCTGGGAGGGGCCCATCTGTTACTCTCCTGTAGTCCCTGGTGCCCCCGTGCCTGATGAGGGTCCTTATCCTGCCCAAGCTCTGGCTGTGAGGGCTCAGAAATGGAGAGGAGGGGGCTGAGGGTCTCTGACTAGGTGGGGAGCTGTGGTCTAAGGCACTTGGTGCCTTTGCAGGGGCTGGACACAGAGGAGGGGGCATCTGTGGCCCTCGTGGAGCTGGTGCTAATGCTGCAGGCCTGGGATGTGGCACCTCTCCTGACGGGCAGTTGGAAAGGGATGAAGTTGATCATGTGTAAAAATGTTGTTAGAGCTTCAGTATAAGCAGCAGGTGAGAACCGTCCCGCAGATCTGCCAGGTGGAGAGGGCAGAGGAGCAAAGAGAGATCAGAAGCCCCTGAGGCTGTCAGCCCTCAGGGCCCTGGAGCAGTGCTGCTCACGCCCAGTGCACACGTGAGTCCCCTGGGGCCTGGACAAACGGTAGCTTCCCGCTCAGGTTGGGGTGGGGCCTGAGGTTCCACACTTCTAACAAGCTCCCAGGTGATGCCCGTGCGTGTGGGGAGCCGCACTCCGAGAACTGTCCAAGAGCAGGGCTTTGCACAGTTTGATGGGCATAAACCACCCGGGGACCCTCTTATTACAATTCCGCAGGCCTGGGTGGGGGTCTAAGAGTTTTCGTTCTTAATAAGCTTCTAGTCAATGCTGTGGGTCTGTGGTCCTAGGGCTTCTCCAGAGATGGCCTGATTTAATGAGATCCCGAGTGAGTATTTCTGCCCCCTCATCAGAGCCGTCTGAAGCAGCCTTTTTCTCTGGGACACTGCCTGTGGTTTGCTGCCCTCAGACTCCAGAACAAAACTCAGATCCGTTGTGGATGCTCTGATGTGTGT
>NW_016107502.1:564039-582179 GCF_001604975.1 Cebus imitator
GGGGGAAATGGAGACTCTGGGAGGAGGCCCTAGAGCTGCCACCAGCTCTGACAACGAGCACAGAACGCAGCGCCAAGCCCAGCTCCGGGAGTCCATGCCTGCCAGCCCCTCTGTTGGCAACCAGGAGCTGAACAAGAAGAAGCTGGAGCATCCTGCCCGAAGCACGCACAGGCTTGGGAAGGTCGCTCTCCGCCCCGTCTCACTTCCCATTTCTAAAACACAGAGGCTCTTCATTCTCCCACCTGGCTCTTCATGGGCCCACCCTGCCTTCTTCTTCCTCTTCTTCTCCTCTCTCCCACCCAAGCATGCATTGGGGTAATGTCACCATGATCCTGGTAATGATGATGACATGCCTTTGGGTCTGCAGGAGAGGGGCACTGGGCTGCTCTGGCCCGTGACTGCCCCATGACACCTGGGGTGAAGGTGGATTCCCTTAAGTATAGAAACAACACCCCGACTTTCCCCAATATTTCCAGCAGCTGTGGCTGTCCTGACCTTGCCTTGTGAACCTGGATGCAGCGGGCAGGCTGGTGGAGGTGCGTGTGGGCTGTATGCACTTGTCTCTCTGCAAAGCTAGTGAAGGAGGTAGCCTCTTCCCCTCCTCTCCTCTCCATCCCTCCCAACCTGGAGGACAGTGGGGAGTGTGACCACTGCAGCTCGCAGACTTGGTGCTGAGAGTAGTGTTAATCATCCGCGGGGCCTCTGGGTCACAGCTGAAAGGTGGCTTAGGAAGTTATTTCGTCTCCCACTAGGTTAAGCAAGTGGCTGTCACAGCCCTTCCACCCACGCAAGTGTCATGTAGTGCACCCTCTTCCCTGTCCCCACCTTATTCGTTGATGATTTTCCTGTGCGCTTTCTGGATCTTTCTGATTTGTGCTAAGGGGGAGGCCAGAAGGGAGCTGTTGGACCAGCCCAGATTTGTGCTGTAAGCAATGTCCATGTCTCCCACAGTGTACATCTCATGCGGGGGGCGGGCAGGAGGAGCTAGGCTCGCAGCAGACATACTTCTGCATGAGATGTGTGTTCCCAGGGCGCTCCCTGGAGAGGTCCAGTAAGGGTGGGGGTGTGTGGGTCAGATTCTCATCAGTGTGTGTCCACATGCACACACACGCGCACACCCCCACCTGGAATCATGCAGAGGGGTACAAGATGCTCTCGTCAATGTGTGTGCACACACACACACACACGCACCCTGAATCACAAGGAAGGCACAGGATACTGATCCACCAGATCCCTGAGTAAGCATCTGTGTCTCCCTCCTGACAGAAGACACGGAGAACGCAGCGTGGATGGCTCCAGGCAGCCGGCAGGGGGCGAGCAGAGACAAGACCGGACAACTTCCCTGCAGGTGCTGGAGCCAGCAGACAGGGTGGGGCCAGGCTCTGGGGCCCAGCTGCGTGGTGCCCCATGCTCTCTTTTGGTGGCTGCCTGGGTGTGGCACTTGGCCACACGTGGGACATTTTTAACAGGGAAGCCGTCATGCCTTCAGCTTCTTGGGGGGTTTCTGAGTCAGCACCTGGCTGTCATCAGAAAACATGAAGGAAAGGCCAGGGAGGTTCCAGGAAGTCATGCCAAAGTGATTGCTTGGTTTCCCTTTTCATGACCTGCGGATCCCAATCTTGACTGTCTTGTGAGTTTTCTGTGCTTGAAATGTTTCCATCTTTCAGTGTGAGCATGTCAGAGTGGTGGTGGGCTAGGTTCCATTTGGGGCTTGGAGCAATGGGCTGTGTGAGCTTGGGTACAGTTACATCCCCCTCTGAGCCTCCAATCCTCCCCCACCAATAGGAATACATCCCATCTATACATCGGCCCAAGGGCTTCCTCAGTGAGATTCTTTAAAAACTTAAATGATGGGAACCAAGAGCATAGCACTTAGTCCTTCCAGCATCCCCGTTTTTTGAAAGGCCGGGCAGTGGCTCCCCAGGGCCCTCAGGATAAAGCCCCCCACTGCCCCTGCCAGCCGAGCTTTGCACACACTATTCCCTCACCCAGGCTCTTTCCCCTCTCATGTCACTTCCTGTCAAGATCGTTCTGGGCTTAATCTATATCATTTCCTCCAGGAAGTCTTCCCTGACCTCCATGACTGGTTAGGGACTCCGGTGTTTGCTTTCCTAACCCCAGGGCTCCTGCTAACACAGCACCTGGGACTGTACTGTGGCTGCCATGCTCTTGTCTGTCCCCTTCCCCTGAGTGGGAGCTCTCTGGGAGAGGGGACGGCACCCTGCCTGCCACGAGGCTCCAGCACAGGGCACAGGACCTGGCGCACAGCGGCTCTGCTGCAAAGTGGACACAGAGTACATGCCCCTCAGCCTCCTCCGCAGGCCCCCAGGTGGAGAGTCCCCAGGATGCTGTGTGTGACAGGGTAGTGGAGCTGGGCTGCTATGACTTTTTTTTTTTTTTTTTTTTTTTTTTTTTTTTTTTTTTTTTTTTTTTTTAGAAGGAGTCTTGTTCTGTTCACCCAGCCTGGAGTGCAGTGGCATTGATCTCAGCTCGCTGCAACCTCTGCCTCCTGGGTTCAAGTGATCCTCCTGCCTCAGCCTCTCATGTGGCGGGGACTACAGACACCTACCCCCATGCCTGGCTAATTTTTGTATTTTTAGTAAACAGGGTTTCACCATGTTGGCCAGGCTGGTCACGAACTGGCCTCAAGTGATCTGTCCACTTCGGCCTCCCAAAATTCTGGGAATACAGGTGTGGGCCACCAAGTCCAGCTTGCTATAACATTTTTAGTAAAACATTCTCCTGCCAAAATATTCTAGAAATTAGCTTCTAAAGTTACCTCAAAGTAGAGTGCCTTCAGAATCCACCCACAAGAGGGGAAGCTGGTGTAGAGGAAGGAGGCCCGTGACCTGGGGACCTGGTCGGCTCTGCCACAGCAGCTGTGTGACCTTCAGTGGTGGCTCTGCGGTGGGTGTCCTCAGATGTATATGAATCAGATGGGTCCAGGGGTTTTCAACCCCAAATGCACACTCGATCCACCTGGGGGGCTTAAAAATACCCAAGCACAGGCCTCAGCCCAGAGCGCCTGAGCAAGAAATCTGTGGCAATGGGGCCTGAGCAATGAAAACATACGTGAGTATTTTCAAAACCTGATTCTAACATGCAGCCAGGGCCAGAGTGGGGCGGGCTCAGATGGTGTGTAAGGCCGTCTGCGGTGTAAGAGTCTATGATCCGGACACTGGTGGTCCTGTCCAGGTCTGAAACTGCCTCAAGTGTGGTGTTCCACGACTGGGGTGGGTGAGCAGCCTGGGGGAGCCAGCTGAGAGGACAGGTGCATGCCACCCAGAATGCGAAACCTCAGTATGGCGGGGCCTCTGCCTACCAAGTGCAGGGAATCCTCCCTACAGCCTCCCTGCTGGCCCCCAGCCTCTGCCCCAGCAAGCAGCCACGGAGGGCTTAATACTTTGTAAGGGCCGCTGTGGAACAATTCTAATTGTTAAAAACTTCTAGAACATGCCTCCTTGTAAATTCCACCTACTGTTCCTGTTCCATCCTCTGGAACCTCAGGAAAACTCCCCTGCACCCCCATAAACGACTGCCTTGGGCATTCCAAGACGGTGCGGATGCTGTCTGCGCCCCATCTCCTGACCTCTGCCATATCTGACTTCCAGGTTCCACGTGCCCCTTGCCACATGCAGGACCTGGTGGCACAGTGGAATCACTGGAGAGCTTTACAAACATCGATGCCCCAGGCCATTTTATTGCGTTGTGCTGGGGTGTGGCCTGGGTCTGGGGTGGTTTTAAAGCTTGCCGGGTGATCTCAATGTGCAGGTGACTCTGTGGAGGCCTGATCCCACCTAGAAGGTGGCCTGAGCTGGCACCTCCCACACCCTGGCTCTGTCCATGATTTCTGTCAATGAAGTTCCAGGTCGTGTCTCCGTGGGCAGCACCCTATTGTCTAACTCAGGTAGGTGCCCTCACTCTGTGATGGGCTTAAATGCAAAAGAAGACAAAGCTTAAATATAAGGACTTTCACTCTGCTAAAACGTTTTACCCTTTGCTTCAGCACGCTCTTCCCATCCACCAGGCTGTTTTTTCAATGCTGGCTTTGTCACTCCGCAGATCAGCCATTTCTGCAGATGTGGCAACAATTATCAGGGTTGATCAGCACGCTTCCTGGGTTTCAGCCATCACCAGGGAAAACATGGAGCGACAGGTCTCAGTCTGAAGGCCACAGCTGCTCCTGGACCCTTTCTCCAGGCCGACGTTAGCCCTCTCATTTCCCTTCTGCAGTGTGGTCCTCCAGCCAGCCATGATTTCCCCTAAGCATATAACAGCCTGGTCCACATGTCCACAAGGCAGCAAACGACGTGTTGCCAAACACCTGGCTGAAATTCTGCTCAGTTTTCAGTGTTCACAAACCATCTTGTCGTTCACAAGCCACCTGGAGTTAACACTCCAGGATGGTGCAGGACATTGATCTTAAGGCAATTGATCACAGAGGTGAGAACCTTACTGAAAAATCAGAACGTTAATCTTGGAAGTTTCCTGAAAGATGAGCTAGACAGTTTTGAAACTATTGGAAACCCTAAGGGTAGCTCAAGTCTACCGGTCTTCGAAGTACCAGGCTGGGTATGTGGGGGAGGTAGGTGCCTGGTGTCTGCCTGCTGGCGAGGATGACCACCAGCCCTTTCTCAAGCCTTTGGCCCACCTGGGACTTGGGCAGTGTAGTGCCCAGCATTGGCAGCCAGAGGGAGCTCTAACTCGAGGCTTGGCAGCTGCTGGGCTGGCTCAGTGGACCACCGAGAGAAAACAGCGCAAGGGGTTGAATGCCACCAGAAGCCATTCCACGGTGACCATGGAGGAACAGAGACAGCATGGTGGGGGTTGTGAACTGGGGATGGGGGGAAGTGTCCGCTGCCCAACGATCTGGCTTCCTCTGCATCAGACTTACACAGCAGCTCCATCCACCTGGACCTTAGGCTCAGGGCATCTGCAGGCCCACTGCCTGCCCTCCGCCTCACTGCCCTCGTCTGCAGCTGCTATGGGCTCTCGGGGCCGGAGAGGTCAGAAGAAATAGAGTGACGCAGGCTTGGTCAGCGTCCATACAGAGCAGGCCCCCTCTTCAGGGGAGTCACAGGTTTCTGGAAACGTCAGCTGAGCCTGGTGCAGCGGCACAGAGCAGCCCTGCCCCAGCTCCCAGTGGTGGCTCCTCTGGGGTTCAGCACGTAGGACAGAAGACCTGCCCTGGGGAGGCGCAGCAGAGGGGCGATGCTAACGCCTCCTGGGCTCCCTGGCCCTGCAGGTGAGTGAGGATGAAGGGGAGCAGGCTGGTCTGGCCAGGGAGCACCTGGGGCTTTTTTTTTGAGAGACAGCGTGCCTTTGCAGAGATGATATAAATGATGGTGTCACGTGTCGACATCTGCTATCTGCTCAGCAATGAGCCAAGTATTTACATGTGTGTTGCTAATTCCCACCCCAGCCACCAGATGAGGTCTTGTCAGCCCCATTTCGCAAACCAGTGACTGAGGCTCAGAGATGAAATAACTGGCCCTAGGTCACACAACTTGCAGGTGGCAGAACCAAGATGAGTGTCCCTACAAAGGCTAAGGACCCTCCTCCGAGCGTGTTAGGCTGCCCCTGGCCCCTCCAGGCCCACAGATGATGTGGGTAGCTGGCCCCATCATCTGAACGGACGCTGTGCTGGAAGGTTCTCCAAGCCAGCCAAAGGCACCATCCCCTGCGCCTCTTTCCCAAGACCTCTGTGCCAGGGTAGGGAGTTTGACAAAGCGAAGGGCCAATGCCAGGAGACCTGGGTGCCAGTTCAGGGAGGTGAGACCCTGGGTAAGATGCCTCCCTGGGTCTCAACTTTCTGATCTGTAGAGTGAGGAGAACACTACTTCTTGTCTTGCCTGGGTCTCAGTTGTTGTGTGGACACAATGAGCGGACGTATCGGAAATCCTCTGAAGTCTACAGACATCTAGATAAAGGCTTAGCAGGCTTTCCTGTGTGTCGGGCGCTGCAAGTGGGTCACAGGCATCACCTCATTCTTATTTAGACCTTGGGAGGTTGAAGAAATTATGCACATTTTGCAGATGAAGGGTTGAGTGACAGGGAAGTTAAGTAGCTCCAGGTCACACAGGAGCAGAGCCAGGACTGGACTTGGGTCTTCTGGGGCCTAAGCGCGACTCTTCCTCTTCCCTAGCCGGTGCTCACAGCCCTGGATGGGGAAGGGCTGGGCAGGACAGCAGGGCTGCTGTGCTCCTTCTAGAAGAACAGCCCACACCTGAAGGGCTCTCACCTCTGCAGATTCTAGACCTTTACTTCCTGGGTGGCAGCTGGGGGACTGACTGGGTGGAAGGGGAGAAACAGGAGCCAATGCCCTTGCCCATCCTCAGGGAGAGCGCTGCATATGTAAGGGGAATGTGTGTGCTCACACACGTACACACACATACACATACACACACACACATACACATACACATACACACACATACACACATGCATACACACACACACATACACACACACACAGAGTTGTTCTAGATTCCAAAATCCACTGATGCTCAAGTCTCTGATATCAAAGGGTGCAGCATTTGCATATAACCTCTTCACATCCTTCCGTGTTCTTTAAATCACCCCTAGATTACTTGTGATACCTAACCCACGTGCCATGTAAATAGTTGTTATGCTTATTGTTTAGGGGGTAATGACAAGGATGTTCAGTGTATCCATTTTTTTGAGTATTTTTGATCCATGGTTGGTTGAATTCAAGGATATAGAACCCATGGATATGGAGGGCTGATGGTACACACACACACACACACACACACACACACACACAAAGGAATGAGTACAGATACAGACACACTCACACATGCACAAGCATCCTAAACACACATCGTGCACACACCACCCCAACCACACAGACCCAGGAGCACGCCAACCCCTATGGACCCCCACACATCACGGCAGGCCAGCACACTCACCCCCACATGCACCCGCTAGAGGTGAACGCATGTACCCCAGCCCACAACCACACTCCTCCCATGCCCCTGTTCCTTAGGAGTTCATGTTGACCCTCAGGCACCTTCCTTCATGTTCTCTGGGAGACAGACTCAGTGTGGGGTTCAGCCTTGGTTGCAAAGGGAAGGGGAGAGAAGAAAGCAGGGCAGGGCACGGACATGCCAAGGGCCAATTATTTCAGCCCAGTTACTGGAGATCTTGGCTACTGGAGAGGGGCTCAGAGCCCTCCCACATACCTCCCTCCTAAACCCCCAACTGCAACTCACCTGCAGGCAGGCCACCCCGACGCCCACCACCCCCATGAGTAGCGGGTAGCTTGGTGAGGCAGCCTCCCTGGAAGGGAAGGGCAGATGACATGGCTTTGGCCCAGG
Organism: Cebus imitator; assembly: GCF_001604975.1. NCBI lineage: Eukaryota > Metazoa > Chordata > Mammalia > Primates > Cebidae > Cebus > Cebus imitator. Next base: position 571,377 of record NW_016107502.1, read on the forward strand.
AGCAGGCACGGGTGGGGAGGAAGGGCTGGCCGTCCCTCTGTATGTGGCAGAGGCAGAGAGTGGACCAGAGGACTCACGGGCTGGACCTGGCCTTGAATGGCTCACAGATTTCGTAAGTGGCCCCAGGGACATGCCATAGTGCCCGAGACTCTTCTGGTAGGAGCTGCTTGTCCCAGGGCTTTGTATAGCCTCTGAAGGCCTGGCACCGTGGACTTACAGCCAAGGAGCATGTGTGCTCTGCTTTTCCCATGCCCATCTGTCTGACCCGGCCCTTTTCGGGCTCCTAGAGCCAGGCTGGGGCCCTCTCCTTGTCCCCAGCTTGCACTTGTGCACTCACCTCCCCCTTGCAGATGTTGGAGGGTGGGCCGGCTGGCTGCGGAGTGCCACCACAACCTTGCAGCAGCCGTCGGGCACTGGGGTCTCGGCTCCCACCACAGCAGGTACGCACTGTGCTGCCGGTCGCTGAGCTGTTGCTTCCACAGCACTCGAACTGCAGGGGGAGGCAGAGGCTGGAGGCGAGAAGCCTGTGTGGGGTTCCAGGGCCGAGGACACAGGATTCAAATACTCAGCCAACCCCTCTTTGCTCTCCCTGTGATCTCTCCCTTCCCCTGTGTGAGCTGAGAGATGGTGGGGGCCAGCACTGCCAGCAGGACACCTATCTGCTACCTTTTGCAGCCCTCCAGTTTCTTTAAGGAGGTGATGCTGGATGTCCTGGGGATAGGCTAGGTCTACGAGGTGGGCGAGATGGATGGGGGGGAGGGTCCCCAGAGAGTGGGGCTGTGTACTGCTGCATGGCAGAACACAGGATGGTGACAAGCCACAAGGGGCAAGGGGACCCTGGCCATCCAGGAGGCAGGACACAGGGACAGGGACCAGCTTCGCCAGAGGCTCCCAGGTGAAACCACAGAGCCCCAGACCGGCAGGGGTACAAAGGGTGTCCCAGAGTCCATGGTGCAGGCAGGCCAGTGTTGGCCCGAGGGGGCGGTGTGAGTGCTGAGTGAGGACTGGGGTCGGCTGCTCCAATCCAGGGCAGGGAAGTGCCTGCCAAGATATGAAGCAATTCAGAGACAGCGGACTCGTGTCACTTCCTGCCCTTCTGAGTCAGGGCACTGAGATCTCAAGTCCCTACACAGGCCACCACAGAACACAGCAGCTGGGAGGCTGTCTGTGGTGTGGGGGTGGGGGGGGGTGGGCGGAGCTGTGTTGGTTCGTTAGTTCAGCTAGCTGGTGTGCTAGGTTTGCCACGTGCCTGGGGTGAACGAACATGAGTCAGGCACCCGCCCTGCCCTGAAGGAGAGTCGCGTTTACTGTAGTGAAGTAGACAGTGGAAACTTGTGCCTGAACCCCAGAGAAGGAAGGGGTTAGTCCTCCACAGGGCTGGACGTGGGTGCCAGGCATCCAGGCTGAACATAACGGCAGCCGACCGGGAAGGGACTGGCAAGGTGAGGACGGGGAGGCACACGGCCTTGCCCATCCCTGTGTCTCTGGCTGTGTGTGCTGGTGCTGCACGACTGCCGGGCCCCTTGCGTGTAAAATGGGGCCAGCAAAAGTACCTGCACCCTGGGTGGTTGTGAGGACTGAAAGAGACGATTTAGAAGAGAGCCTGGCGCAGCATCCACAGTTAATGAGAGAACTTCTATGATCATACTTGTGTGGATACGGGTGGTGTGACCGTGTCATTTACATCCACGGGGTGCTGCTGGAGGACCACCTGGCTCTGCAGCCACTGCTTTCCCAGGGCTCAGTCTCCCACTGTAGATGTAGGCTGGGGTTCTAACTGTTCCCGGCTGGTGTGAGGGCCTGTGTTCGTGTGCACTGGTGCCCCGTAGGTCTCCATCGGGTGACACGGCCTTTGCTCTCAGCTGCACCTTTCCTCATGCCACTCCCACCCTCTCCGCCTAAGCAAACCCTGCCCACGCCCCTCGGAGCCCTCCCCACCTCCCTGCTCTCTATTCTGAGGGTGCCCCAGCCTCGCGCTGCCTGCACGTTGCCTGCTGTGTGTCTGGCTTTCTGAGAGAGGCCGAGGGCGGGGATTCTGTCCTATTCTTGTCTCGCGCAGGTCCTCACGGGCGCAGCCCAGCGAGCGCACACTTAGTCTTGCACAGGGCTGCCCAGCAGTGTGTGCTGCACGTCCCCATCCTGGGCTAAGCCTGTGGGGTATGAGTGTGTGTGTGGGTGTGCACCTGTGTATACACGTGTGCCCCAGGCCACTATTTCAGACAAGAGACCCCGCTGCCAACTGGGAGCTGGGCCTGAGTTTTGGGGAGATGGGGTGGGACCTTCCCCGCTGAGCCATGAAGCCCCTGGATCTCCCAGCTCATGACGTCTACGTCCTCTACTTACCTGACGTTCCCCGGGCCAAGACCAAGGCCCCGGGCCCAGGGGGTGGGGGCGGGGAGTGGGGTGGCAGAGAGAGGGGGACCAGAGCAGGGGGGTAGAGCAGCCTCGGATTTTCCGACACTAACCCATTGGGATCTGGAACACGATGGAGGCAGCGTCCTGCATCTGTGCTGCCCCGCTCGGCGTTCACTCACCATCTGGGGCTCCTGAGTGCCTGGAATGTGGTTGGTGTGAGCAAGGAACTGGATTTTGTTTAATTTAACTGTAAATAGCCACATGTGGGTGGTGGCTGCCGAATTGGACAGCACAGCTCTGAGGTCCTCTGCCCGCCCCCTATGTCTGGCAGGATGGTGGGCCTCGCTGGAGGGATTTGCCACGTCTCTTCTTGGAAAGGAGACCACCTTTCTGTCCCTCAGCGCTCTGCCTGCTGGCTCACAACTGGGGCGTTCTCTCGGTGGCTTCACTGACATACCCCTGCCCGGTACCGCTCCCTCTTATGGGAACTCAGCTCCCTGCTCCCTAGGGAAGAAGGAAGGCAGTCCCAGATAGAAGCCCTGAGAGAGGCCGCCTGGCCCAGATCCTGGCAGAAGATGGAGTTCTCCTGGCACTGCCAGCTTCCTGCCCACCAGGACCCAGAACGGGAAGGCAGCAGGAGTGGGCTTGGAGGAGGGAGTCAGGGAGAAGGAGGGAAAGGAATCAGGCTTCAGCAGGCACTTCTCATGGTGGTGGGGACTTTACAGATGTGACCAAATTTAATGCTCACACACCCCAAAGACACTTCATTTTAGGGATGTGACAACTGAAGCTCAGAGAGGGTAAGTAACTTGCCTAGGGTCACACAGACAGGAAAGACGAGAGTCAGGATTTGAACCTGTGTCTTTTTGGCCTTCAAGGGCATAGGGCACAGTGTACCTCCTGCTACAGCTGGTCTATGGAGGCGGGGATCTGTGTGGCTCCAGCCTACCTGTAGTTCTCGGTCAGAGTCCAGCTCAAGCGCTGCTTCTGTTCATCACTCAGCTGAGCAGTGGTGAAGATGGCATCAGCGGGACCACGCCACCCCTGCCCAGCACCCAGGCCTGCTCCCAGGCCTCCCTGCTAACTCTAGAGCACTGTGGTCTGTGGACGGTGTGAAGACCGTCACTGGGAGACCGGGCAGCAGAAGGCCATGGAGAGGAAGTTACAGCAGCTGGGCCCTGAGTCAGGGTGCAGGTGTGATGCGCAGGTGTGATGCCAGGAGGCGGCTCGGGTAAAGGGTGGCAGCCAGAGCTGGCAGGAGGCAGGGGTGCGGCTAGACACCAGAAACTGTGAAATGTCTGCTGATCTCAATTTCCATTAAGAGGTGATATTCAAAATACTTACAATTGTTACCCTGTGAACACCATTCCAGCACTGGCTTAAACAACCAGCAAGGCTGTGCTGTCTCTACCAGCTGAATGTTACCCTGGTCATGACCTCAAACTCTCGATTCAGAGGGCAGCAGGGTGGGAGCCGATGGGACTGGTCACTGCGTCCCTGTCCAATCCAGGCAGGCAAGACCTGATCCTGACTTCACAGTCTTCCGTGGGATCCTGGCCCAGGCCTTTCTTCTTGGATGTCTCTGACAGATAGATTCATCCTCTAGACCATTCTTGAAAGGGGAGAGGGATGACGTAACTTCCCATGGGAACCCCCCTTCCCAACTCCCATGTGAAAGACAGCAGTATCAGTGGAATCTGGGAATTGCCGGAGCCGGGACCAGCAGCTGGGATCCGCATGTGTGGACGATTGCCAGGGCGGGAAACCGGGCCACCCCTGTGCCTACCTCGGCTTCCCTCATCACAGTGCATCCCCCACATTGTTATCCCCCCGCATTGCTTCATCGGTTGTCCCCCCACATTGTCTCATCGGGGCATGGACAGAGAATGGAGGAGGAGGAAATGTTCACTCGCCCTCTGGTAATACACATGGGCCAGGACTCCTGCCACCAGCTCAACCAGATGATAAGCGACAGGCAGAAATACTAGGAGCAAGGAGAGAAGAGGGTCACCACCAGGAATCAGGACACTCCCGTGACCATGTTTCCCCAAAGTGGTGGGGGTGGTAGAGATAGCTGCCAGGGACCCCCATCACCTGTGCCATCCTCCTTCTCTCACCGGCAGCTCTGGACATCCCAGCCTTGCCGGCTGATGGAAGCGAGTTCCCCACTCATCCTTTTCCTCACTGGACTGCTGGCAATTCAGTAATCCACCCACCCATCCGATATGTATAAATACCTGCTGTATGCCAGGTGCCAAGTAGCGTAAGACAACTGTTGTCCTCAAAGTTAGTAATTGGTGGGGGACAACGTGTGATTACCGTGCTGTGCTATCAGTGTAACTATGGGTTAAGCCCTAGAAATGAGAAGGCTTCCTGGAGGCAGTGTCACCTGGGGGGCGTCTCTAAGGACGAACAGGCATTTGCCAGGTGAAGAAGGAGGGAAGTGCATTCCAGGCAGAGGGGAGAGCAGGCACAAAGGCTGGAGCCTGAGGAAGGCATGGGGCATTTGTGTTCAGGGAGCAGAATGTGCCTACATGGCTAGGGTGCAGGGGCCAGGCTGGGCAGCAGCAACCAAGGCTCAGGAAGAAGCTAAGGCAGAGATGAGAAAGGTGATTCTGTGTCCTTTTCCAGCGCTGTGCCCATTTTCTGTCCTGCATGGCCCTGCAGGGATTCACAGTTCCCCTCACTGCTGCCTGGCCACCTCCAGGCTTGGGGCTGCCCTTCTGGCTTTATGGCCCTGCTGCAGCTGCTGCCTGGCTTCCCGGCCATGCACACACGCAGGGAAGGTGGGACCCTCCTCACTCCCGCCTGGCTTTCCTCCATCCGGGAGGCTTCTGCTCGACCCTGATCCTGGTGTGTTCTTGCAGCAGCCAACAGGTCTGAAATTCGTATCAGGCCCACTTAGGCTGGAGGGGACAGGGAGAGGGGGATGAAGCTGGGTAAGTACTGGCAGCCGAGGAGCACTGGGCAGGAACAAGTGAAGAGCAGAAAGGAGGAGACAAGAGAGGGAAGGACTACTGATGGAAATTGGCACTGCCCAGGGATAGCTCAGCCCCACTCATGAGCACCTCTCCCCTAGCTGCCCCCGGGGACTGCCCACCCATCTGGCCACAGCAGGGAAGTGGCCCATAGCACTGGGATGGCTGGGCTCAGGGAAGGCCCAGGCTGTGGGTGACACTTGACACTTACCCAGCAGGGAAAGGAGTGTGGGCTGGAGGGAGACAGCTGGGGGTGGGGGTCTCCTCAGGATGGACCGGAGGCTGCTGGCAGTTTTAGAGGCAAGGCCAGTGGAGAGGCCCATGGGTTTTATCCAGTCAGCTGCACTATTCGGCAAGGAGCCTGGTACGAGCAGGGAACACAAGGAGAGGGAGCGTTTCTTTGTATGGGGAAAGAGCCTTGGCCCAACAGCAAGGCTACCTTTTGCTGTTGTTCTCTTTTTTTTTTTTTTCAATGTTCAGTTTCCTTTAATGAGCCCCATCTCCCTGAAGGGCAGGCACCCTTCCTGCTGGCTCGGGATTGCCCTCCCCACCTGCCCCACTGTGGTGCTCAGGCCGGCTCCCTCCTGCTGCCCAGAACCCAGAGGCAGTGATGCCGGCCGCTCCCAGTGCCCCTCAAAGCATGAGAGGAAGAGGTGATGGAGCATCTATAACTGGACACAAAGACCCAGGCTGCTGGCAGCTGGGAGGGCTGCATCCTGGCATCTCACCACCTTCCTTCTGTTACCACCATGGGCTAGTGTCAGGCCCAGGACAGTCCTGAAGAGCGTCCCTGCCCTGGTTGCCATGCAAGACAGGGTGGGGGACAGGGAGGATGGAAAGGGAGAGACACAACCTCACCGCTTAGTTTAATGGCAGGCTAAGTTAGCACTGCCAGTGCTGCAAAGGCTGGGTCAGCGGCATCACACAGGCTACTGACCTGCTGGAGGTTTGAGGAGTGGGGGAGCTGAGTGCTGGGCAGGGGTGAGGGGTGGGGGGACAGCCTCCTGAGTGAGGGGCTTCAGTGTGTAAAGATACCCGGGAGGGGATTGAGGGGCCTGCCTGGGGCTTTGAGGGATTGAGGCTGGGTGGCCCCAGCCACTGGCTCCAGGCAGCAGCTTCAACAGTGGGAGAGCTGCAGGTATGTGACTCACCTGAGCAGGGGAGGCCTTGAGTCACGCCTCCTGCTGTGACAGCCCCAGGAAGCAGGCCAAGAGTCTCACTCCTCTGGATCCCGCCCTAAGGCTGGCTAGGGCTCCTGGGCAGTGGGCCGGGCTGTGGGCTTTAGCCTTATAACGCCACAGATGCCAACAAACCCATCTTTGCCCCGCTATCCTGCATTCACCCGGCGTTTCCTGGCTCCCTCCGTGCATCACACTCATCTCGGAGCTTCTGTGGCACACACGGGCTGTCTCCAAAGCAGAAAAGCAGCCCTTGTGTTACTGTATGAAGCTCCCTTCATGTAGGCCAGGCATCCAGCCTTCAGGCCTTTGCTCTCCCTGTCTCCGCTGCCCAGAAGGCTGCTGACTCCCTGTCCTTCAATAGCCAGCTCAGCTCAGTCATGGCTCTACTAAGCCATGCCAGGTGGCAGTGATGGCTTCTCCCTGCCATCGGATGCCTGCAGCGTGTCATCTGCTGTCTCCTGACAGCTTTGCCCCTTCTTTCCTCTGTGCCTTCCCCCTGCCTGCTGCATGACCCCTCGATTCCCATGTAGGTCTTCACTAGATGAACGATGCAACTTTCCCCACTGCCCTGGATCAGTTGCTTCTGTTTCGGGTGTTACCACTGTCCCCCATGGAATGACTGTGAGCTTCTGGGGACCGCACCTTCAGTTTCCCCTGGCTCCTCCACAGTGCCTGGTGTGGTGCTGGACCTAGAGGCGTGCTTGGTGAATGTCCCTGATGAAGATGTGGTTGTGCACTTTCTTACAAAGCACAGCTGGAAGACAGCAGGAAGAGGCGGGAGCAAGCCAGTCCTGTGTTGTGGAAGGAGTTTTGTCTTTTTCTGATCTGAGAGTACCACAGAGCAGTTACCTTAGTTACATTTATACCAGTGGTTCTCAACCCGGGTGGATTTGGTCCTCGGGGGGCATTGGACTTTTGCTGTTGTCGTTACTGGGGGAAGGAGTTCTACCACTGGGTAGAGGCCAGGGATGCTGCTGAGCACCCTACAGCATACAGGGCAGTCCCCCACAGCAAAGAATGATCAGGCTGCAAATGTCGGTAATGCTGAGGTTGAGAAACCCTGGGTCACACATTGGCAGGTTCTCAGGCTGATGCTGGAACTTGCTTTGCTTTTGTGCCCCTGTACACTACAGGAAGCACAAACAGAAGATCTGAGGAATGTCACCTACCTCTTGAGGAGCCAGGAAGAGAACAGGAACAGAAGCATGCGCAGCCTTGTGCTTTGCGCCTGCCGGGGAGAGCAGCTCTGCAGCAGGAGGCTGCTCACCTGGACACAGGAAGGCTGAGGGAAGCCCGTACTGCTTCAGCTCACATCCCCACGTGACCTGAAGGCTGGAGAGGGAATTCCAGGAGTCGAGGTACATCCTATCTGGTCCCAAGATCTCGAAGTGTTCCCTGGGGACAGCCTGTTTTCTGAAGCAGCTGTGGAGTCCTCCAGCTTCCTTAGTGAGCTGGAGAGGGGGATGGTTTGCTGCCACGATTCCGTAAGAGGTTGGCTCTAGGAAGCATGAAGGCTCCAGAGACAGCTTTTGCCTCCTTTAAGTTTGATTTGATGTTGTTTTTTGAATTATTAAACAAAAGTCAGTAAGAAATTCTTAGGTGCCCTGTAATTCAGAGGAGTTCTATTTCCACACAGTTAGTATCACTGGCCCCGTGCTGTCCTCCTTCTCCTAGCTCACCACACCAAGGAGGGCCCATGCTGCACGAGCAGAGCCCAGAATTCTTTTCAGAGACCCCCAGAATTTCTGCCAATGGCTTAGGAGGCAATACCCCAACTCAGGGTACGCTGGCCTTGCTTCTCAAACCTAGTAGACTAACAGAGGGGCATGCAGTGTTTCCAGAGCGGGAGCAGCAGAAAGCATCCCTTTCTTTTTTCAAAAGAAAAAAAACGCACCCTTCCTTGGCAGAGTCGATGCCTTGCTCATGGGAGCAGCCCAGGAGCATGGAGCAGAGGCTGGCACACAGTGGTGCACCCTGACGGTGACAGCCAACATGTATGAACGCTCCCAGTTGCCAGCCCCCTTGCAAGCACATTGCGTGATCTCTCCCATCCACCCTCAGAGATGAGTACTAGCATTACTCATCACATTGCCACGTGGGCATGAGCGTCAGCCTCATTTTCTAGATGAGGACACATGCGTGGAGAAGCTAGGTAGCTTGCCTGAGGTCACACAGCAAGTCTATGGCCGGGTGAGGCATGGAACCCAGGAATTCTGGCTGCCGAGCCTGTGCGCAGACCTGCTACATGATACTTTCCCCACTAAACGGCAGCTGTGCGGAGGGATGGATGGGTGAGCACTGGGCTGACTTAGTGGGGATTCAGCACTTTAGGGCTGGTATGGTTCAGGTGGATGCAGGGGTGTTAGGTGCTCCCCCAAGGGACAGGGTGTCAGGAGAGGTGAGGAATGAGTGGGTGTAGGTGGAGAAAAAAAGGGGAACCCCAGGCACACGAGCATCCCTCACTGCCCTTCACTCAGCCCCTTGCCAACTGTCCAGGGCGCCAGCCTTCTGTGTTCCCCTTGTATAGGACACAACCTTTAGGGCCATCCATGGTGGCCTTGTGGGCTGAGCTTCAGCATCCTCGCCCGCAGATGGGGTAGGCCAGTGATGCTCCAGGCAGCACCCCCTGCAGGCTGCCCTCCTCCTTGCCAGCAGTAGTGGAGCATCTCCTGCCTGCTCCTCCACCCCCGTGGCTTGTCCTGGGTTCACGGCCATGGGCTCTAATGCGGGCCTACCCCTCCACTCTTCACTTTTCTTAGCCCAGCCTGCTCTGATCTCAGAAGCTAGTCACTATCTCTGCAGCCTGTGAAGTATTCCCTGTGTGTGCACAGAGCTTCGCACAGCAAAGCCTCCAGCCTCCCTCCCTTTGCTCTCTCTGGCTGTTCCTCCTGCCTGGAATTCCCCAATTTGGCTCCATCTGTGTTCCGTTATTGGCTGCTCCACCACCAACATTCAGCTCAGGCGTGGCCTCTGCAAAGCCTTGGGCCAGAAGCTTCTGACCCATGACCTGTGAGCTCATTGCTAGCATCCTTGTTTTGGAACATCCTTCTGGCTCCAGGCCTCTCTGCTTGTCTTGCTCCCTGGCGCTGTGCACCCTCGGATCCCTGCTTGCCCTCCTGGCTCTCACCTGTACCTTGTTCTGCCTTCACGGACCCTGTGTGCCAGGGCGTGAACTGAACCTGCCCAGTGAACTCCAGTCCACCTCCAGCTCCACTCTGGTTTTTGTGACTGGTCTGTCCCTTACAGACTCAGGGCTGCATGGTCCTTCTTTTTTTTTTTTTTGGAGATAGAGTCTCACTCTGTCGCCAGGCTCTAGGCTGGAGTGCAGCAATGCAATCTCAGCTCACTACAACCTCTGCCTGCTGGGTTCAAGCAATTCTTCTGCCTCAGCCTCCGAGTGGCCGGGACTACAGGCATGTGCCACCACGCCCAGCTAATTTTTGTATTTTTTTAGTAGAAGTGGAGTTTCACCATGTTGGCCAGGATGGTCTCGATCTCTTGACCTCGTGATCCATCCACCTTGGCCTCCCAAAGTGCTGGGATTACAGGGCATGCATGGTCCTTCTAGAAGCGAATGGTCTGGTTTGATGGAAATGGGTAATGAGAATCCCAAGGAAAGCTCTTCTAGCATCTGTCTTCCAGAAGAACGATCCCATTTCAGGCTCAAAATGCAGAGGGAACCAGTGTGTTAAGCACAGAACAGGACCCACACGTTAATTCCCACTCCCTCCCTGTAGCATAGTGGGTTTTTTTCCATTAATTCTTTAACAGAACAGCTGAAACTAGAAGCAAAGTTGGATACTTTCTAAAACCATAGATCAAAGGTGAAGTTGGAACAGCATAGCATTTTCTGAATCAAACCAATACTTTCTTTAATGAGAGGCTTTGCAGATATTTCTCATGGTGACATTAAGATGACTAACAAGAAATGGAGTCTTTGGAGAGACTTATGCCACGTGGGGGCAAGCTGAGCCCCAGACAAGGGTTTCTGGGGCAGATGCACTGAGGCATGAGAGGCAGGGCAACTGAGCCTCAGCGGGTGCCATCCTTGAGGTAAGTTTGAAGAACTTCGTAAAACCGGAATTTCAGAATTTCTCCATTGGACTGATTCTGCCACGAAGAAGGGAGCTTTGTGGAAGCAACCCTCTTTGTCTCTCCGGCCACCCTCAATGATTAGAGAGAGACAGTGTTTGCAAAGCTTCCTGCAAGAGAGAGCCTGATGGGGGAGGCTCGGTGTCCAGGCAGGTCGCGACGGGGTGGAGGGGCTAGCCTGTTCTCAGAACAGTGTG
>NW_016107502.1:582387-583561 GCF_001604975.1 Cebus imitator
GGGGTGGAGGGGCTAGCCTGTTCTCAGAACAGTGTGGCATCCAGGCAGGTCGAGACGGGGTGGAGGGGCTAGCCTGTTCTCAGAACAGTGTGTCATCTAGGCAGGTCGCGACGGGATGGAGGGGCTAGCCTATCCTCAGAACAGTGTGGCATCCAGGCAGGTCGTGATGGGGTGGAGGGGCTAGCCTGTTCTCAGAACAGTGTGGCATCAGCACAGCAGGAGGATCACGACGTTGCCAAGTTAAGCTGCAGGGAGAAGAGCCCAGCCTGAAGGCTATCCAGCCGGCTGTGTGTGAGGGGGTCACAGAAGCAGGTGAAGGGAGGGTCAGAGAGCCCAGAACGACCAGCCAAACAGGAAAAGATGAAGCCAGCTGTTTAAGCGGCAATGACCTCAGGGCGAATTATTTTCTGGCAATTAACCATCGACTGGAGGCAGCGCAGAGGTGCAGCTGCCTGGCCTGTGTGTGCAAACAAGCGAGGATGTGGAGTTGGGAGCCACAAGCCATTCCTGTAACAAGATGTCACTGTCGGAAGGCTGAAGGTGACCTCTACCCCTCCTGGCCCCAGCCCAGGGCTCGCAGCCTGGGCTATCCAGCCACAGCTATGCCGGAGGTTGGGACTCAGCCTTTCCACTGGGAGCAGCTCTCCAGTGAGGACAAGAGGATGTGCGCTCACCAATTTCTGATGATAACATACAGTCCTGGCCCCGGGGGCTGGGAGAGGAGAAAAGGACCAGGGCTGGGACAAGGGGAGCGGTAGACGCGATGGAGTGAGGGCAAGTTGGGAGAGACAGGGAGGGAGCAAACTGGATCCTGGGGAAGCAGGAGGTATTCTACAAGCACATCAAGACAATGCAGCTGAACAGTTCCACTGGCTCACATCTGTAAGCCCAGCAACTCAGAGCCGAGGCAGGAGAACTGCTGAGTCCAGGAGTTTGAGACCAGCCTGGACAGTATAGCAAGACCTGCTTCTTAAAAACTAAAATAGGGAGAGAGAGATCCAAGATGGCTGATCACTAGCAGCTCGGGATTGTAGCTCCCACTGAAAGAGCAGAGAACGAGAGGACGCCACAATTTTAGATCAATTTTTGTTGCTCACGCACCAGGAGATTCCCAGCGGAGGAGCCCCACGTGTCGCCAGTGCGACTCTTGAGGCCGGTGAGGCGGTTTTGCCGC
>NW_016107502.1:585116-636273 GCF_001604975.1 Cebus imitator
CTAAATATATATGCACCCAATACAGAAATACCCAGATATATAAGACTTATAAAGAGACTTGGACTCCCACACAATAACAGTGGGAGACTTACAGATCAATGAGACAGAAAGTTAACAACGATATTCAGGACTTGAACTCAGATCCGGAACAAGTAGACTTAATTAACATTCATAGAACTCTCCACTTTAAATACACAAAATATACACCCTTATCAGTACATGTATTTACAGGTTTTAATGAAATATTGGTTGGCTGCCTGTTAATTATTTTCTTCCCTCATTTTTTTTTATTTTTTATTTATTTTAATATTTATTTATTTATTTATTTTTATGTCTCTATTATTAAACATAATTACAGCCATACCCATTTTTAGACTGCATTTTAGCCCAGGCAATAAAGCAACACCCCTGTTCTCTCTCCCTCTTCCTCCTCCTCTTTCTCCCTTTCCTTTCTTTTTTTTTCTTTTTCTTTTTTTTTAATTCTTTTTCTTTCTTTCTCTCTTTCTTCCTCTAAAAAAAAAGAAAAAAAAAACTAAAATAGGAAAAAAGAGAAAATGTGGCTGAGGACATCCAAAGCCCTAGTCCAAATGTTGGAGTCTAAGAGGATCACACTGTGTGTGCGTGTGTGTGTGTTTGTGCAGTGGTTGGGGCAGGCCTGGAAGAACAGAATTCCAGAACTATATGCCCAAGACAGGCACCCACTGGGCTTCAAGCTAGGACTACTAAGAGCTCAGTTGGAATGGGCTGAGTGAGGGCAGCACCCAGAGCAGGCAGCAGGGCCTGGACAGCACGCTGGGGGATGAGTGCCAGATGCCCCATGGGGAGAAACAGCCCAGGGGACTCAGAGGATGCTGCCACCCAGTGGATTCAGGTATAGGGAGGTGATCAGTTGCCACCTCCTCCCAGCCTCCCTGGAAAGGACTAGATGTCCCCACGGCTGTCTTCTCACAGGCTTTGGAGAGAGGCGATGCAGCCTGTAGTTACCTGTGCACACGGGTGGACAGAAGGGACTGTGTAGGTGGCGAGGGTGCAGGTGGAGAAGAGCAGTGGCAAGGGGCCAGGACAGGACTGGTGGGGGGACCCTAGCAGTGGTAATTCATTCTAGGACAAAGCTGGCCATGGAGTGTGGGGTAGGCTACCAAGAACAAGAGTGAGGAGATACCAGGGAACAGGGCAGCCTACAGGTTAGAAAAAGTCCTGAGGCCCAGAGAGGTCAGAGCCTCTGACCAAATCCAAACATGAATTCAAACCACCTACACATTTCCCTTTTAATACAGGCACCTAGTGTTCCTCGCTAGAATCCGAGCTTAGAACTGCGCCAGAGTCTCTTTCTTCCTCTCCCCTTCTCACCCTGCTTTGTGCCCAGCAGAGCAGGAAACGCTGAGAAAGTGCTGGAAATGCTGGTTGAGGCCGGTGCGTTAGGCAGCCCACCAGCGCAAGATGGAGCCTCGGTTGCAGATAACTGGAGGCAGGCGGTGCGGAAGCTCGCTGGCTGTTAGAACTGCCCCGTTGCGACAGTGTTGCTGGAGGTTGTGGTGATCAGGTACACCCACTGCAGCCGGGAGAGCTGAATGCTGACATAGCCTATGGGTCTCTTGTGCAGCCAGCTCAAGGCTGGCTCTTTGGGATATTTGTATCCTGCGTCCCAAAGAACCTTTAGGCTTCAGGAGTCGTCCTGTCCATTCCTCGGCTCTACCACACAAGTCACCCTGGATGAGCAGAGGCTCATGCCAGAGAAGGTGGGGATTCTCCAAGCCCTGGCTGTAGGAGAATCTCTGGAGCATGGGGGCATCTGAGCAAAGGTGAAAATACCACCAAACAGGCAAGGCAAGTCCTGCCGTGGGGCTGGGTGGCTGATGGACCAACAGAAAGAAACATGTGAGTGAGAAATGAGGGGCGGATGCAGTCCAGTTCCTGGGCCCAGGGACCCAGCTTCCCCTGAGCTTTCCACCTGTCCCAGCTTCTTTAGAGGATGTGGCCCAGCCAAGGCAGTGGGGCCCTGGGGGCGGCGGGTCCAAGAGGAACTCTTACTTATTTAGGTCTCTTCTCAAAGGAGCTTGGTCATGGTGTTGGTGATGAGAATGAGAATGTTCATTAAAGCCACATTTTTACCATCTTTATATAATGTGGTGACTTGTTTCCCAAACCCTGAAAATATTTCCTCCTTATCCTCACGCCTTGTCCCATAGAAAATGGCAATGCCATGGTGGCAAAGCAGAGAAGGCGGTGACTTACCTGAGGCCCCAGAGCAAGCTGGGCAACTCCATGAAAACTTTGAGACTGAGCTGAGATATTATTTGATTCTGGACCCCATTCCCCTGGCTGACCAAGCCTTGGCATATTTGATGGGAGTGTTGCAATTCTGGCTCCCCTCATTTTCAGAAATTAGTTTCTAGAACTTCTTACTTTTTAATCCATCCCCTGATAAAGACCCAGTTTAGTCTGAACTATCCATCGTGATCTTCATTTGGCTTAAGATGCAAAAGTTTTCAGAGCCCACATTCAAAACTCTAAAAATATCTTCCTCTTTTGATCTAGGTGGCATCTGTCCTGGGCATTGGCCTCGGGCTCAAATGGCCTGAATTATCTGTCTCTCTCATGCAGCCTTTGCTAAAAGAGAAGATCTGGTGTGAATAATTTAAACCCTTTTCTCATCTCCTCTCTGCAGATTTCTGAGACCAAGCTGATCATCATTTCAGCACCAGCAAAGATGTGCTATTCCTGTCTCTGATGAGCATTTCCTTCTTGAGAAAGTGACTTCGAGGGCCTGTAGATGTGCTTGGAGGAAGGTTTGGGCTGGGACAGATGATGTGTCCCTGTGGGGGCTGGACGGCCCCTCTCTGGGTAGCTCCATGGAAACTCCCGTGTTCGCCTCCCGCTCCCTCCTGATCCAAGGTGGAGGTACTTCGTTAGAGGCCTGGTCTTTCATCTTTCCCTCTCCTCCTCAGGGACCACTTTGTCTAGTGCTAGACTCACTGTGCTTCTCCTCTGGGGCTTCCTTCAGCCTTCAGCTGATTCAAGGTTTCAAAAGGAAGTTACACATGGGAGGAAAAAAAGAAATGAAACCGAGAAGGAATCGCCAAGAAGCCTACAATGCACGTATGCTGCCTTAACCACACGTTTGATTGTAAATGGGTTTAAACATTCCTACTTGTGTTAGCCCAAGAAAGGTTCTGCCACCACTTTTCTGGCTTAAACAATCAAGTGCTCAGTAACCCAGGGGCTGGTGGGCTGGGATGTGGGTTACTCGGCTCCTCTGCTTCACCCCATGCCCCGTCCCTGAACCAGTTCTGTCATTGGTTCTTTTAGACCAGGGCAGGGAACGCCAAGAAAGCAAATTCCAGGGTGTGGGGTTTTCCATTTGCTGTCCTTACAGTCCTGTACTGGTGGCCAGGTGTGTGTGCATGCACGTGCAGGTGTGTGCGTGTGCAGCTGCACATACACGTATGTGAGCACACATTCATGATTGCATATGTACATGCACACTTCTTTTCTGTTTTTGGTTTCAAGCTGTAGCTTCCCTGATGTGTCTGTTTAGTGACTGGAGCCAGAAAGATCCCTGGTTCTATGTGGGATGAGAGTGAACGCAGGCAGGTCTCCACAGAAGTGGGTAAAGTGGAGCTGAGAAGGACAGTATCTCATGCCAGTCTGTCCAACAGCCACCTTGCCCCAGTCCTGCCCCAAGCCCCAGAGGGATGACAAGCTTCTCTCTGTTTGTTGACTCCTTGAAGCTCAGGAACGCGGGGCAAGAGATGCCCATGGAGCCTTTAGGCAATCGCAGGACCGTGACCTTCACTAAGTCTCCACATCTCTCTCGCACACTCCTGGGCTTAGGGCTTGGTCCCCTCTGGGCAGGCCATCCAGACTAAGTGACAGTCAGATTGTGTGTGGGGAGGGTAGAGACATCTGCTCTTCATGGATCAACCTGAATGGCTGGGCAGATCTTGCCAATGGATTGTGTAAGACAGAGTGTGGAAGGGGAGGCTGTGATCAGTGGCTCGGAGAGCAGGGTGTGGTCAGGTGCTAAACCTAAGGGCTTTCTGGGAAGAGCTCTTAAGATTAGACTGTTTTCCCCAAAAGCCAATAATTCTGAGTGTCTCCATTAATGCCTCACCCAGCCAGTGTCCTTCAGCCTGGAACCTGTGGATGGAGGATTGGACCTTGTGATCCTCAAATTTCCTTCCAAACCAAATATGCTCTAACCCAGATGTGCTGTTCTTTTCTTATATGTAATGGGAGCAAGGAGGCACTGGGATGCCAAGGGCTTCTGGGGTCCCACCATGACACCCTGGTCTCCTACCCTAGGGGTCTGGGCTGGGACCTGCACAGAGCCCTCCCTTGTAATCAGCCAGGTCTCCAAGAGCCATGGCTCTGCACAGACATCCCCCCCACAAACATCCATCCCCACCTCGCTCGGCTTCCCGTCCCTCTGCCTTTCCTCAGCCCTGGCCCCCCAGGAGGAGCAGATTCTTGGAGGTGATTCCAACAGACTGCAATTCCCAGTCCAACTCTGGCTCTTAATTGCTGCACATCTCAGCCCAGCTTCCTCATCTGTAAAGCAGGGGTGAATACTGCCTCTCTGGACGCAGTGGGGTGTGGTAGGTCATGGTGGGTCAGAGCATGGGCTTGGAGCCAGGCCGCATGCTGCTCACCAGCAACGTGGATCGCACATTTTCCTGCTGCCTCCACATTCCCGCACGCAGGCTGTGTGTGCCTGCCTAGGTGACAGGTGCACCACTGTGACAGGGTGGGCCCTGCCACAAGTTCCCCTGACCGTGACCTAGCAACATTCAAATGCACTAGTGGAACCCGCTTGTGTCTGGTTTTGGTGTGCTTCACTCTGATCCCTAATAAAAACGCCTCCCCCGCTCTCTGCCCCCCACCTGCTTGGTGCAGCCTGCGGCGTGGGCGTTCCTCCCATGTGACCCCTCCCAGCAGGGTTGCAGTGATTCTGTGGGGCCTGTGAGTCTGGGAAAGTCTATTGTCCTGCGCCTCTCCCGTGCCCTGTCTTGTGGCCGTCCCTGATTGACCATCACCTAAAACAATCACACACACATGGACAAATCACTTTCCTGCCCCTGTCAATGCACATGGTAAGAATAAGCGGCTCCTTGGGGCACAGCGAGGACTAAGTTGACACGCATGGGTGTTGAGAACAGCGCTTGGCAGAGTTCAGATTACCTGGGACTTTGCAGGTTGCTATAGTAAGGACAGAGATAGGCGGCTCTGGCTGAACACTGGCCATTTGTGTTCTAATCAGGCCTTGGGAGGAACGCAGGGGGCTGATTCCCATGCTGCAGGGACCACTGGCCTTCAGGGGCTCCTCAGAGCCAAGGCTCTGAGTCAGAAGAAAGCTTCCTGGTGAGAGCTTCTGCCTTCCTTCTGGTGCTGCCGGAGGTGAGTCCTGTCCTCCCTCAACAAGACGACCTGGTGGAAGGAAGAAGGCAGCGGAGAGCACGCGGCTGGGCAGCCTGTCTGAGGGCAGACCTCCAGGTGTGAGGGCCAGAGGCGCGGCCTGAAGCCTGAGGCCAGGCTGAAGGCCACGCCCGTGGAGGGGCTCGGAGCCAGACAGGTCGCAGTGGCTCGGCAACGCTGCAGAGCAGAGAGGTTCTCTCTCTGGGCCCAACAGCACTGGTCCCGCCAGCCTCAGTCTCCCTCAGCGCTGGTCGGTGCTGCAGAGAGAGAGCACCTCCACCCTCAGGCCACGCTCCACGCCCGGTTCACTGTCATGCCACACGCCTCCATCCAGCTACGGTGGTCAGGTCTGGGATGCACCATTGGACTCTCCAGGACCTTAGCCGCGCAACTCTGCATTGGCCAGGATGCTGGAAATCCTCATGCTGGGTAGGGGTGTGGCTGGCTCCGGGCACACCAGGCCCCAGTGCTGGAGAAGAGCTCAAAGCCCATGCTCTGGGGCCTTCCCCCTGCAGGCTCATCTCATCCACTGTCCTGGTGCCCTGGCTCTGGGCTCTCCTTCCCTTCAACACAGGGAGGACCATCCTGCAGGCCCAGACACAGGCGCTTCTCAGCCACGGCTGGAGACTAGGTCGCTGCTGGTGAGAGGCAGCAGAGGACAGCCCACAGGACTCGCAGCAGCCTTCCTCTGCCGCTGGCTCCCTGGGTCACTGTGCAAAAGGCTGCAAAGTCTGTGGTGGACCCCGGGAAGCCGGAGAAGGAGAGCACGGGGGCCCTTGAGGCTTCTCCCCCCTGCCCGATTCCTTTCAGGCTCAGCCTGATTGCCCTTTGAGACTTGCGCTGGCTCTGCCCCTCACATTTCCTTGCTAGTCTGGATGTTTTCCAGCCTCATCTGTCCTCTTCTTCTCTTCCCACACACTGGGCTTTGACCCTCGGGAGGGACTGTGGGGTGAAGAAAGGCCCCAGGCAGCAGGGAGCTTGCCTCTGCCAACAGGGTGTGGGAGTGAGGGAGCTGGGGTCTGGCTGAGTCCCGAGCCGGACTCCAGGCCTCTGGTCCTGCACGTTCCACCCCATCCTCCCCTCATACCACTCTGGGCAGCTGCAGATTCCCAGCTTCCCAACACCAGCCACACACAAGGGGCTCCGCAAAACATCCACATCAGTGGGATCGGATCAGGATCTAACTGCCAGGTGGGCGTGTTAAACAACATCACGGTGGTGTGATCAGAAAATCCAGACTGGGAGAAATGTGCTAGGACGAATTGACCCTCTTCTTCAGCGAATACTTTGCAAGAGGAGGAAGAAGGAGAGAAAGGGATTTGAGGGCGGAACTTCGAGACGAAAGGAGACTTAGGAGGCACGTCAACCCATTTTAACACATGGACCTAATTTAGATTCTGACTCAAACAACTTTTTGAAAAAGAACAGCTAAGGGTCAGTTGGGGAGATCTGAAACTGCCTGGCTATTTCATGATATGAAGGAATCGGTTGTTAATTGGTTTTAGATATGATAATGGTGATGTTACCATGTTTTCTAAAAGAGGATTGTTAAGTTTTAGAAGTACGTACTGGAGTATTTGTTTTTTAAATGTTTTTTAAAAATTATTGCTCTTTCAGAAACGTGCTGAAATATGGACAGATGGTTTGCTATCTGGGATTGCTGCAAACCCACCCGGGGTGGGGAGGGGTAGGACGGAGGGGAGGGTGCAGGCCGGCGAATGGAGGTGGACTGTGGAGCCCCGGGCGTTGGGAAGAGGGAGCTTCATTACAGCGCTTTTAACATGTTTGCATATCTTTGAAAATTGCAACGATCAAGTCTGGAAGGAGGAGGAAGAAAAAAAGAAAGAGAAGGGAGGAAAGAGAGGGAGAGGAGGAGGAGGGAAAACGAGGAGGAGGAGGAGGAAGGGAAGGCAGAGGAAGAGGGAGAAGGAGGAGAGGAAGGAGAAGGGAAGGCAGAGGAAGAGGGAGAAGGAGGAGAGGAAGGAGAAGGGAAGGCAGAGGAAGAGGGAGAAGGAGGAGAGGAAGGAGAAGGGAAGGGAGAAGGAGAAGGAGCAGAGGGAGAAGAAGGAAGGGGCGGAGGAGGAGGAGGAGGAGAGGCTGAGCTGTGGAGGAGTCCCTACTGCAGCTGCCGAGGCTGCCCTCCTGGCTTATGTCCTAAGATCCTGGAGAACCCCAGGCCCGACAGTAGCCACCGCCTCTCCGGCTGTCCCATGGCCTCGGCCCCTTCCCACTCAAGGGCTGAAGCCCCTCTTACATGCTGGGAAGCTCACTGGGAAATAGGGTGGTGGTGCAGGGTCCCCCTCCCTGCAGAGCATGGGGCAGGCACTCACCATGGAGAGGCAGCCCTTCTGCTCCTGGGAGATGGTGCTGAAGCCCAGGAAGCCGGTCACCATGACGAGAGTACCCGCCCAGATGAGGATGCAGGTGGAGGCAGCGAAGGTGCTGGAGGCCGGGATGCTGAGGTAGGGCATCCTGGGTCCAGTTGCCCACGGCCAGGACAGCCGCCCCACTGACCTGCAGGAGATCACCAGGTTGAAACGGGTGGTGAGGGGCCTCCTGAGCTGCCATCCCCTGCGTGCCCGCAGGGTACCAGGCGCTTCCTGTGCATTGTCTTATTCAACTCTGGCCTCCTAAGAGCCTGTGAGAACAGCGGTCGCCCAGCTTTACAGATGAGGAAATGGAGGCCGAGGGAGGTTTGCAGGCTTGTCCGAGCTCACGCATGTGAGCGAGCTGCAGGTTTTGAATTCGTGTCTGACTCCTGATTCTGTGCATCTTCCTATGAGGTGGGGAAAAACGACTGCAGTTTTGGGCATGACCAATATACCTGAGTCCCTTTGCCTCCCAACTCCTGCCACCCTGGCCCCTCCTCCCCTCAGAGCGCTCCCTCCCTCTGTCCATGTTTCCCTGGTGGATGGAAGGGGTGCACTTTTGAGCACCGCTTCTTGTTCTGTCCTTATATTTGCCCATTGGGGAAGCACTGTTGGGCCCCTTATCCCTCCCTGTGCTGCAGAGGAAGGAACTGAGGCCCACAGAGGAAGGGTAAGTGACCTGAGTTAGGGACAGGGCCAGGACCAGGACTCAGAGCCCAGGGCCTGCTCGCTCAGTCTTGCTGCCTCCATGATGGAAGGGCCACCATGCTGGACAAGCTGGAGCCCCCTGGGGCCACAGGAGGAGGGAGGACAGACTTCTGTGCTGTCTGATTCCCTTTCAGTTCCAAGAAGGGGCAGGGATGGGACATTTCTGATTTGCAGGTCTGGGGGATGCCTTCTAAGAAACTAGAGTACCTGGGAAATATGGCTGGGGTGGCCTGTTTTTCCCTGCGATGAAGCTGAGTATCTTTCATGACTGTTCTACTCAGCAGGGCACAGTGCGTGTGTGCAAATGTCCTCAAGGTGCCAGATGGTGACTGTTTGGAGTGTTTTCCCAGGATCTGGGTCCTCTGGGACCTCTGACCATCTCTGTCATTTGCTCTTGGGAAGGAAGACTTCTGTCTCCCAGTCTCTCCCCGCCCCATTTAGGGACGGGTCTGTTTCCTCTGATGGTCAGTAGATGCTTCCTTAAGGGGTCTTGGGTGTTGTCAAAGCTAGAGACGCCCTTCTGGGCTCTGTTCACACCCCCTGGTGCCTCTCCTTGCAAGTCGTCTCCCATCTGCCCCAGGAAGACTCTCTGTGTCACCCACCCTGTCACTTCCCACTTCTCTGTTCCGGGCGGTCACAGACCTTGGCTGAGCAAATGGAAGGTCGTCCTCAGCAATGAACAGGCACCTGCATTACTTAACTGACATGCATTTTACCATTTTGCCATTCTGTCTTCTGAGTTTTGCAACAGCTCCGTGAAGATGGGGCAGGGCAGGAGGGGACATGTTATCCCTGTCTTGCAGATAAGAAAATTGAGGCTTGGGGAGAATAAGAACGTGCCCAAGATGACACCAGTGGAGGGTTTCGGAATCGAGATGCAAACCCAGTCGTTTCGCGGGCAAATCTAGGACTCTGTCCTTGGATCCCACAGGGTGGGCTGGGCCTGCTTCTCTACTTCTGTGTTTTTAATGGGGATGATTTCTTCAAAGTGCCATTTTATCTCCACAGGTTCCTCCACCAGGTGGATGGACCCCACCCAGGCTGCAGCAAAGGGAATGGGGGAGGCTAACACTTCATACTTTTTCAATTCCACAATGCACAATTTTTCTCACATTTTAACATCTCTAAAATTGGGGCACATCTTATGACTGATGGCATCTTACACTTTCAGTTGATGATAGAAAAAACAACAGTGTATCTTACACTCGATATCTTAGATTCACTGAACTCCTGGGATACAATAGGTTTGAAAATTCTCCGTGGGTGAGCATCGTCTGTGGCCCATACAACCCCCATGACCAGTGAGGGGTTTCCTGAGTCTGTGTTCCAGCCAAATACCCTGCACACAATTCTTTTTGACCCCTACAGCATGCCTGGCAGGTTTGGGCGAGGGTCAACTGTGTATAACTAGCTGGGTGACCTAAAGAGAGTCCTCGAACCTCTCCAGACCTGCTTCTTCACCTCTCGAAGAAGGGAGTGAATAATAATAGACCAGTATTTCCCAGCCTGTAATCACTAAGGACCGTTTGATTATTTTTTCCCATGGATTTTATGTTTTGAGGGCTTTTGTCTACCAAACACAGCGCATTAATTAAGTAATAATTCACTTCTCATTTTTTATTAATCAAAGGCACATATAGTGCCAGGAAGATTCTCAACAGCATGAGACAGTCAACGTGACCACACTGAGTCGATCTAACTCCAGCAAAACGCCAAGCATCTTGGCTTTTCATGGGAATAGCCTCTTTACAGAAATACGCGCATTCTCCACGATCAGTTAGTCTTCGTAAGCCTGTCCCTCAAACCAGAGTGCAGGCTGAGCATACGGGTCTGGGGCCACCAAAAGACATACGTTTGGGCTGGTCTGGGGACAATTAATCTGTTAGGAGGCACAGAACCTCACTGAAAGCCTGATGAAAAGCTTCGTATCCTTTGCCCAGAGAAATGGTCATGCACACAAAATAATACTCTCAGGGCTAGGGGCTGAAGTCTATCTTGCATCACCTAATGAACTCCAGCCTTGACGGTCTCTAGGCCTCCTCCACCCATATGGCGCCCTAAAACCTCGCTGTACAATCGCCTGCGGAGCTATGAAAAACCCAGGCCCCACTGCAGGCCCACCCGGGTCTGTGGGAGTGGGACCCAGGGATTAATTTTTTATGAAGTTCCCAGGCGATCCCAGCTGAGAACCATTGCCCAGAGTTAATGATAAAATAGGAGTCCAGGTTTCCTGCCCTCCCCTTCCCTGTTGGTGGCGCTGTGCTGAGCCTGGAAGAACACAGAGGCTTCCCAGATGTTCAGTCCCAGGAGAGGCCCCTTCAAGCTCTGGGTTCTCTCCCCTGGGAGGAGTTGCCTGAGATTTGTTCAGGACCTGAACCCCATCCTTTCTGTCTGTCTGTTTGTTAGGGTGTTTTCTTTGGCAGAAGCTTTGAGGTAGAAAGTGGGGTAATCCTAATGAACAGAATTTTCATCTAAAGGGACAAAAATCAGATTATGCAAGAAAGGAGAAAGCCTGGCTCCCAGGGCAGTTGGAGGCTATGAGAAGTGTAGCCCAGAGAGGAGCAGCACTGGTCCTGCCCACGGAGGCCTGCTCTCGGCTAGGGCACCTGCCAGTCACGAAAATGGTGCTGGGATCTTGCAGAGCTGGCTGGGCCAGGGTCAGCCAAAGTGACGCCGGGTCCCTGGCCACACATGGGGGCAGGGTCTGGAAGGGGCCTGGAGGGACACGCTGCCCCAGTTAAGGTCTAGAGAACAACACATCCACGTGCGTTGCTGTCCAGAAGAAATCAGATGAATCTGAGTCAGTGGGGCCTGGTTATGCTTAGCCAGGGGTCTACAGGAGCCAGAGGCCTGCGAGTCCTCTGGGGGCTCCTGCAAGGGACATGATCAGCTCTTTAGAAAGCAAGCTTTCCACTGAGCAAGAGAAGGAAAACTGCTCACTGTTGGAATGGGTCTCCAGAGGGTGCCAAGGGAGGGCAGAAGTCAGCAGTCTGGGTGCCAGTCCTGGCTGTGCCCTTGACTGGGTATGTGACTGTGGACAGAGAGTTGCCTTCTTGAAGCCTCAGTCTCTTCATCTGCAAATTGGGGGCACTGGATGGGAATATCTCTGAGGTCCCTTCCACATGGTTAAACCTTCCCTGTGAGTACTGAGCAACAATGTTCTGCCAAGATACCTCCAGCAAGATGCTTCTGGACCAGCGGCTCATGGCTGTTACTCAGACCACTTGGGAACTGCCCAGTTCAGCAGAGAGCAGTGGAAGAGGCAGGAAGAGGAGGGCTGGTGGGGCAGGAGAGATCTGGCCCCAGTGTGCGGTTTTAACAACCATTGGCGTAGAGCTGATTCAACAGTACTTGGCTCTTTGTAGAAACTGGGTTGGTTTTCTGTGGAGTATTAACTGCATTTCTCAAAGCCATAGCCTATGGCCCATTAGCCAGCAAACCCCGCAGAGGGTGAAGCCAGGCAATGAGGATGCCAGCAGGCCAGTTGGGGTGGGGGGGCAGCAGGTCACTCATGCCATGCCACTTTAGGAACTTCCCATTTATAGGAGATAAACATTGCCAATGTGTGGCTCACGTCCTCATGGGGAGAAGCGTCAGCCTAAGCCGCCACACATGCCTGGGGCCTGATGGAAACAAGGCAGCAGGCCTGAAGGAAAGGCTTCTGTGCTGAGAGCTGACGGGGGACAGGGGAGGGGCAGGAGCCAGGACCATGGGACTCCCAGTAAAGAAGGATTCCCCGGGTAGGGGAGTTCTCTACCTTCTGTGCTGGGGTTGGGCGGGGGAGCTCACGGCATGGGAGGCAGAAATGCACCGGCTGACAGTACAGTTCGTTTATTTGATGTTTGGTACTATGTGCCAAGCATCACACTGGACTGAGAAGGTTTTTGGGCTGGACAGGAGTTCCCCCATTGGGAACCACACACATCTTCGGTGCTCCTCCTTCCAGGTCAGTCTGGTCGACGGCACATCACCCACCCACCCCAGACCAGACCAGACACCTCAGGGTCACTACTGACTTTTTCCTCTCCTCTCAGTGACAGCCAATTCCCCTCTGCCCTGAAACCTGTCTCCATCTCCCCACCATCAGCTCCCAGCTCCTGCTCTACCTGCAGGCTGGCACACCGTGCCTCAAGGGCTGATCTCCAAGGCACCTCCTGCTGAGCAATCCCCATGGGCTCCAACACCCACAGCCCCAAGCCCAGACTCTTCTGCGTGGCCTCAGGGCTCTTACATCTGGCCTTCACCTATTTTTGGCTCTATCTTCTGCTGCTTTCCTTCCTCCACACCTGGGCTTTAATCGCCATGAACAAAGTCATTGCTTTTCTTATAAACATTGTAGATACGCACTATGGCAGCAGGACTAGAATGGTAAAGAGGGCGAACTTTGGGGTGAAGTGCCAGTGTCCGAGTCCAAGCTCCTCTGTTTATGGCTGTGTGGATTTGGATAAGTCACCAAACTCTGGGCCTCTGAGAGGCTCTCTCCTATCCCTTCCCAATCTCCCTTTTCATGTTGTTCTCTTTGCCCTTCCTTTTCCACTGAATTCCTACTCACCTGTTAAGACCCATCTCGGGTGCGGCACCTGCTTAGACTGTGCTGGGCAGGTGAGCTCGGCCCTCTCCTGCACGCCTGTGGTACTGCTCACCTTGCAGCAGCCCTTGGCACAGGGCTGGGAGACTCCCCCCACTCCCCTCAGAACCCCTGGCCCAGCATACCACCTGGCACCCGGGAGCCGCCACGTGAGTGTGGGACTCCGTGAACGGGGCATAGTAGGAGGCTTTGGAAATAGCGGCATCTGCTCCCCTCACCTGCCTCTGGGGCAACAACAAGTACCTCCCTTCCCTGTTTTATGGCCGTTTTTATTTGCAGAGGGACAGTCCATAAAGTGCTAGCAGTTCCCGAGAGCAATGGACTTTCCTCCAGGTCATTAGGAAGAAGCCCTTGGAAAGGCCTGCAGTAGCCCCTGAAAAGGATTTTCATGCCAGACCAGTGCTTGGCTATTCTCATTCTTTCTTTCAACCCACACCCACTATGCACTTGCTATGAGGATGCCAGGCTCTCAGGCCATAGTGGGCCTCACGCCTGACACTGCTCCAGCCCTCATGTCACCGGCCTGTGACTGGTGGAAAGGCCCAGCAATCACCAGGGTGATTGCCATTAGGAAGAGAGGAGAATGGGTCTAATTTCAGAGGGGAGCAGGTGCCAACACAGACTGGAGCTCAGGAGAGGACTGGGAGACCATGTCTGAGCAAGGCTTGGTTGCTTTTAAAGAATGGTGCCCCATTCCCACATCAGAAGAGTCAGCTGAGCCCCAGGCTGCAGCCCCAATAGTGCACTGCTGAGCCTGGCGCTCACATGCAGATGTGGTCTGCTATCTTGTGTCTCTTCTTTTAGCTTCTTGTTTAAACATTATTCATCTTAGTATGTCCAATGGAGCCCTACAGGTGGGAGGGATGAAACAAGGAAGGAAGGGAGGGAGGGAGGAAGGAAGGGAGGAGGGAATTGAGTTCAACCCCTTTTATGTTCTGGATGGAGAAACTAAGGCCCAGAGAAAAGTGACTTTTCCACAGTCACACAACTAGCCAGGGGAAGTGTGGAGTCTAGAACACGAGAATCATAATGCTCAATTTAGTGTCCATTTTACCAGCTGGGCTGCTGACGCACATGAAGCTGCTTGGCCCAGGAAGCAAGTTGTGTGATGCCTGGGTTCCAGCAGACCTAGAGTCCCTGAGCTGCAGAAGGGCAGCCGGGAGGGGTGACCGCAGCGTCATCCTGACTTGTCTCGCTCCCTATGGCCCTGTGCAGACCAAATGCGCAGCCCTCTTGATATGGTTTGGCTGTTTTTCCATTCAAATCTCATCTGGAAATGTAGTTCCCATAATCCCCTCGTGTTGTGGTTGGGACCTGGTGGGAGGTAATGAATCATGGCGGCGGGTCCCCCATGCTGTTCTCATGAGAGTGAGTTCTCACAAGATCTGATGGTGTTGTAACGGGCTCTTTCCCCTTTGCTTGGCCCTTCTCTCTCTCCTGCCACCTTGTTTGCTTTCCCTTCTACCATGATTGTAAGTTTCCTGAGGCATCACCAGCCATTCGGAACCATGAGTCAATTAAACCTCTTTTCTTGATAAATTATCCAGTCTCGTGTATTTCTTCATAGCAACATGCGAACGGATTAATACACCCCTCCACCATGGCCCTGTCCCTCAGCAGATCCTGACAGCTAAGAGGTGCTCTGAAGGCCGTGGGGAGTCCTGTGCCATTCAGCATCTCAAGAAGTGGTGCAGCAGAGAAACCAGCTACTGGGTCCCTCACCTGTTCTTCCTCAGCTAGCAAGCCTGGGAGGTGATAGAGGCCATGTTCAGTGGGATAACGCTGTCTGGGGGGAAGGGCTTCCTAGCTCCGGCAGAGAGGTAAACTGAAGGTCCCACCAGGAACCCCCTCGATACTGAAGTGATGCCAAGCCATCTTACACCCCTGCCAGGCTCGAGCCTCTGTCTTCTCTGCCACCTGTCTTGGTCCCACGCCTCCTTTAAGGCCCCCTAGGGTTCACCAGAGGCTGAGTCTTCCTGGTGCCCTGGGAAGGAGCAAGGTCTTCACTTCAGGAGCAGAGGCAGCCTCTCCAGTCACAGAGTGCTTCCCATTGCCTGGCAGAGCTCCTGGGAGGCTGGAAAAGTTTTGATTATGAACACAGCCAAGCAGCTAATTAAAATAATAAATTAGAGAACAACATTGCAGGGGTAATGGGAGCTGCAGGGAGCCATGGAGGAAAAGCATTTCTTTGAAATGAATCTCCTAGGTGGCCACCTAAAAAAGCCTGGGCCACATTTTTTTTTTTTTTTCAGGATACTGGAAGAGGCATGAAACTGTTGGCATTTTGGTTCCTCCCCGGCTCAGTGGGATTATCCCATCAACAGTGGGTTAACTGAAACCCTAGGTGGGCTGGAGCAGTGGGAGTCAAACATAGGGTGATGGGTAAGGACTGCCACCTGAATCTTGCTCCATGTTTTGCAAACCTTGGAATGTGACTCATTAGCGTGATAAAATAAATTTAATGGTTGTAAACCTGCACTAACAAAAAGATAGTTAAAATAGTAAAGAAAATATCAGCGTGCATCTGTATTAGGGTTTTCTAGATGGACAGAACTGATAGGATATACGTATACATG
This sequence comes from Cebus imitator, assembly GCF_001604975.1. Taxonomy (NCBI): domain Eukaryota; kingdom Metazoa; phylum Chordata; class Mammalia; order Primates; family Cebidae; genus Cebus; species Cebus imitator. The sequence goes on from NW_016107502.1 coordinate 600,773, forward strand.
AAAGGGAGCTTATTAAGGAGAACCGACTCACACCATCACAAGGTCAAGTCCCACAATAAGTCGTCTGCAAGTTGAGGGGTAAGAAAGCCAGTAGTGGCTCAGTCCAAGTCCCAAAACCTCAAAAGTAGAGAATCGGACAGCGCAGTCTTCAGTCTGCGGCCAAAGACCCAAAAGCCCCTGGCAAACCACTGGTGTAAGTCTAAGAGTCCAAAAACTGAAGAACCTGGAGTCTCATGTTTGAGGGCAGGAAGCATCCAGCACGGGAGAAAGACCCTCACAGACACACCCAGGAACAATGCTTTGCATCCTTCAATCCAATCAAGTTGACACTCAACATTAACCATCACAGCATCATACATTGTAAGGGTAAGCTGAATTTTCTGAAAGTTTCATGTAAGCATTTCTTATGCTTCCAATGTGTATCATGGGTCACCATCAGAAAAGTCTTAAGTCAGCATTATGGACAAAGAAAGTCTTTAAAGAGATGAGGCATGCCCATTAGTCTCATCATAATAGCTTTTTTTTTTTTTTTTTTTTGACAGAGTTTTGCTCCTGTTGCCTAGGCTAGAGTGCAGTGGCGAGATCTTGGCTCACTGCAACCTCCGCCTCCTGGGTTCAAGTGATTCTCCTTCCACAGCCTCCCGAGTAGCTGGGACTACAGGCATGCACCACCACTCCCGGCTACTTTTGTATTTTTAGTAGAGACGTGGTTTCACTGTGTTGGCCAGCATGGTCTCGATCTCTTGACCTCGTGATCTGCCCACCTTGGCCTCCCAAAGTAATCCCGCATTTTGGGAGGGAATACAGGTGCTGGGATTGCAGGTGTGAGCCACCACACCTGGCCTATAATAGTTATGCATAATAGCTAAACACCAAGCGTGTGCCATGAACCGTGCTCTTTTTAGAAATGTTAACCTCTAATTCCTACAGGTATTGGCATTCTCATTTAGCAAACGAGAAAACTGAGGCTCAGCGAGATTAAGTGATTTACCTAATGTCTTAGTTCAAGCTACCATAACAAAACGCCACAGTCTGGGTGGCTTAAACACCAGAAATTAATTGTCTCACAGGTCTGCAGGCTGGGAAGTCCAAGATCAAGGTGATTCTGCTCCAGGTGGGGCTCTCTTCCTGGCTGGGCAATGGCCGCCTTCCTGTGGTGCCCTCACCTGGTGCTTGACTATGGAGAAAGAGAGAGATCTCCCTCACTTTCTGTTCTTAGAAGACCACCAATTCTAGCAGAACAGAACCATGCCCCTATGGCCTCATTTTACCTTACTTACCTTCCTGTTTCCGAATACAATCAGGTTGGGGGGTAGGGCTTCAACATATAACTTACGGGGACACAATTCAATCTGCAGCACCTAATGTCCCAGGGCAGATAAATAATGGAGTCTGAATTTGAACTCAGACTTGGACTTGAGTCTTCCCAGCATGCTGTGCTGCCTCGTTAGTTCATGAATGCCCCAAAGGCACTGGGAAAGTGTGGGATTTACAGCTGGCTGTAAAGCTTGGTGGCCAAGCACACAGGCTTGGTGCCAGACAGCACTGGGCTGCAGCTCCGGGGCTCTGGGACAAGGCAAAGTGCTTCCCATTCCCAAAGCCAGGCTTAAGAGAGCTAGCTGTTCACGGCTTCAGGCGGGGCTGGGAGGATGAACGGGATGATGCATGTGCAAGGACAAACGCAGAGGCCCACCACTGTAAGTTCCAGAAACGCTGGGAACTCTGTTTACTGATAGATCCTATGGGCCTAGACCCATGCCTGGAACTTACTAGATGCTTCATACAAACTGTGAACTGAATTTTTAAATTGTCATTTTCATCATTGACCTGGTATTAGAATACCTGCATGCCAGGGTTAGCTTTGTCAACGCTGTCAGACCTTGGATGAGATTCAGAACCCGGGGGCCTGTTCGCTGTCTGTAAAGTGAGGATAATAATGACAGGGACCATCCAACAGCACTGGACAAATGCTGGGCTCAGAACCGCAGGGGGCAGACCCGGGTTTCCCCTCTTTGTGCTGGGATAGACTAGAGAGGACCTTGTTCTGGGGGAGAAAGGAAGCTGTGTTTCCCTGTGTTGTGTCTCATACATCAGCAGGCTCAGGCAGGACAGTGATGGAACTGGGGGTGTCTGTGTGGGAGGGAACCTTCTCCTGTTGGGAGGGATCCTCACTGGCCAACGCCCCCTCCCTGGGGGAATTCTGGTGAGTTCCTAGGGACTTGGTGTTCTGTTTTGGGAAGAGACTGGCCGGCAGGCTGCCCAGTTGTTACCCCTGAGGAGATTGCAGCAGATCTGGGGGTCTGGAGGCCAGGACCCCCTGCGTTGGAGACTGAGGCCTGAACCTTCAACATCCAACCATCCTCCACCAGGTAAAGAAGGCGGGGCTGAGCTGGTCCCCAGGAAGCTGGTCCATAGCCAGCCAGGCCCCCGGCAGGGGTATTTTTAACTGGAAGCAGGGAGCGCTGCATGAAGGGAGCTCCCCTTGCTGGCAACCGCACCAGTAACACACTTGCTGCGCAGCTGCGTGTGCTGCCACCCACAGGCCCTTCTCCTTCAGGCCCCAAAAGGATGCACACACAAAACAGGACCTGAGTCCTCTCCAACTGTGGTCACCGAGTCTGCTGCCCACTCCCACCTACGGGACCTTGGCACAGGGAGGAGTGCAAGGTCCGAGCCCTTCCACAAATATATGGGCAGGGTACCTCATGACAGCCCTAGGGACTAGAGAGCCAGTGACCCTCCAGCCCCACTTGCTACTGCCCAGCCCTCTTCTGGTGCCTAGCTGGTGGTGTCCACACGGAGTCCACACTTTCCTGAAAGTGCTTTCCCCACAGCTGCCCCTCTGTTGCTAATCCCAGTGGCCTTTTCCAGGCCTGAAACACTTGATGTTGCTTTATCCTTTAACACCGCTGGCCTTCCTGGGCCCCTGGCTTCCCTCCCACCTTGCTGACTGTTCTGCCTCACGCTCTTCTGATCAAACTGTGAGCACTGATCCGTTTGTCTGGGGCTCTCCTGGTTTTAGACTAAAAGTCCCACATCCCAGAAGCTCCTTCTGTTCAGGGCAGACTGGGACTGTGGGTCACCCTAGACTCACCCTGACCTGCGGGGACACCCCTGTCTCCTTCTTGCTTCTTGTTTCCTCTAGATCTCCGTGCTCTCCCTAAGGGTTGTCCTTTATTTCTGTGGCTACAGCTGCCATTGGGGTGGGGACAATCTCCAAGTCTGGGGCGGCAGCCTAACTCTCTCCAGAGATCCAGACCTGTAAGCTATCTGCCCACAGGGTGTCTCTGCTCAGAGGTCTCCTGGCATCTCGAAAAGTCACCATGTCTACATCTGACCTCATCATCTGGCCCCAAACTTCTCTCTCCAGTCTTTGGTTTCAATGAAGAACTCTACCATCCATCAGGAGATGCATGTCCCAGGCACCTCTTCCAGCCTGTGGCACCTCTTCTTGTCAATTTCTCCTCCTAAATCCCTTGACTCCAAGTATTTCCATCCCTACTGTCACTCCCACAGTGCAGGTCACTATCATCTTTCACTTTGATCAGTACAATGTCAACAGTGGTCGTTCCCGGCTTGGCCAGTGTTCTGGGTTGGACTGTGTCCCCCGCCAAAGATATGTTGCAATCCTCACCCTCAGAAACTGTGAATGTGGCCTTATATGGAAATAAGAGCTTTGCAGATGTAGTTAAGTTATGATGAGGTCGGAAAGGTGGGCCCTAATCCAATATGATTAGTGTCCTTGGAAGAAGAGGAAGACATCGCGTGAAGACAGAGACACACAGGAGAGCAGCATGTGATAGCAGGGGCCTCAGAAGTTGGAGGGATGCAGCTGCAAGCCAAGGAGTGCTGAGAATTGCCAGCTACTTCCAGAAGCTGGAAGAGGTGATGAAGGGTCCCCCTCTAGAAGCTCCAGGGGAAGCCCAGCCCTGCTGGTGCCCTGATTTTGGACTTGTACCCTCCAGAACTGTGAGAGAACGAATTTCTGTTGCTTAAAGCCATCCAGTCTATGGTACTTTGCTGCAGCAGCCGTGCAAAACTAACGTAGGGAGATACGGACAATTTTCATTTTCTTAGTATACGTTTCAATATTTTAGAGGTGACCTGTAGTAGATACATAAGACTTTTATGATTAGGAAAAATATAGTTATTCTTAAAAAGAAGTGCTCATCAGTAGGAATCCTAAGCGTGGATTTGTCCCTGATAATCAGAGTCATCTATGCCATGCAGCTTGCTGTCCTCATCAGCATAGCTTTATTTTTCCACAGGAGACTCTGGCCCGGGAAGATAAAAGCTGAACGCAATTTTATTGTTCATTTCGGTGACTTTGCAAACAACATTGACACAAATAGATTGTGCAACTTTTTAATAGGTAGTATCTAATGACTGTCTATTGACCAAGACTCTTCACAACTCTTCCCTTGCCATGTCTTCCCATCCCAAACTCCTAGGTCACGGCTCTTCCCAATCCTAATCAAGTCCCAGCAGGAAGATGCCGAAAACTCAGACATATCCCTTTTGCGTTTGCTTTCCTGAGATGCTTCTAAGACTCTGTAAAGGGTCTTCTCCCTTACCACAGTAGCAGGAAACCCAGCTCTGCCTTATCAGTAGGTTGACTTGGTGGTATTTTCAGTTATTTGACATCTAATATTCAAAGTATTGCATTTATCGAGTTAGACCCCAATCATCCCTGAGTGGCAGCCAGGGAAACAGACTCCTTGAACTTAAGCTGCCCAACGCCACACGATTTGTAGCTGGCAGGGCCCATGTCCAGCTGCCTGCAAAGCCTTCACTCTTACTGTTCACCTACCTTCCCAAATTTAGTGAGACTGTCATACAAAATACTTACATTCCGGTGTCCGGCTATTTTTGGGAACTGATGGTGTTCGGCTCCCAGTTGTCCAGATAATTGCCCCAAGTGGACAGACTATAGTCTCTGGAAGACATCACCCAGGCATGTTTCCTGTGGGGGTCACCACAGAGACCATTTCTCTGGCAGGCAGCAGCCGCCGGAGCTCCCAGGACTTCTGTTTCCCTGCTCTGGGCCTGGAGAATGTTAATCATTAAAGGCAAATGGGCTTTGGTGGGAAACAAGCCATTATTAGCCATTATTTCAGGCAGTCGCATTTCCCATAAGGCACTCGTGCAACAAGTTAGCAGGGAAGAAAGAAGCTGGGCATTTGTACAGCGGGGCCAGAACACAAAGCTCATTGTGATGTTCGTGCCTCTATTCAGACGCCATGTGGTACAAACTCCATGCCAACCTGCAGACCGGATCCTTTTCTTCCCCCTCAGTAGCAAATGTACACATTTGCTTTAAAGTAGGCAGAATTTGCCCACGGGTGGTCTTTGATTTGGAAGAAATCAACTTCAAAGTGGTGACTCACAGAAAACAAAGGTGGCTTGAGTCATTCAGTGCTCGGGAAACGGGATGTATGTGCAGAATTCACTCATCCAGAAGCAGAAATTGAAGATAAGGAGTAAATACTTCAGGTAGACGATCAGCCAGTGATCCTTCTCTGTCTTGTAATGGGCCATGGCTACGGGGCAGGCTCACATGCTGGGCTAGGGAATCGCCGACGGCCATCCTGCCCCTCCAGGAGCTAGGGGGCCTTGGCCAGCCTCCTTTCGAAGGGCTTGTTCGCTTGTCTAGCCAGGAGACTTTGAGGCTGTGGGAGTGCAGCATGGAGTAAAGATCGGGGAATCACAAAGGCTACTGGATGCCTAGTGGAGGTGAATTTGGGCAGAATTTTCCAGACCTTTAGGGGCTGGTTTTGTCCTCTTGACAAAGGTCTAAACCTACAAGTCTTCCACAGATTTCCCCAGCCTTGTGTTCTTATTCTCTTTCCCTGTCTCATCAGGATTGCAGGATACAAGTTTATCAAGTTTATCTGCCTTACAACCCCCCTTCTCTCTCTCTGTCTCACACACACACACACACAAACACATACACATTCAGCATGGCTGCTTTGCAGCGGAAACCTGGACCCCTACCCAGCTGTGGCAGAAGTCCCAGATCAGAGCATCTGTGCTGGAAAGATCCTCAATGATGACCCAGTCCACCCCTCCTGGCCTCTGCACCCCTTGACTTCCCAGACAAGGAAGCAGGTCCAGACAGGCCCAGACTGTCTGGCAGAAGAAGTCTAAGGGCCTCTGGAGTCTAACTCCCTGGGTTCAAACCCTGATCTGTCACAAGATGTGTGACACTTTGGGCAAGTGACATGACTTCCCATTCCTCAGTGTCCCCGTGTGTACATGGGGAGAATGATACCTACATCATAGGGTTGTTTTGAAGATTAATGGGATAATTTATGTGACGTGTTTAGCACAGTCCTTGGCACATAGTAAGCGTTCAGTGTCTCATGTCACAGGGCTCGTGCTAGAACCTAGGACACCATTTCTAAAATTCCAGCCTTTGCCCAGCACCGTGCTCCATCTCTTGTCCTGACACCCACCAATGGACTTTCTGGGGAGGATGACATCAACAGTGGTGATAAAGGCAGAGAAGGCCTGTCCCCAGCAATCCCTTTTGCTTTTTAGTTGGTCTGAACCTCAGTAAGTCTGAAGCCTTTGTGGATTCCTCTTCACCTGGGCCCACTTGTACCCCTGGGCACCTGCACCCTCACAGAGTAGTTGCTCTTTAAGAAATTGTCCCCATTTTGGGAATCTCTTTTATTTCAGAACCATAAGCAATGAGGCATTTGCTGTGCCCATGACCTTCTCTTCCTCTATCACTCCCAGCCCCGCACTGGGCCACCCCCCCCACCCCACCCCGCCTCCTCAGCTGGTGCTGGGCCAAGCCCAAATTACTTTCCTGAGCCACTGCTTTGCCTTTTATTTCAAGCTTATGGGCTCACAGAGACAGGGAGAGAAGAAGAGAGAAAAGAAAAGAAAAGGTGGCTGTCTTATTTGGAGTTTCTATTTGTAGACCTCGAAGAAGGTAATTTAAGACTGTTAGCCTTCTTATTAAAAAAAGACAAAACTCATTTCTCTCCAATTTAGTCTGAGAGGTAGGGTGGTGGAAGAAATACAGGAGAAAAACAGGAAGCCTGTCAAGAATGGTGATGGATGGCGGTGGCCAGGCACCTGAGCGGCAGCTGTTCGGTGATCGTTCTGCAGTCGGCCCTGACAGACTGGGTTCGGTGGCGCCTTGGGTTTCTAGTAAGCTGAGGGGTTTGTGGGGGCCCGGCCTCTCCTGTCTGCAGTCTCCCTCCCTCTGCACATCCCTCCCCTCCCAGACAGAGCCCACTGGACTCCTAACACAGAACCTTCTCTCGATCTGCAGCAAAGGGGCCCGATTCACTCACTCAAACCAAGAGGTCAGGGCCCCTGGAAGGAAAGTTGTATTTTTTAAAAAGGACTTCAGGCAGAAGATAGGAGTTAACAAAGAAAAACGTACTTCTAATGGTAAAATGTTAGCCGGTATTGGTAGAGAAGATAGAACCACAGAACGTCGGGGTTAAGGGAAACCTTGGGGCTCAGTTAATTCAATCTTTTGCAGATAGAATGAGGAAATTTACGTACCTGAGTTAAGATGCAGATTTTATAATGCCTTCTCTAGAAGTCTAATCGATGGTTGCAGTTTTCTCTCCCCCACTATTTAAGGCTCCATCTCCTGTAATATCCCACCACACGTGGGTCCATGTGCTGGGAGCGGCAGAGGCCCCAAAGAAGCCAGATGCCTGGATCTCAAAGCTAACCGTGCCATTTTACTGGCTGTGTGACCTTGGGCAAGTTACTTAATCTCTCTGTGCAGGTCACATTTATGGAACCCTTTCACGTGCCAGATGCAGAACTAAGCGCTTTATGTGTGTTATTTTGTTCCATCTTCCCAGCACCCCTATAAAGTAGGGCTAGTCCCATTTTGCAATATAACCGAGATTCAGACAGGTTAAATAACTTGTCCAAAGTCACACAGCAAGTCAATGGTAAAGCCAGGGTTGAATGAGGAAGCCCTGGCTGTGGCCTCAAGCTCTGGGCGGTACTCTCAGGACCAGAGCTGCCAGGGCAAGGGAGGAAGGGGCGGGCGGCAGAGACTGATGGTGTCCCTAATATTTGCTCTCCTCTTTTTCATTGGAAATAGAGCAGCTTCATTTTAGTTGGGTACTTGGTCACCTGGAGCAGAACATTTCCCAGCCTCCCTTACTGCTAGGCCAGGACCCCCTGCTGGTCAGTGAGTGGTATGTAAGCAGAAGTGGTGTATGCAGTTTTTCAGAAGGATCCTTTTTTTTTTTTGTATATATTTCATGTTCATTTAAAAAGAATTTAAATCTGGCTGGGTGCGGTGGCTCACGCCTGTAATCCCAGCACTTTGGGAGGCCGAGGCTGGCAGATCATGAGGTCAAGAGATTGAGACCATCCTGGCCAACATAGTGAAACCCCGTCTCTACTAAAAATACAAAAATTAGCTGGGCATGGTGGAGCACGCCTGTAGACCCAGCTACTCAGGAGGCTGAGGCAGGAGAATTGATTGAACCCAGGAGGTAGAGGTTGCAGTGAGCCAAGATTGCACCACTGCACTCCAGCCTGGCTCCTGGCAACAGAGCAAGACTCTGTGTCAAAAGAAAAAAAAAAAAAAAGAATTTAAATCCTGCCATTGTAGGGTACAGAATTCTATATGTATCAATTAGGTCAAATTTGTTAATTGCACTTTTCACATTTTTTGTATCCTTACTGATTTGGTGTCTGATTGGTCTGTTGGCCATTGAAAGATGCCTATTACAGACTCCCTCTAAAGTGCGAATTTGTCTATACCTCATTTAATTCTCTTAAATTTTGCTTCACATGTTTTGCAGATATTTTATGGAGTGCGAACAGATTTGGAGTTAAGATATCATTCTGGTGGATTAACCCCTTTATCATTAATAAATATCATTATCTATCTTTAACAATTAGAAGTATCTTTACAGTGGTGAAGGCATGTCTCTTTTCACCCTTTCTTTCTTCCTATTGGTTGGAATGCTGATGTTATGGCTGGAGCTCAAGCAGCTATACTGAGCCATGAGCTGAAAACTATAGGTTGAAAAGGGAGTAATGATAAGTTCAAAGATTTCGGGTCCCAGATGATTTTAGAGCTGCCATTCATCCCTGAGCTGCTTACCTCCAGACTTAGTTTACATGAGAAAACAACAAACTTGTTGCTCCTTTAAGCTACATACTTGTGGCAGGGGCACTGCAGTGGGAGCAGTAAGACCCAAGGCCCATGTCAGGCAGTGGTCGCCAAGCTCTTCTGACTATACACGCCCTCAAATTTCTTATCTATAGTTTTTATTCATGTACTATTGTCCATCTTTATAGCAGGTATTCATCAAAACTTAAATTTGCAGATTTTAAATATAACAAATAATGAGGGATAGGGATTTGAGTGTTTTCCCTGTATCCCAATGTGTTGTCTGTCACCACCTCAGAGACCACTGGTGCAGAGTGTGCACGGAGGGTAAGAGCTGAGGGTCAGGTGGGGTCAGGTCAAGAGTGGCCTTACATGCAAAGCTCGGGGACTTGGATTCATGTCCTGACGGTGATGCCGACTCCAGGAAGGTGGTGCTTAAGTCTGAGAAAGAGATGGCGGGGGAATGGAGCGTAGGGGACAGGCACCTGACTGGCACAGAGGGTGGCCCCATCAGGCAGGCAGTGTGCTCCAGGAAGAGGCAGGGGAGGACAGATGCCAGGAGTGAGCAGAGGAAGAAGCAGCCAGTTGGGAAGTTGAAAGGGAGGGACAGAAGGAGAACCAGGGGAGTACAGGGTCCAGGAAGCCAAGGAGGACAGGGTGGGCCACACTGCATGCTTGCTAAGAGGTCCAAGCAAGGGCTCACCTTTGTCCGTGGGGGATGCCTGCGGATTATAGGGATGCACCATGGAGGGAGAGGTAACAGAGACCTGGAGGTGAATATTTTCAAATGAGAAGGCTAGGAGGGAAGCGGCTAGAAGGCCAGGGGAAGGAAGTGCTTCTGTGTGGTGGGAGAGGGAAGCTCGGGCCTGGTGCACTGAGAAAGGCTCCAAAGCCTGTTTAGCTCTGCTGTCTCTGGGGAAGGGGACAGGGCTGAAGGAAGGTGAGCGGAAGCCTCTAGCGACCACTTCCAGCTTTCCTTCCGACTGTCCCAGTGGACTCCGCTCTCTAGGACCTTGTTGTCCCCCTTTGTTTGGAGCTTGAAATATGGGAGGAGGCGGCTGGGGGAGTGTGACAATGGCTGCAGCTGCCCCTGGAGGAGAAAAGCAAACACGGGCCACTTGATGTGAGCTTATCTGGCAGCAAATGGAGGGGCCCAGGCTTTGGATAATCCCCCAAATCATGTTTCATTGAGCTCTGAGTGTCTTATGATTGCTGGGAAGCCAAACTGGCCTTCCTAAGTGAGTGTTATTTCTGTTGACAGCAGTTGGGAGTTGGGCTCCTGAACCAATTGGAGGAAGTGTTCTAAGGGGCCCCAGCTAGAGAGCAGCGGGCAGGCAAGGCAGAGACTCCCCGGGGGTGGTGACCAACGCTGGATGCAGAATTACGGACAAGCCTATGAGGACGAGGGAGAGGGACCCCACCTCTCGGATCCTGGCCGTGGTGCTCATCTCTTCTTTGGTCTCTAAAAGGCCCTGCTGTGTCCTCACTGCGGCCCTTTGTTCAGGCTGTGGCCTGAATCTGAAACCCTGGCTCTTCTCTGTCCAAATGCTACAGGGCTCAGGGGGACTCCACCCTCTCTGAAGGTGGCTATGCCCACCTTCCCAGACCCCCAAAGCAAAGGCCAGCGGCCACGGCCTGGGTGCTTCTCAGCACCTTATCAAACGGGCTGACTGATTTGGTAACTCCCCAGGCCTGTGGACTGAGATGGAGGCAGAGGGGCTGCACAGCCAGGTCCATACTCTCCTTCTGGCTCTGCCCTTTACTTGCTGCCTGCGCTTGGTGAGGTGAGCTACTGCCCTCCCTGGGTGTTCAGTTTCCCACCTACAGGGAAAAGCAGTGGTTCTCCTGCTCAGGTCTTAGGATTAGCTGGGGGACTTGTTAAAACACAGATTGCAGGGTCCACCCCCAGGATTTCTGATTCATTAGGTTTAGGTTGAGACCCTTTGCTCCCAGACTCATGATCCCCATTTGCCCAGGACAGAGGGATTTCTTGGGAGACAGGAGTGCTGTTGAGGGTTAAACCTGGGTGATCTTGGGAAACCGGGTTGGCTAGTCACTGTTCCCAGGTGCTGCTGGTCTGGGGACCACACTTTGAATCAATGTTCTCTAAGATCCCTTCCATCTCTGAAAGTCCCTGACCCTACAGTATAAGTACCCTTGCTTCAGTACATCTGAAACAGACATAACTGGGAGGGGCACAAGGGTAGGCACGCCCTCTCATGCAAATTCACATTTAGGATACAGTTCCTGTTGAAATGATGAAGATCTCCTAGACTGCCTGGCAATGAGCCTCAGGGCGCCTTCCCACCAGGCGGAGGTTCTGACTGCAGAACAAAGGTGGGATGCGGGGGTAGCTAGCAGGTGTGGGGCCGTGAATGTCATCATCAGGACCCATGCCATAGGGCATCTCAGAAAGGCAACCACAGATGCATTGATGGTGAAGTGATGCATTTTCGGGACTTTCATCAGGGCTGGATGTGTAATGTCATGGCTGTGAGACTTGGGGATCATCGTCTCTCCTACTCCATCCCCGGCTCCCAAGTAGAGGAGGCTCAAAGCACAGAGACGCAGGATGTGTAGGAAGAGCCCGGCTGGCTGGCCAGATGTGCCAGGAGTCCTGGTGAGCAGAGCAGGCTTCAGCCAGGGCCAGTGCCCAGAGCAGAAGGTACCACAAGTGTTGGCTGGTGGGCAAGGCCAAGTCCATTAATGGTGATGGGGGGCAAGGGGTGGCAGCTGGCTGTATAAATTGTAAACACATGGGTCATACAGAAACACATACATAAACCTGAAAACGGCCCTGGGTCAGCTGCATCCTTCCCTCCCTCAACAAACATGTATTGGGTCCCTGCTATGTGCCAGGCCTGGCACTTGGAACAACTGGACTTGCTCCTTCAGGAGCTCACAGCAGTCGTGAGGGTGGGGCACAGGCATACAACAACTTCCAGACACCGGAGAGTGCTTTCAGAGATGATAGCCTATCTGATGGGAGCAGAGGGACGGGCATTGATTCTGCCAGACAAGGCTGGTAGGGGTGGGTGGCAAAAGGAAGAGGCATTTAATTTGGACCTTGAAAATAGGTAGGGTTTCTGCAGGCAGAAAAAGAGGGAGGGCTGCCCAGGCAGAGGAGACAGTGTGAGCAAAGGCCGGAGGAATGGCCGGCAGGGTGGGCCTGCGGGGCAGGAAGGGCTGGGAAGTCAGGTCAGGGCCTGGAACAAACTCGGCCTCACTTAGCTGTGACTTTCCCCTTTCCCCCACATACTCTACTCCTGGGATCTCACTAGCCTCTTATTCTGTGTTTGCTCCCATGAGCAAAAGCTGAGGTTAACTCTTCATTCCCTAAGGGAAGAGCACCCCATACCAGGAGGAGGGCTTCTGGGGAGTCTGATGTTTCTGAAAACAAACAAACAACCAAAACTGGTATTTTTTGGTTAAAATAACGTCCTCCAGATTCATCCATGTGTCACAGACAACAGGATGCCCTGCTTTTTAAAGGCTGAATAGCATTCCGTTGTACAGATGTGCTACATTTTCTTCACCCATTCATCCCCTGACGGCCACTTAGGTTGATTCTGTATCTTGGCCATTGTGAACAGTAATGAAATGAACGCAGGAGTGCAGATAGCTCTTCAACATACTAATTTCATTTCCTTTGGATAAATACACAGTAGCGTCTTACGTTAAGTAAAATAAGCCAGGCACGGAAAGACAAATACCATAGGATCTCACTCATATGTGGAATCTAAAAAGTTGATTCCATAGAAATAGGGTGTGTAATGGTGGTTCGTAGTGGCTCAGGCGGTTGGGGGAAGCAGGGAATGGAAGAGATGTTGGTCAAAGGGTATAAAGTTTCAGTTTGACAGGGGGAGTAAGCTCTAGAGGCCTATTGCGCAGTGGGACGCTATACGGTTAATAACATACTGTCGTCTTTAAAAATGCTGAGTGATGTTATAATGTGATTAGGTTGGTGCAAAAGTAATTGCAGTTTTGCCATGAAAAGTAATACATGAAACACATATGTTAATTAGCTAGACTGTCACTCCACGATGTACATATACTTCAAAATATCATGTTATACACAGTAAATACTTGTAATTTTATCTGTCAATTTTTCAGAAAGCAAAAATAAAGGGCCCCCTCCTCTAACAAGACCAGCGCACCCCCCACACCTGTGCCCCTTCAGTTAAATAAGTGCCAGTTTCCACCTTTGAGCTCTCGGCCAATGAGAGGCCATGCCTTCTTGATGGCCAGAAACAGTAGGAAAGGAAAAAACAGTCTCCGTGATGAATTTATGACTTGATTTCAGCTTCCGGTGAAACTCGGTGTCTGCCCCCACATGGTGGATTTCCTCTCTCCGTCTAGACATCCTTGTCCTTCTGTGTCCTTGCTTCCCTATGGTTTAATTTCCACTTGTCTGCTATGGGTGGACAGTGTGACTGTCCTTCTGAAGCGGAGAAGTGGGACTTCCTCAGGCCCTCAAAATTGGGCAGCTGGAAGGAGCCAGAAGGATTCTGAGCTCAGTCCTTTTGAAAACGGAGACTGCTGAGCCCTTGTGGGGTGGGAGCTGGGGTTGGGGACCAGGAGGTCACCTGATCTTCTGTCTCCCAGGCCAGCGTTTTTTCCATGACCACCAATAAGATTTTGATTGGCTGATATAATCATAACCATTTACTAAATGCTAGCTCACGCTGGGCACTAACCTAAGTGCCATATGTGCATGAGTTAATTTAATACTTACAGTAATCCCATGATGGGATTATTTCCCCTTTTACAGAAGGGAAAACAGAGGCACAGAACACTAGTGGAGAGCCAGGCACATGAGTATGTGCAAAGCAGATGTCTGACTTTTCCCAGCACAGGTCTAGTTTGGGTTTCTTGTAGCTTGTGGATCTCTGGTGGAAGCTAAGAGCCGGGGGATCTGTCTGAGGCAGAGACCACAGTTGAGGGCTGGAAGGCACAGGGCCAGTATTCTCTGATTCTGAAAGGATCTTGGGTCAGGAGGACCATGATGGCCATCATTACAAACAGACCGGCTGTTTGGAGGACCCGCTGGAGGGAACCACACCTTCTCCCTCGTCCTCTATCCCCCTGACTTTGAGGCTGGAGATCCAGCAGCTGTCAGTGTCACAGTGAGGCACAGGCTGGGCTGGGGTCTCTGGGCAGCTGCCCTTTCTTTTCTTTCTCTTTCTTTCTCTCCCTCTCTTCCTCTCTGCACCCAGGTTGAACCCAGACTGGCATACAGCAGCACAATCTTGATTCACTATAACCTCTACCTCCCAGGTTCAAGTGATTCTTGTGCCCCAGCCACCATAGTAGCTGGGATTGCAGGCCTGTACCACCATGTCCGTCTAATTTTTGTATTTTTAGTAGAGACAGGGTTCCACCATGTTGGCCAGGCTGGTCTCGAATCCCTGATCTCAAGTGATCCACCCACCTTGGCCTCCCAAAGTGCTGGGATTACAGGCGTGAGCCACCTCCCCTGGCTGACAACCCTTTTTCTTTTCTATTACTGTGTTTGTTGTGTGCAGGTAAATGAGCACAGACAACTCTTTTGGATCAAACTTAGAATTTGATTGCTAACTATAGAGCCATGTGGATGGTGCTGTAGGTGGAACTTGAATTAAAATCCTAGCGCTAAGAATTTCTAGTTTTTATGCCCTGAGAGACATGGTTTCCTAAATACATGACTATTTTTTACTTCACTTGCAAGTACTAAATTGCATTCTTTGTATTAGTTAGGATACTGCTCCTACTGTCAGGCAATGGGTTCAGCGTCTGTCATCCTGAGAGACACAGAGAGTCTCTGGAGGTGCCTGTACACAGGAATCACATTTTATTATTTTCCTAGATCCTTTTTTTTTTTAATTTTCAGATGGAGTTTTGCTCTTGTTGCCCAGGCTGGAGTGCCATAGTGTGATCTCGGCTCACCATAACCTCTGTCCCCTGGGTTCAAGCGATTCTCCTGCCTCAGCCTCCTGAGTAGCTGGGATGACAGGCACCTGCCATCCCGCCCTGCTAATTTTTGTAATTTTAGTAGAGATGTCTTTCTCCATCTTTGCCAGGATCACAACTCCTGACCCTGTGATCCACCTGCCTCAGCCTCTCAAAGTGCTGGGATTACAAGCATGAGCCACCCCACCTGGCCTAGATCCTTAAAATAAAAAATGCTGTCTGACCTTTGAAATGAGGGCTTCTCCAGTGCTTGTGACAAGAATCAGTGACCAAATAAACATGAAACCAGCACTAGTCAGTTGATTAAGGGATCTGGGTGTGAGTACCAGCTGCCCTCTACAGCAGTGTGACCCTGGGTGAACTCTGTGACCTCTGGGGCCATGGTTTCCTCCTCTGTAAGATGAAGATGATGCTGGGCCGGCTTTGTCTCCCTCGCATGGTGGCTGTGAGGACGAAATGGGATGGAGAGTTGCAAGAACTATGTATACTGCAATTTTACAGCTTCAGTGCCAGATAAGGGTAATAATTAAACCCACCTCTCCAAGAGCTTCCCAAATGAAGGACAACAGGCAAATGCTGCGTAACCCTAAATAATACACTGGCCAGGATCTGTGTCTGATGGCTCTGGATGCAGTCTCAGGGCCTCCAACCCTCAGCCCGCTTGGCCTGCAGAGTGGACTCTATACAAACGATTGAGGGGTGACCCTGTCCCCAAGTGGACATGAAGAATGCACCTGCAGAAAGTCAAGACCTCAATTTAACAAAACAGATTGGTTCAGACAGGAAAGCCATTTTAAAAGAAGAGGAAAAAAGGCAATGGCTGCAGTGAACATTAAGTACCTCATCTCTGTTCTCAACATGACAGCAAGGCACTGCAAAAGGACACCCTGGGTAGGGTGGAAAGAGGTGCCCCACCTGGTAGGGCTACAGGTGGGGTGCCCTGTGGGTAGGACTCCAGCAAGCAGCACCTGGGCCTCTGCCATCCCAGTGGGGCTAGTGAGGTCACTGAGTGCAGAAGGTGACAGCTGTCTTGGTGCTTGGATCACCTCTACACAGTCCTTCTCTTCTGATCAAAAAACCTCCCCGCCCTCCTGACTCCTGCAACGTAAGGTGGGGCTGAGCTTATATTTAGAGACCTGGGTTCTGGTCCCACTTCCATTTCTAAGTTGGTTGTGACTTTCGGCCTTGGGTCTTCTCATCTATAAAACTGGAATGACTATCTTCTTTACCAGGTTGGATAAAGATGCTTTCGCATTCTAAGACTTATTGCAAGTGCAGGAGTTGTGGGCCACTGCGGCATCACCTACATCTTTGTGTATTTCCTCGTGTGCCCAGGAATAACCGTGGTGTGTCAGGTATGCTTTTAGTCCAGTAGTTCCTCGGTATATGTGGGGGATTGGTTCCAGGACCACCTTTTATATCAAAGTCCACACATGCTCAAGGTCTGCATCTGGCCCTGCAGAACCCACATACATGAAAAGCGGGCTCTCTACATAATTGGGTTTTGCATCCCGTGAATACTGTATTTTCCATCTACGTTTGGTTGAAAAATAGAAGTGGATCTGCGCAGTTCAACAACCCCGTGTTATTCAAGGATCCGCTGTCCTTTGTAAGTATTATCTCTTTTAATCCTCACAACCCCATGAGGCGGGCACACACATCTTCCCCATGTTACAGAAGAGGAAAGAGAGACAGAGGGTAATCCTGCTTTGCACCTATTGTCAACATAATCATAAGTAATGCTCCAGTTCACTTCAAAAATGTCCCAGCTGAGTGTTAAGTCCTGGCTCTTTGCCACCATGTTATGCTACTTGTCAACAGCATGGAATCTTTCTGCCCCATCTCTTCCACACTCTGTAGATATCGGTAACCCACTTCCTGCCGTTACACCCCGGGGTCACCAACTCCCATGAATAAAGCCCAAGGCATGACCCTTAACTACATTACTTGACAATATCTGAGCTGAGTTCTGGGGTCCTGAGCACCCAACACAGCACCCCATGTATGGGTGTCCGATGCTGAATGACTGAATGAACGAATGAACAATTCCAACGAAAAGCCACGTGAACAGTCAGGAACTCTGCGGGAGCTACATAAATACCTTTCACCCCATCTTGCTCTCACCCGGTTCCTCAGGAAACTTAAGTCAAAGAAAACAGAAAGAGGAGCTTTTCCTGAGCTTTCTCTGCCTTCTTTGCATCTTTCTCTTTTTTCCTCTCCTTTTTCAATGTCAGCCTCAGATGAGAAACACAGACCTATGTCCACTGTACATCAACGTAGAATAACTTTTTGAAAATAATCTAAACAAGGCACAAATGGGAACAAGGCAGTTTCCTTGATGGGAAACACCTGAATACATAATCAGACACTTCCCTAGAAGAGTCAGAGCTCAGAAGAAACCCACAGCAGGAGAGGACAGCTCTGATGGGAATCGGAAATGAACATGCAATTGACCCTCTTCTCCTAGCTCTATGCCTTCTTTTCTTTGCCTTTGCTCCAGGCCTTAACAGTGGACCCACAGCAGAGACTGAGAAAGCCCAGTGCCCCTAAGGGCCACCCACAGTGAGATCTCAGTGTGGCAAACACAAGTGGCTTCCTTCTTCTGCTGCAGAACCCAGCATCACAGACAGCCGGTAGAGAGAGACAGTGTGCATGTGTCAGATCCGAAAGTAGCTCATCAAGTAAACACATGCCAGATCCAAGGAAGGCAGGTCACCCTGCCTGTTCCAGAAATGTATGATTTCCTAGTCATGCAGACAAGGTGTTTTAAGGCCCCAAGAAGCCACCCTGGCTCCCTGCACCTCCTCCAGACTCTGCCCAGTAGTCAGACAGCCCAGCCCCCTACAGCTTCAGCCATAAATAGTGGTGAGGCTCTCATCTGGGCCAGGTTTCTCATTTAATTGTCTCAATAACTCAGTGAGACAGGTGCTATCACTTCTGTTTTGTAAATGAGGAGCTGAGGCTGTGCTGGCAGAGCCAGGAATCAAGCCCAGGTATTGCTGATGCCAAAGTCAAAGCCTCTCGGGTTTGGATTTTAGTAGACTTAGAGGAGGGAAGAAAAGCTGCCCCTATTCAGAACTGATTTCTCTGTCCAGGCCTGGTCTATGGAGCATTGAGACACCTCCTGAGAAGCTGTTCAGTGCAAGCATGGAGGCTTCAGGAGTGGCCCATTCAGGGTAGGCCTGAGCTCACCCTGCTCTGTAAGGCAATGAGCAGCAGCAACAGGAAGGCCCAAGACCCCAGGGTGCTGGGGTTCAGCAGAGGGTGGGACGTGGCTGAGACACAGGTGCCTGCATCATCCTGCTCCAAGGGGAGCTATCCACGTCAGAGTGACTGAGAATGGCTGCCCCCGGAATTGTGCAGTGCACAGTCTGTGCAGGTGTGCCTAAACACCTGGCAAGTACCCAGCTGCTCACTGGACAATCTGCTTATCTTCCTTCTAGCTCTCATTTCCAGTAAACCGCACTCCTCCTTACCACCCATCCTTCCCTGCCAAGCCTGGGTGCCTTCTTTTGGATGGGGCCAGCTGGATGAAATCCTTTTACTGGAAGTTGCCAACCAGGAACTGGGCAGCACAATGTATTGCGGGTGAGCAGGTAAGGTAGGTGTCTAAGGGTTAGGCTGCTCATGTCCAGGGAGGGTAGACAGACATTTGGAGGCTGATACACCTGACAAGAAAATCCTCATGAATACCTTTAAACAGATGGCCTAACTGTGATCTGTAGGTAGATCTCCTCCTCTTTCTTCCAAAGGATGGGAGGTGGCATTAAACTTATTCAAGTTTAGCCAAGACTCCTAGTGATCTCCCAAATTTGTTCTTCTCTTCTTCCATTATAATGAAGCTGTAACTGGGTATGTGGCCACCTAACCAGTGACTGCATTTCCCAACCCTTCAAGCAGCTAGATCTGGCCATACAGTAGTTCTTGACACAAGAATGTGAGTGGAAGTACTGCTCCATGCCTGGACTTTAAAACATTGCCCCTCTACATCACTACAATCTTTTTCCTTCCTGAGAATTGAGACAGGGATGTGCCTGAAATCTAGCTTCAACCACGAAAGCAAGGACAGCACCTCAGAGAGGTGTTTCTAAGCTTAAGGGTCCATTAAAATCACCTGGAGGACTTCTGACAACACATCTGGCCCCACCCCCAGAGATTCGAATTCAGTAATTCTGAAATTCTAAGCCCAGTTAATTCTGGAGTGGTGCCAGAAGTTTGCATTTCTGACAAGCTTCTGGGTGATGCTAGCACTGCTTGTCTGGAGACCACATTTTGAGACTACATTTGGAGATGGTAGAGAAACAAGATGGCAGAAACCTGGATCCCTGTATGACTACATGGAGCAGAACAGCTTGCCTACCCTGACTGTTAGATGAGAGAGAGAGAGAGAGAGAGAGAGAAAGAGAGACAGAGAGAGAGAAACCTTGTTCTTTAAGCCACTGTCCTATTGGGTCTCTGAGTTGGCACCTCAGCCTTTCCTCTAAACTGAATCACATCCTTGGGGGTCAGAGTCTTCTCTGTATAAATGTTCCTCTCAAAAAAGAAAAAAAGATCCTACTCTAGCTCCAACAACAAATTAGTCCTTAATCAGACTAGTACATGGAGCTAGGATACAATCTCAGCTGTAAGACTGCAAAGCTCAGCCTCATCAGGATGCATGCTGTCTCTCAAGTCACCCACAGTTTCCTGGATCCTGTCTCCCTCTTGAGTTACTCCCAGATCTTTCTTCCTCTGAATCTTCACTTTTGTCCAGTCATCCTGCAGCCCACCACTTCTGACCTCCTCGCCCACTCCACTCATCACAAAGCCACTGTAATTGCCAGAGCCAAAGGTGGCTTTTCAAACCTCCTCCTGCTTCACCTCTACTGAACTGGACACACGGATCACACCTTCCTTTTGAAGCCACTCTCCACTGCTGGTTTAGTTGTGCACTCTCACCTGGTGCTTCTCCTGAGTTTCCAGTTTGCCTGGATCTGAACATCAATGACCTCCAAGTCTCCAGCTTCATCCTCTCTTCCTCGGCCTCATCCACTCATCTTCTTCCTGGCTTACCCCTTTAAGGCTGGCACTCCCTCCGGGGTGAGGTGAGGAACATTCCCTGTTCTTTGCCACACCCATTCATGACCAACTCCATCCACCTCCAGCAATCTGATGACTCAAAACCCTGCTGAGCTGCAGGCTCCCTCCCATGGCTGTGGGTCCCTACCATTTAGCACGCCCAAAATGAAGTCAACATCTCCCTGTGACCCATTCGTCCCCTATTCCTAATCTCAGTAAGTGACACTCTATCACCTGTGCAGTGCTCACCCCTTTTTCTCAGTGTCACCACTTCCCTCCCCAACACACAGTGCTTTACCAAGACATCCCCTTCTGCAGCTCTCCTCAAAGAACATCTTGCAAAATCCGCCTATTCCTGCTGCCTTTCCTGCATCTCCCCTCCTCATTTAGCATTGTGGGGGGTCTGCTGGTGGTTCCTGGGTCTGTTTTCCCCTCTGAGATTAACTAGTTAATTCGTCTATTAATTTTTTGAACATCCCAGGTCTCACTATTTGAAACACAGTGTGTCGGGTGCTGGAGATTCTCAAAAAAAGGATGAAGAGAAGGGAATGAATGAAGCTGTCTCTGAACTCCAAGAGCTCACAGCTGGAAAGATGGACACCTCAACATCACAATGGATGAAGTTCAGGGAGAAGCGTGTGTGTGGGAGTGATCAAGAGGGAGCTATGGACACAGGCTTTTAAGGATGAGCAGGAATTAGGCAAAGAAGGTGACAGGGAAGGAATGGTCCAGGCTCGTGATCCTGGACTTTGTAAGCAGTGGGGAACTACTAGATTTTGAGAATTAGAGTCACCACTTACAAGGTTAAAGAAATCCAAACAGCTCAGTGGGTTATAAACCAGAGTCTGGGCTTGGGGAATGAGGATTTATTTAAATGAATTCTAAAAATACACTTAGCAGCTCAGTTATCTGAAGGGAGAATCGGGCATGGATTAATGGATTTTCTGTGATTCTGCAAGACCACGGAGGAGGCCGAGTCATCTAGGACAGTCAAGGGCTGTCCAGTCTGCCCTGCAGTCAGTCCATGGAAGCTGGCCCAGTCTGCCCACCTGCTGGGGGGAGCCTAGCTAGAGGAGCAGGGGAGGCTGATGGTGAGAAGATAGACCCTAAGCCCACTCACGAAAGTCCCTGCCTTTCTGCATGAAGAGCACAGAGTTTTACTTCTGACACATTTGGATCTTCAAAACATCTTTCAGAAATGTACTAATATTCTTACTGCTCCCTTGAATGAGCTTCAATAAAGGGGAGAATGCAGCCGATAATTTTTCCTGCGCTTGGAGAATGGATCTATGATTTCCATAGAGAGGTGCCGGTCTTTTCTTCACCCATGCGGAGACACGTGTAAGAGACCCTGTCCATGTCCATGTGGGAGCTGCTTGCTCACCTCCCCTCCTTGCCCCAGAGTGAAGGCTGGTGCTTGGCAAGAGGGAATTTGGTTGGGGAGAATGTGTGCTCCTGGATCCCAGGAGAGGGGCAGGTGCTGAGGAAGTCCTCATTTTCCATGATGACCAAAGAAAGGGGAATAGCCAAAGTGATGGTAGGGACAGGGATATCTGCTAACCGATGTGCTGTGTTTATAAAGACAGAGGACATGATCGCAGGGGCAAGTAAAGGCCCAGGTGTTGGGGATGGGGTCTAGGTTCAGGAGGCCTTCTCTGCTTGCCAGCACCTTGAGCAAGTCACCACCCCTTTCTGTGCCTCAGTTTCTTTATCTGTGAATGAGAAAGTTGGCATTCTAGCAGATTCTTTCAAATACATTTTTATGTAGAGCCTCAATATATGAAAAAGAAAAAGCAAAGCCCCTCTGGCTAAAGGGGTGTATTAAGCCCCTCTCCACTCATTTAAGCTCTTCTGACCACTGCCTTCCTCTGCCACCGACCCCAAAGCTGGGACCACAAAAAAACATCCTGCTCTGACACTCTAGGAGACCAACAGGCAGCCAGCAGCTTTTCCATTTCTCTGTTGTGTATCATCACTCTACACTTGTTTATGGTTAAAATGTGGGGAGAGCTGGGACCATATCACAGACTCCGAAGACACTTTTAGAACTGAAAGTGACCTCCAAGATCATGGAGGAGCCCTTCCTTTCACAGACAAGTCAGCTTCTGCTGGCCTCCACCTGGTCCCAACCCCTTTCCATTTTTTTCCTTTTATTGGGATAAAATACACGCAGTATAAAAGTGAGCATTGTAACCATTGTAAAGTATACAATTCAGTGCCATTAAGTGCATTCGCGACGTTGTGCAACCACCATGACTGGTCCCAGAACTTTTTCATCGCCCCACACGGAAACCCCATACCCATCAAGCAGCCGCTCCTCATCCCCCTCCCCCAGCTCCTGGAAACCACTCATCTGGTTTCCGTCTCTATGGATTTGCCTATTTGTAATATTTCCTGTCAATGGACTCATACATTACATGGTCGTTTGTGTCTGGCTTCTCTCACTTAACCTAACGTCTTCAACGTTCATCCGTGTTGTAGCATGCATCAGTACTTCATTCCTTTTCATTGCCGAATAATATTCCAGTGTATGCATATACCACCTTTTGCTAATCCAGTTATCTGTTGATGGACATCTGGGTTGTTTCTAGCTTTGGGCTGTTGCCAACAGAGCTGCCATGAACATTTATGTACGAGTTTTTGTTGGGACATCTGTTTTCCACTCCTCTGGGTAATGGGGTAACTGGGCCATATGGTAACTCTATGGTTAATGTATTGAGGACCTGCCAAACTGTCTTTCACAGTCCCACCTCATTTTTGAATAAAGTGTGTGCCATGAGGAAGTGGGCTCCATTCCCCCAATTCCCCTTGCCCAGGAAGAAGCGGGAGCTTCTGCTTGCTGGCCAGGGCAGGCTGCTGTGTCTGCCTCTCCAGGCTCTAGCTCCCTGGTTACTTGCACAGATGTTGGGGATGATGATACCATGTGAGTAGTGCAAGGCACTCTCGGGGTCCCACTTCACCGATAGGAAGACTGATTCAAGGACATGTGGCCTCATCTGAAATACAAACTGACGTTCTGCTCCACTCCCTGCACTGTCCTGTGGGAGACTTCCCAGGCCTCCCTGCCTTGAACACAGTCTGGCAGATGCCCCTGCCCTGCTCTTGGTGCCTGCCTCCCAGGAACATGTCCTAGTTTGCTTCAGAGGCCAGGCTGCTTCAGCTTCCATCACTGCACCAGGCTTCTCTGATCAGTGCCCAGCTCCTGCTTGAGGAAGAGAAGAACCTCTGCCCAGCCCCACTCCGTGCCCTGAAGACCCTGGGCTCAGGACCAGTGCCAGCTCACTTCCCTCTCCCAAGGCCACCCAACAGGTTGGGCTCAGAGTGTGCACACGGTTTTCTGGACCCCGTACTCAGCCCCATACTCAGCCAGACTTGACGGGCTCTTTGGGACCCGTACCTGGGCCTCAGGATCTGAGGATGACAAGGTGGACACCCTGCCAACTACGGCAGGTCCAGTGACGGAGTCCTTTTGGGTCAGTTCTGCTCTGTCCCCTCAGGCCCAGAGCTAGGACAGAAGCATCTGAAGGGTCTTCCCTGTCATTCTGCTGTCCATCCATGCTGGTCCAGCCAGTAGCTGGGGGTTGTGCCTTGCCGAAACTCGAGAAGGCCAGAGGGCTAGGTAACCATGAGGCTGATAGCAACATCCATAGCCACCAGGGAGCCAGGCAGAAGCAGATGATGCTGCAGGTCCAGCGGCCACCCAGGCTTGGGTTTAGGATCCAGACTAGAGCTGGAGGCCCACATGCATCTCTGTTCTCAGGGGCTAAGGTGAGTGTTCACTGCTGTGTATAGGTGTGAAGGGAAGGCACAGAGACC
This sequence comes from Cebus imitator, assembly GCF_001604975.1. Lineage (NCBI taxonomy): Eukaryota > Metazoa > Chordata > Mammalia > Primates > Cebidae > Cebus > Cebus imitator. The sequence continues at coordinate 624,705 of NW_016107502.1, forward strand.
ATGGATCCTCAAGGCCGTTTAGAGGATGTGGGAGGCATGTCCATGCCCCTGAGCAGCAATGATCCCAGCTTTCAGATCAGTCTGAACCAAAAGCTCTCAAACAGGCTTGACGCAGAGGACCCAGAGCCTAGGACATGGGACCCTCAACACTGCTGCCCCTTCTAGGGTGGGGTCTCCAGAGTGGCACCCCCCTAGGTCCACAGCTGCAGCCACTAAGCCGAAGCCACTATTTGCTTGACCAGACACTTTCTTAGATGTGGCCGCAAAATGACTCTGGTTGGATGCTGCAGAGGACACCCACAAGCTTGGGAGAGGTCCCCTGTGGGGCAGCTCATGCACCATCCTGAGCACAGGAAGAAGGGTGGCTTTTGTCCCCTTCCCCATCTCCTGTGCCAGGAAGAGGGAGCTGGAAGGGTGAAGATAGACATGTGAGCCTAGCTCTCTGGTATTTGCTTTGGGGCTGGGATGTCACATATATGGGGGGAAAATTAATGCTACCCTTGCCAGCTGCAGGACCTTGGGCAGGTCATCTGACCCACCTGAGCCAGTGTCCTCTGCCCAGTGGGGATCAGAAGCTGAGGATCACTGAGAGAGTGACTGTGATGCCCCAGCCAGTGCCTGAATTCAGAAAGAACTGGCTGGACATGCAGCTGCCCCTCCCCAGCACACGGCAGCAGCCCAGCAAGGCGTGGCAGCAGTTTGGATGTTCTGTGGCTCTGGCAGGATCAGCCAGGCTGGAGAAGAGCTTGCTGAGGGGTGGAAGGGGGAGTTCTCCCACAAAAGCCTTACTCACGCATGACATTTTGTGCTTAGGGATATTCATAACCTGCCCACTGGGAATAGGAAAGGCAGCGACATTTCCTTCCCGGCAGCAGGAATTGAAAAAGCAATGTCCGAATGACTTAAAAACTCATCTTCTTTCCCAGACAGAAGGATTTGTACAATTTCTCATTTGCTTTCAAAATAGTGCCTGTTTTGTCTCTGGAACAGGATACCATGGCTTAGCAATAAGACTAAAAGACCATTTCTTCCAGGGAATTATAACTTTGGGGCCCCTGAATTGTATGAAAAATTTTAATATTTAGGTGCTGCAGTTCCATAGATTTTAGCAGATCTCCAAAGGGCTTTTAGCAGATCTGCAAAGGGGTTTGTGACTCCCTCACCCAAAAAGGGTAAGAACCACTGATGTCTGTGCCTTCTTTTCTTGTATAGGCCTGAACTGTCAACTCCCAAGAGAAGGATCATGTCCTTGGCACAGGCTCAGAGGCCCAGTGGGCCCCAGTGATGTTACTAGAGGCCGAGCTGGAGCTAGAAGCCAGGTAGCCAAGTGTCCAGACTCCTGGCCCAGCCTGCCTTCTCCCACACTACCCTGGCTGATAAATCTGTGATGAGGGTGAGGGAGAGAGCAGTCAGCATCCAGATTTCAATTCCAGTGTTCACTTTGGGACTTGGATGTAAATCCGTTAGGTCTTAAGTCCAAAGGTGATGTAATTCATTGAAGAGAGCCTGGAAGTTGCTAAGCTCCCTGATAAATAAGCCATGTCTCTCCATTTCAGGTCTATGAAAACATGTTTTTTAGGGACTTAGAAATCCCTTTGGAAAGCATTATAATCTTCTGCTTGCTGGAGAGCCAAGCACACAGATACTTGTCTGTTAAAGAGATGCTTGACCTTTTTGGGCAAGGAAATAATGTACACACATGGCGACTCACCGACGACTCCCACACTGTTACCCCAATTCTTTCCAAAAAAAAGGAAGATCTTTAGTTCCATGAGTTATTGAGGGAGGATGTTATAGAAACCAACTTGGCATCAGAATCCCCTAGAGAGCTCCCAAATCAGCTCCCTCATCATGTACTCTTCACATGGTCGCCACCACCATCACTCACTCCCCATTGTTTCCAAGGTTTAGAAAGAAAGCTGCCTGCCTGTCTCACACGGAGCAGGAACCTTAGAAATCAGCCTGCTCCCAGATTTTGGCTGGAGCGACCAAGAGGGTGGATGTCCTTTCTCTATTCTCAAGTCGATCAGGTCAGAGGAGAGTTGAGATGCAAATCCGTATCTCTGGTTCTCAGCCCAGTGCCCCAGGTTTGGGGGGACTGTAGACTCACAGTGCTACCCCCGCCGGTCATGGCCTTCGCACTCCCATTGCCCGTGGCTGTTACCAAGGATAATGACGCTAAGACATCAAAAGCTAATGAGCACACAGCGGGTTGAAGACATGAAGATCTCTGAAAGGCTGCCTCATTATTATTGATGAGGATGATAATGTGTAATATTTATACACCACTTTGATTGCTAATTTCCAAAATGAAGAAGGAGGAATTTAAGGACCCATGCAGCTCTGTTGGTAGCAATGGCATTCTAGACAACCTGAACAGAATATCTCTCTGGTTACTCTGAGTGCGTCTGGTCCTTGGATTCTAAGATGGGCATATCAGCAACCCAACTTTGGTATGGTGTGGACTCACTTCTTGCCAGGGAAACCCAGGAAAATGGGCAAGACTTGGTAGGGCTGAGAATGATCACTTTACATAATCATAAGTTCAACCAGTGTAGATGTATTGAAATGCCACGTCATGCCTGATCACGGGCAAGCTTCCCTACCTCCAATCCCACCTATTTTGAGGCCAGACCTCCCTGGGTTTGAATCTTAGCTCTGCCATTTATTGGTTTTGGGATCTCTCTGTGCCTCAATATTCATGCCTATAAAATGGGGATAATAATACTGACTTAAGGGGATTGTAATGATTACAGGAGATAAAGTCACCTCATACTGTGCCTGGCACACAGTAGGTCTTCAGTGTAATTCTTATTACATCCTTATAACTGCTCACAGGCTACATCGCTGGAGGGCACGAAACTGGGGCCAAGTGCCCTGTGGGAATCTGTCTTCCCCAGAGGGGGAGGTTGGGAGAACTGAATCCACCCATCAGTTATGAGATAAAAGTCAGCAGTCCAATTTTCCTACTTCCCAGGCACGTATAACATTTATTTAAATTATTTGAAGCTAGTCCAAAGTTGTGTTTAAATCCTTGTTTACCAAGTGGGTACTTTTGCAAGTGAATATACTAACATCAAAAGACAAATATCCATGTAATGATGATAAATAGAGCCCAATGTTAAAAATATTATAAATGAACATTTTCTAGGGAGGAATTCATTATCATTGATGGAGTTATTCTGTCCCAGGCTCTGGTTCCTTCAGCTCACTTCACCTCCCAGGGCCTCATTTATGCATAGGGGAACAATCGTGGTTATTTCCAGGCTCAGACCTACAGCCTTTTAGTTCCCCCTTGTCAGCTTCCACCCGTCCTTCTGCACTTTCAACCTGACCCATTTGTGAGGTTTGCCTGCCGTGAGCAAAGGCTATGAGCACGGCCTTTAAGTTTGAAACACCAAGCCTTAGAGCAGTGCTCTCAGACTTGAACATGTTTCAGAATCACCCTGAATGCACACTGGTAGGTTGCTGGACCCCACCCAAGAGTTTCTGAGTCAGCAGGTTTGGGGTAGGGCCTGGGATTTTGCATTTAACAAGCAATGTTGATGCTGCTGGTCCCAGACCTCACTTTGGAAACTGCTGTATTAGAGCTGCTTTTGACCTCAGATGTCCACTAGCACCACCTGCGGATTAAAAAAAATCAATTCCCCGGCTGCACCCCAGGAGAATTAAATTGGGACCTCAGAGAGACAGCGGTGTTGTGCCCTGGGCTCACTTAGCTGTTGATCACCCCTGCAGCTGACGCTGGAGAGATTAGGGCTCAGCAAACTTTTTCTATAAAGAACCAGTTAGTACATATATTAGGCTTTGCAGCCCACATATGGTTTCTGCAGTATATTCTTCTTTGCTTTTTGCTTGTTTGTTTCAAATCTTCAAATATGTAAAGAAATCAGTCTTAGCTTTCAGGTCATAGTGTAAAAACAGTTTTGGAGCCCTGGAGAATTTGCAGCAGACAGACATGCATCTGTCACATTTAATGATGAAAATAGCTACTCACGATTAGCATTATTTATACAATAAATTAAAGCAAGGTGAATGTAGATAATCTAAAGGAATTAAAGGTACAACGTAAATGTGGCTTCTCCTTAGTAAACATTTACTGTTACCCATCACTGCACTTTCTAGCCGAGTTCTCCTTTCTACACTAAAAAAAAAGAGGAGAGGGGTTTCCTTCTGCCTCCAACCCCTTTCTGGTTCACTGTACTGGTATTTGATTCCCAGTACTTTCAAGTTAAAAGCCCTTAGCTATCTATTCAATGCTGTCAGAAAGTGTTAATTGCCTTTCTAGGATTTCATTCTCTCCCAGTGCTTCTAGTTCTAACTTCCTGCCTCACCCTCTCTCCCCACACAGAGGAGTTTCTTTCTTCTGGAAAGCCTGGCTGCTCTAAGCCTCTGCGTGTGCAGCCCCAAATGCGGAGTTATCTGGCGCTTTCTCACATCCTCTTCCTTGTGCCTCTCTTCTCTCCAACCCAAAGGGTACTCCCTCAGTAACTAAGCCACTCCCTCCCTCCCTCCCTCATCCCAACCTATCTGCTCAGCTTTGGTATAAAATGATCATGCCTAGAACAGCAAGTGAGTGTCTGAATGGGCCTAAGAACTCCTAGAAGTTTTTTGCTTTTAAATCTGTTCCAAATCTCAGACAAAATGGACCATATCCACCTTTATTCCAATCATTTGTTCTTTTCTTCTGAGCCATTTAAACACACTAGAACCTGTTAGTAAAACACCTAAGCTCTTAAAAAATATAAATGACTTAAAGAAGGAGGGTGGAGATCTGGATATATTAATAGAAATGGACGTCTTTTTTTTTTTTTTTTTTTTTTTTTTTTTTTATGTTTTTTTTTTTTTTTTTTTTTTTTTTTTTGAGATGGAGTCTTGCTGTGTCGTCCAGGCTGGAGTGCAGTGGAGCAATTTTGGCTCACTGCAGCCTCTGCCTCCCGGGTTCAAGTGATTCTTCCGCCTCAGCTTCTCAAGTAGCTGGGACTACAGGTGTGTGCCATCATGCCAAGCTAATTTTTGTATTTTTAGTAGGGACGGCATTTCACCATATAGGCTAGGCTGTTCTAGAACTCCTGACCTCATGATACGCTGCCTTGGCCTCCCAAAGTGCTGGGATTACAGGTGTGAGCCACTGCGCCTGGCTGCCTCCATCATTTTCTAAACATACAAATGATGACCTTGAATCCTAGGACTCTTGGGTGGTTCACCTGTCGAAAGGATTTATGTTGCCTTAACTGGGCCACCATCTAAAAATGTGACCACAAAGGGATGAGGCAGGGCTGGCTTCACAAGTGTCCACCCGTGTGGGCTCACAGGCTCACGTTTGGAAGGACCCTGTGCTTGGTTTAATGCCCTGCTGTTGGCATCTTGAAATTCCTGATAATTTTCTCTTTGAACATGTGTTTTGTAACTGAAATCCAATGGGACAGTGGGACATGAACATGAGCAGAAGATATGTGCCTATGTGTGTCCATGCCTCCCTGCTCTCCATGTGCACGTGGTGTTCATGATGCCTGTGAGGACGGAATTCCAGGGACCCACAGTGCATGGGAATTCGGAGGACCTCAAAGGGAGCCCAAGACAAGATGTCTGCAACAGAGTAAACAGGTTCTCCGTAGCCCTGAAAAGCCACACTCTATGTTGGAATCAGAACGTTGTTCAAGTGCAGAAAGAGATACATTCCAAGAAACACAAACGACCACGGAACCCTATGGCACCCTATCCTTTATTTGTGCTGCTTCCTGCTTTAACCAACCCCTTATACCAAAATGATGACATAGAAGAAAATAAAAACAGGGTCATGGATAGCTCCCTTTTCCTTTCAGTCCCTCCTAACTTACTGTTAGGCATTTCAAGGAACTGTTTAAATTAGTTGGGTGTAGTGGCACATGCCTGTAGTTCCAGCCACTCCGGAGGCTGAGGTGGGAGGATGTCTTGAGCCTGGGAAGATGAGGCTACAGTGAGCTGTGATCGTGCCACTGCACTCCAGCCTGGGCGACCAAGCAAGCATCTGTCTCAAAAAAAGTTTAAGAAAAACAATTAGAATAAAAAAGGTTCAGAAGAAAAAAGTACAAAGGTCAGAAGTGAGAAGTGAGTTGTATCGTCCTGTTTGTTTGAAGTCAGTTAGAAAAAAAAATTACATTATCCTGTTTAACCACATAGCTGGTATGGTAGCTAGACTGTGCAGCCTTTTTGGCAAGTAGAGGTTTCAGTTTCCATAAATATTCCCGAAATACTAGAAAGAGATTTCTCTCTCATAGCTGCCTTTTGTAGAAAAGTAGTAGGGTTTTGACTTTATCCTATACCCTGGTTTTAGAATAGCAGTGCTCAGCACTACTTGAGAATAGAATTGTGTTTATTATTGTGGAGATGGGGTCTGGCTCCGTTACCTAGGCTAGCCTCGAACTCCTGGGCTCAAGCCATCCTCCTGCCTCAGCCTCCCAAAGTGCTAGGGTTATAAGCATGAGCCACTGCATCCGGCCCCTGTCTGAGCCTTTTAAACACTGGAATTCTGTGAGTAAATGACCTGAACTGATTTTTTAAAAATGTAAACCATATAAGGTAGAAAGCTGGACACTGGAGAGTAAAAGCAAACTATTAGTGATATGGCCTTTGATTAATATTTTTAAGATACAGAGACAAATTCTCATTTATGTTGAAGTCTGGCTGACAAAAGTCTTTCCAGCTATGAAGTTCATGTTTAACAACAATAAATCAGAATAAGGCTGAGAGCCACTGGGGGGTTATGTCACACCACCATCATAGGGGGACCCCTGCTCAATGCTTCAAAACAGCCTAGGGAACCATGAAAGCAAGTCTCCTGGGCATTTCCTGAGCCTCTGAAACATCCTCAGTTTTTGACATTTCACAACAAGGATACTTCAGCTTCTGATCGGGGTCGCGTGCTTGTACATGAGGGAGGGAGGGGCAGCTGTCCCAGTGAGGGAGGGAGGGGAAGCTGCTGCGGTGCAGCCACTTTCCTTCCCGTAGATGGGTGTGGGGAGTAGCATGGAAGTAACAGTTGGAAAGGGAAGAAAGGGGGTGCCTGGTTGGCCTGCGGTCTAACCAGCAGGAGGCCAAAGACCCCTGGACTACTGACAGAGGAGACCAACATTAGACAATCCCACAGCGGTCACCATCTGAGAGCCCCCTCCTCACCACGGGCCCTTTCCCAAACCACTTCACTGCGGTCACTTAGGTGCTCCGTGCCCTCTACTGAGTCCAGCTCAGGCAGGCATCCATGCACCTCACTAGGAGTTAGAGGTCATTTTCTCCATTGATAAGGAAACGGAAGCGTAGTGAGGTCACGTGACACAGCGAAGTTCTCATGGAGAGGAAGCGTCATAGCCAGGATCCACGCCTGGACCATCTGCCCCCAGAGCTAAGCCCTCCTGCCAGTCTTGCTGCCTGCTGCCTCCGCCTGCAGGCTCTGCCCACCTTTCCTTTTTGGGAGCTCCAGCTGTGGCTTGGTGGGTGCCACTCAGTCTGCACTTGGCTGTTTTCTCACCGATTCCTGGGTGTAAGTTTACTCTCTTCAACAAGTAGCACTCAGGGTTCAGGGACGGCTCCTGATGCATTTCTCAGGGCCTGGAGGCTCGAGGCTGCAGTAGACACTTGGTGAATATTAGTGCTCAGTGTATATCTGTCGCCTCCCTTTGCAACTCTATCAGCACTGTGGTGTGTGGACCCAGAAACGCATTGAAGTCAGCCAGAGTGGGGACATGTACAAGAGGGAAGGGAGCGTCAAAAGGAGTGAACACAGGGCCCAGTTCTCTACTCCCATCTTCTCTCCATTTGTCTCCACAATCTCCCTTCACAACCCTCCTAAACCAAGGAGACAAAACGATGATGTCTCCTTCTGTGTCATGGGCATGGCCATTACTGCTCCTCGCATGAGGCTTAGAAAACGGAGAGGTAAACCTAGGTTCTGCGCCCCAAACCTGGGCACAGTGTTGGACACAGCAGTTGCCCGACCATTTCCAAGTGTATTTACAGAAAAAGACAGCACGAGAATGTTTTACATGGAGACGAGCTTGGAAACCCTAGGAACCATGGCTACTGTAAATACAAGCCAAGGCTGGTCCACCACGTGGCTGTCCTGTAGGCTCAGCAACTGCCCACAGAGCAGAGCTCCCCTGCGCTGCCAACTACTCAAGCAAGACAATGCTGAGTGGGCATCTCCTGAGGACGAGGCAGTCTGGACAGGCTGCCTGCGAACACACCCAACAGAGGATCATGACAAACACAGTCGACTTAATAAGGAGCTCTCAAATATCCGTGAGTGGTTTATCCACCTTGCAGATGTTCTGTGATTTTTCCCTGCCCAGGCTCTGTCTCTTCCATGGATCAGAGTTCCCACATAGCCCTTGCTGCTGTATTGTATGCAAAATCATTTTCATATTAACTCCAATCAAAAATTAAGGAAATTAAATCAGTTGCATAAGAATATCCATGGATGGGCTGGGCGTGGTGGCTCATGCCTGTAATCCCAGCACTTTGGGAGGCTGAGGCGGGTGGATCATGAGGTCAAGAGATCGAGACCATCCTGGCCAACATGGTGAAACCCTGTCTCTATTAAAAATACAAAATAATTAGTTGGGCGTGGTGGCTTGCGCCTGTAGTCCTAGCTACTCGGGAGGCTGAGGCAGGAGAATTGCTTGAACAATGGAGGTGGAGGTTGCAGTGAGCCAAGGTCGTGCCACTGTACTCCAGCCTGGTGCCTGGTGACAGAGTGAGACTCTGTCTCACAAAAAAAAAAAAAAAAAAAAAAAAAAAAAGAATATCCATGGATGAATTCTATGGGCAAACAGAAATGAGCTGCAGAACAACCACTCTGTGTGTGTGAATCCTGCCTGTGACCCTCACAGAGGGCCAAGTGTGTGTTACTTCCGGGTGCAGTGCTACTGTTTCAACTTGGAGCTGGAAAGATGAAAAGACCCTTTAAGTCTTCCGGTGCAAGGTTTTCTAGTTTTATTTTAGTGGGAGGGCCCTTTCTTCAAACCTGGAAGCAGACATGTAACTTAGATTAACCCCAGGCTGCTGGTGTGAGGGATCCAGGGCCATGGGGCTTACGGTCCCCCTCCAAGAGCAATTTGAGAAACAGGCATGCGTCACCCCCATTCCCTTATTAACTTACTCGCTCACTCATTCACACAACCAGATTTCTTGAGCACATACTGTGTTTAGGTGCTGGTGAGACAGCAGGCAACAGGACAAAGGCAATCTTCGCTTTCACTAAGCTCACACTGTAGCAGGACATGGCAAAGGGAAGTTCAGAACAGGTGGCCAGTGCTACAGAGGAAACAGGTCACTGAAGTAATGTGACCATGATGAGGAGGTGGCCACTCTAGATGGGGAAATGGACAGGCCTCTCCGAGGAAGTGAGACACAACTGAGATCAGAATGACAATCTGGAAAGATGCCCTGATTTGGACCAATGAGGAAGCAGACCCAGTGAGGCAAAGCAGCCTTCCCCAGGACATGGTGGGGCATGGGCACAGCTGGGACCTAACCTGGGTTTCCAGCATCCTCCACCCAGGGCTCTTTGCTTTCACAAACATTACTAAACAACTACCACATATAAAGAAGTCTCAATGGGCCAGGCATGGTGCCTCATGCCTATAATCCCAGCACTTTGTGAGGCCAAGGTGGGCGGATCACCTGAGGTCAAGATTAGAGTCCAGCCTGGCCAACATGGTGAAACTCCATCTCTACTGAAAATACAAATATTAGCCGGGTGTGGTGGCACGTGCCTGTAATCCCAGCTACTCAGGAGGCCGAGGCAGGAGAATCACTTGAACCCAGGAGGTGGAGGTTGCACAGAGCTGAGATCGTGCCACTGCCCTCCAGCCTGGGCAACAAAGAGAGACTCTGTTTCAAAAAAAAAAAAAAAAAGTCTCAGTGACAGATGTCATCCAAGGGCAGACAAACCACCAGATCAAGTCCTGCTGTTTGGCGCTATCTGGCCTGACTCTTCCCTACCCTCCCCTCCTAAGCTGAGGCCAGGGTTGGCCCTGGATCTGAAGTCTCTATACCCCAAAAGAGCTCCGCAGTTGTTGGCACCCTAGACCTGTGACCTTGGCTGGGAAAGCTTCTTCATCTCCTGTCTTTCTGGCTGTAAACTGGAGCATGCTCCTTACTGCTTCATTTGGCATAAAGGTAAAAGCAAGATGGCAGGCGTAAGCCCACTGGTTCATCTGGAGGATGGCTCTCTGGAAAGGAAAAGTGCTTCAGGGCGATTTAAAGACATCAAAGCCAGTTTTCCTCCTGTGCTGTGGAAGGCATTCATACAAGAACTATGAGAAACTACACAGGTCTGTACATATTTTACATGCAAGAGTCAGACACTCCTGTTGTGCTGAATGTGGCAGGAGGCAGCCTGCAAATGGCTCCCCCACTATCCACAAACCAAGCAGCTCCAGGCCACCCAAGCACTCCCCAGCCCCAGACCACCAACTCTGCACCTGTGACCCAGCTGTGTCCCTGGCCTTAGGAGCCTTGCTGCTGCCAAAGCACTTCAGGCATTAACTAATGGGAGCTTCCAGATTCCTAGGGAGATAGGCCAGTGACGATTAGTCCCATTCTTCACACAAAGCAACTGAGCCCCAGATGACGTTTTCAGGCAACAAAGCAAATGAAGCAGTGACAACCACTAAGTTCTAATTCAAATCTAGGTCTCCAGGCTCCATCTGCTGCTTTCCACTACAAGTCAGCTGCCCCCAAATTGAACACGCCGTGGCCTAATACCACCCTCATTCTCGGGCCACCCCACCCTCCACCTGCATACACCCTACACCCGAGAGTGCACTTAGGACTTTTTCTAGAAGCTACCTCTTCTCACAACCCCACCTCATAATACTTGCCACACACTGCAGACCCCTGGAGCACTATTCCTGCACACACAGCAGCTGAGACCCACGTTAAGATGCTGTCCAGCCTAACCCAATGGAGCAGCTTCTCTTTCACACTTTCCAGCAAATGCGCCGTTGAAACTGCACATATCACCTATGAGAGCTCTACACCTCAGAACCTTCACACCCTCCTTACCGTAGGGGCCAGCCAGCTGCATGTGCAGGGAGGGGCACACAAACACAGGTGACAGGGCCTGCAGTCATGTTCCCACAAATACACAGAGGTGCCCAGGGAACACGGGACACCCCTGCACAGGCAGCCCGACCCGCCAAGAACAATGTGCACCGCACACAGCAGCTGCCAGCAATGAGCAAACCCCGTGTTGCAGGAGGTAGGCGGCCAAGGCCGGTCCACATCTAGCTAAGCAGCTTTGAGCCTGTCGCCTAAGCTTATGCACAAGAGGCAGCTAATGGAATTCAGGGTGGACAAGGGGAATGACATTTTGAAGAGGAACAACCATGTCCCAGGAGGGCACACGGCCCTCAGAGACCCAGAGCTCTTCCCAAGGCACAAGTGCAGAAGGCAGACTCCGGCGTGTGGTTACAGACACTAAGCTGCGCGCCCCTGCGCACGCCAACGCGTGGTCCCATCCGCCGCGTCCCTCGGGATGCCTGCCCCACTCCTGTCCGCAGCCGGCGTCCCCTCGCCCGCCCGCCCC
>NW_016107502.1:636439-649808 GCF_001604975.1 Cebus imitator
CCTCCTCCCGGGCGCTCTGCCTCAGGCGGGCGCACTTCTCCCGCCGCCATCCGCACTTACCCGGCCGGGACCTGGGGCTCCGTTAGCTGCGATGGGAGCCGAGCCTAGAGAGGCGGCGAGCGGCGGAGAGCTGGGCCACCGCACACAGCCGGCGCCCGGGCCCGCCCCTTCGCTCCCGGCCGGGGGAGTGTCCGCGCGCCTCCCGCCGGCCCCGCGCCCCCGCGCCCCCGCGCCCAGCGGCGGTGCTCCGCGCCGGCTCTTCTCGCCTGGGAGGCTGGCCAGAACCCCGCACGCGGGCGGGCAGCCTCTTTGTTAGCAAGTTTGCCTTTCTGCATGCGATTCAGAGCACGCAGAGCAAATTAAGTGGAGTTAGGGGCACTGTGCGGCTGCCGAGGGGGGAAACCACCTGCGGGGAGCGGGGGATGGACTTGGTGAGGGGCGGAGGAGCGGCTTTCAAACCTCCCTGCAGTCCGTGGCCCCCAGCGCCCACCCTATCCGCCCTCTCAGAACCCTCCGTCCCCCTGCCTACATCGGCTCCTGGGAGTGGTTGGTCTTTGGAGGTTCCCAGGGACTTTAGGGACAAGGTCTGAATGCAGAGAGCCTCCCCACTCCTCATTCTTCGCCCCAAGACTCCCATCACGTCCATGTCCCTCTAGAGTCCTGGGGACCATCGGCCTTACATTCCCTGGCCCAGAGGGAATCAGGATTCTTCCTAATCTGAAGCGAAAAGAGTAGACGGTAGGGCCCAGCCGCCCCAGCCTGCACCCGGTGGAGGTGCAAAGCTGCCCCTACGTGGGTCTGCCCTAGCAGAGGGGCGTGCATAATGGTTTTTTTTCCAGAGCAGCGGTGGCCTTGTGCTTATCCAACCGTGTTCTTTTGAAACTTGACTGCAGTAAGCCAGCATCTCCATTTACCAGGTTTCTAGGTCAGGGAGGCCACCGCTACTGGCCGGTAGGGAACGCGAAGGTCGCCACTGCGCCTCAGAGCACCATTGCTCTCAATGCCCCAGCTGGCCGCTGAGGAGGGCTTCGCACAGGGCTGTGCGGGAAGGAGCTGATGGCCACAGTCCCCTGAGATGAAGACCTGAATTCAGAAGCTGCCGCAAAGGAGTCCACAGAGCTTGCTGTGCGCGGTGCAGGAGGAGGAGGGTGGTGGGAGAGAGGGGGTAAAACCGGGAAGTCAGGAGGAGACCTGGAGTGATGTGAGGTTGAGTTTCGTGCAGGGCGAGCTCGGTTGGAGAAGCAGGCCACCTTCGTCCAGGGGTACACATCCAGCAAATGCAGTGGGATGACCTGTGGTACTTAGGAGAGAGGTGGAGGCAAGAGATGCGAATTTTGGAATCATCCGGAAAGAAGTTGGGTTGACAAGGGAAGAGATGGGGCAAGAGGGTAGAAAAGATGGAACAGGGCTGGAGACAGAAGCTAAGTCTAAGGAGGAGAAGGAGCCCATGAGAGAAGCCGTGCGGGAGGGTCGGGACTGTGCAGGGTGAGAGAACTCAGGAGAAAAGGGATATTCAGTTCGGCCCGGCTACAGGGACATCAGGAAGGAGGTGCCCAAGAAAACAGGCTTAGATTTGGAAATGAGGAGATCTCTGGGGGCTTTCGAGAGAATTATTTGAGTGGTGGGTTGTGTAGACCAGGTTGCCACTCCCTGGGGGACATGGGGATCCTGGATCCAGTTGGTTGATGCAGGGATACAAAGGTCCATCTCTTTGCGTTCCTTCAGGGGGTCTCTGAAGGGCCGCCCCAGCTCCACAGCTTCCCGAGGGATGCGAAGAGGCCTCAGTGGAAAGCAGCACAGTTCAGGTTCAGTCTCTGCCTAATCCTGTTTCCCTCACTCTCTCAAGGTGAGTGAGGTCTATGGGGGGGAAACCCTTCCCAGCCCTACCCGTAGACTTCCTGGAATGCCTGGAACAGCTTAGTGACCCAGGCACAGGTGGCTTGAGACAACCTAGACAATTGGGCCTGCTGTCAGAGTGAATGGCCCCCCCAAACCCCCCCGCAGGAGACCCCTGCAGGTAGATTTCCATCTCCATGCAGTCTGTATCCTAGAAATCCAGCCTGAGATCCAACGGCACCGAGAAAGGGTGAGTGAAACAGAGAAAAGACGGGATGGAGGACCAGAGGTGGAAACCAGCCGGCAGGAGCAAGAGCGGGTGATGGTGGGAGACAGGCAGGAAGGAGCAGGTATGTGATTTGGTATCTCTCTCCTCCATCTCCAAGGAAGCTGTTTCAAGAGATAGGGATTGTCAGAAAAAGCCAGAGACGCTGGTGTTAAAGGGAAACACTGAGAATGAGGAGTGCGGACGAGGGTTATTCGTAATAGAAGATGGGTCTTCAAAAGCCAGGAGGCAGAGGAGGGGAATGCCGTTGGTGGGATAAAGGTGAGGGGAAGCTGAGATTCCTGAAGTTAGTCATATTAAAACAGTGCTGAGGAAAGAGAAAGTTGGAAAATGGTCTAGAGGGACCTTTAGCAACATGAGAGGGCGAGGGATGAATGAATCTCTGGGCCAGGATATTCCCTCTGTAGCACCATCCCTGGGAGCATTAAACATCAGGAGTAGTGAACCAACAGAAATAGAATATGAAATTAACAATTTCCCAGGAATCATGTTTACGCACATAAAAAATAGGTGAAAATAATTTCAATAATGTATTTTATTTAACACAATATATTTTAGATATGTGTTAAAATATATCATTAAAATTGACATGTGTCAATATAAAAATTAATAATGAGATGTACCTTTTTTTACTACGAAGTCTTCCAACTCTGGTGTGTTTTTTACATGTATTGCACACCTAGGTTCAGACACTGAAGTTTCATTAGAAATACTGGATCTGTATTTAGGTTTTATAACATTGATGGTTGAAGAAGCAGATTTGCAAACCAAATTGCTTCATATGTACTTATGCCTTTTACTAACTGAATCAAATGATCAGTCTTTAAGTTAATTAAAATGAAATGAAATAAAAAAAATCCTGCCCTTCAGTTGCACGGAGCACCTCTCAAATGTTCAGTAGCCCCGCATGTGGCTAGCGGTTACTATAGCAGACCACACAGGTCTGGAATTGGAATTCAGAGACTTTTGGATTTGGGCCTTTATTTCGTCCTGATTTTCTACGAAGGAGTGGGCTTGCCTACCCCAAGTGCTGTACCACTAAAAAGTTTCTCATCTGTTCCATCTCATTTCACAAAACTCCCTTGAAGAAGGGAGAAGTTTGAGAGTCCGTCTATGAATAGGGAAACAGGGCTTTGGCTTGGACTAGAAAAGGTGTGAGGGAGATGGGATATGAGTTGGAAGTATCCCATTTTGATTTTTGTTCTGTGTTCATAGGGGGAACAAGGTTTATCTGTCAGATTGGGTGCTCCAGAGAAGGAACTGAGAGTGCACTGTGATGATGCACAGGACAACTCTTGCTTGTACCAACTTCCCATCTTAGTAGTTTCCCTTGAGCTCTGAGCACTGGCTGCGTCACCAACAGGTGGATGGAGCTGCTATGTCTAGGCCTCATTTCCTGCATCTGAAAACTGGGAGAGTAGTTCCTTTTTTTGAAAAATAGGAGGGGCCAGGGAAATCCCAAATTTGGAGACTGGTGCTCCTCAGCCAGGCCTGTAGCTCATCTGCTGTCCCTGCCTGGGTGCCAGCAGCTTCTGCATTCGGTCCACACTCCGGTATCATTTGCCTACCTTTATATCTGATAGAGAGATCTGTCAGGGGATACAAGAGTGAGGGAAATTCTAGAGACTCCTTTAGAAATGTAAAAATAATAATACTTAGGCGTCCTTGCTTTTATCTAAAATGGCATACATCTCTTGCTACTTGGAGGTTCAAGATAGACCTTTGAGACCCCCTGCATGCCAGCACAGGGCCTGATGGCCTCTCCTTGCAGCAGTATGTATCGCCATCCCTAGAAGTGGAGCCACAGGAGATACCATGGTAATTGTGGCTTTGTTTTGAGGATGGTTTTATATACACACACACACACACACACACACACACACACACACACACACGTGCATGGCATGGAGGAGCCTGACCTGTTATTGTTGGCATCCCCAGGATACATGGCACATTAGCTTAGTGTTTAGGTTGTACCACAAACCCTCAAGGTCATGAGCTGTAAAACTTGGATTTCTCCATCCCCTGGGCATAAGCCTGTCTTTCAAAACAATTTCTGGCCACTACCTAGAAGAGTTGAAAATAAAGTTTTCCTTGACAACCTCTACTCCTGCCTCCCTGACATCCCTGCTTGGTTAAGCTGCCCTCCTGCCATGGCCTTAGTAAATACTCTGTGTATAGACTCTTGACAGAGCCATTCCTGGGAAAAACCACTTCATTCTTGGAGATAGGGAACAATGCCCTCAGGATACACATCAGGGACAACTTGTCTGACTCAGCCTGCTTCCCCGTCTTTAAAATGGGGAGATCTTCCTACCTTGGCTTTCCAAAGTGCTGGGATTGCACATGAGCCACTGTGCCCAGGAGAATTGCTTGAGCCCAGGAGTTCGACACCAGCTGGGGTAACACAGAGAGAACTCATCTTTACCAAAACCAAATATAGACATAAAATATGATGGGAAGAAACTCTTGCTAAGATTCTTTTTACAGCCTTAAGAGAGTGGAAACTGGTTGTGGTTTCTCTATTCATGTGAAAAATAGAGCCAAAAAGCCCCCTGTCAGCATGTTTCTCTCTTCCAGCAGGACTGAGGAATGATCCATGGTTAAATATTGATCAGTTAGAATTAGCTTCAGTTCAGTCTGCATTTGACTAAGAACTTGATGACTGAACGTTCTCATTTTTGCAACACTGTCTGGGGCTAATGGGTAAAGAAATGACTGTAGAATGGAACCTCCCAATCTCAGGTGTAATTCCCGTGAGAAAGATGTTACACCAGAAATAGGAGATTTCCAGCTGTTCTCAGGCACACTTTCAATGACATTAAGAACATTAGTTGCACTAATTGGTGCTTGAAATAATTATTGATCTTTGTCAACAGTGTCAAAAGCATTGCTCAAATGTCCAAATGCTTGTCATGCTCTCTTGGCATTCTGCATGAAGGATTTCACAGCCTGGTTCTTTCCCAGGAGAGCATTAGTTAAGGCAAAACATAGAAAAACACATCTAGGATACAGACAACATAAGTACAGACAGCTGAGCAAATATATAAATAACACCCAAAATGACACTTAAATATTTACAGCTGGAGATTTCTGCTACGTGCAGCACATGCTGCTAATTCTCTCTCATCTCCAGGAAGTTTCCTAAAACCTGCTTCTGTAACTAGCAGACAGGTCTTCTGGATCCAAGGTCACCCGCTGGGGAGAAAGAGAAGCCTTTGGATAAACATCACAAGTTTTCTTGGAACATTTATCCTGTTTAAGATTTTATTTAAGATTTTTTAAAAAGAAGGGAATAAGGTTTTTTACAAATATTTTCCAAAGTATAGCATTTATATATGCTCATTTTAGACAATTTGATCAGTATAAAATATTAAAGAAACTAAAAACTTGCTTGGAATCTTAGCTGTCAGAAGTAATACTGTATTACTATATTATGGTGAATATCCTTTTGATGGTGTGTATGTTTGTGCATGTGTGTTTGTAACTTGAATTTTTAAAATTTGAGAATATAGTCTAGTTATCTTTTTATGTCAACAGATTTAGGAATATATTACCTGGGCAGCTAGGGAAAGCCACTGTACCCAGACTGCTTCTAGATTCCTCCTCTCTGGGAAGGGCATCTCTAAAAGAAAGGTAGTAGTCCCAGTCAGGGATTTATAGATCAAATCCCCATCTCCCTGGGACAGAGCACCTGGGGAAGGGAGCAGCTGTGGGCACAGCTTCAGCAGACTTAAATGTTCCTGCCTGCTGGCTCTGAAGACAGCAGTGGATCTCCCAGCACAGTACTTGAGCTCTGCTAACGGACAGACTGCCTCCTCAAGTGGGTTCCTGACCCCCATGCCTCCTGACTGGGACACATTTCCCAGCAGGGGTCGACAGATACCTCATATAGGAGAGCTCTGGCTGGCATCTGTTGGGTGCCCCTCTGGTATGAAACTTCCAGAGGAAGGAGGAGGCAGGATCTTTGCTGTTCTGCAACCTCTACCAGTGATACAGGCAAACAGGATCTGGAGCAGCCCTCTAGCAAACTCCAGCAGACCGACAGCAGAGGGGCCTGACTGTTAGAAGGAAAACTAACAAACAGAAAGGAATAGCATCAACATCAACCAAAAGGACATCTACATGGAAACTCCATCTGAAGCTCAACAACATCAAAGACCAAAGGTAGATAAATCCACAAAGATGAGGAAATACCAGTGCAAAAAGGCTGAAAAATTCCAAAAACCAGAATACCTCTTCTCCTCCAAAGGAACACAGCTCCTCACCAGCAAAGGAACAAAACTGGATGGAGAATGAGTTTGACAAATTAACAGAAGTAGGCTTCAGAAGGTGGGTAATAACGAACTCCTCAAAGCTAAAGGAGCACGTTCTAACCCAACGCAAGGAAGCTAAGAACCTTGAGAAAAGGTTAGAGGAATTGCTATTCAGAATAACCAGTTTAGAGAAGAACATAAATGACCTGATGGAATTTAAAAACACAGCATGAGAACTTAGTAACATATACACAAATATCAATAGCCAAATCGATCAAGCAAAAGAAAGGCTGTTGGAAACTGAAGATCAACTTAATGAAATAAAGCATGAAGACAAGACTAGAGAAAAAAGAATAAAAATAAACAAACAAAGCCTCCAAGAGATATGTGACTATGTGAAGAGACCAAACCTACACTTGATTGGTGTACTTGAAAGTGATGGGGAGAATGAATCCAAGCTGGAAAACACTCTTGAGGATATTATCCAGGAGAACTTCCCCAACCTAGCAAGGCAGGTCAACATTCAAATTCAGGAAATACAGAGAACACCACAAAGATACTCCTCGAGAAGAGCAACCCCAAGACACATAATTGTCAGATTCACCAAGGTTGAAATGAAGGAAAAAATGTTAAGGGCAGCCAGAGAGAAAGGTTGGATCACCCACAATAGGAATCCCATCAGACTAACAGTGGATTTCTCTGCAGAAACCCTACAAGCCAGAAGAGAATGGGGGGGCCAATATTCAACATTCTTAAAGAAAATAATTTTCAGCCCAGAATTTCATATCCAGTCAAACTAAGCTTCATAACTGAAGAAGAAATAAAATCCTTTACAGACAAGCAAATGCTGAGAGATTTTGTCATCCCCAGCTCTACCTGGCAGGTAGAGAGCTCTTACAAGAGCTCCTGAAGGAAGCACTAAACATGGAAAGGAAAAATTGCCACCAGTCACTACAGAAACATACCAAATTGTAAAGACTATCGACACAAAGAAATTGCATTAACTAATGAGAAAAATAATCAGCTAGCATCAATATAACAGGATCAAATTCACACATAAACAATATTTATTAACCTTAAATGTAAATGGGCTAAATGCCCCAGTTAAAAGACCTAGACTGGCAAATTGGATGAAGAGTCAAGACTCATTGGTGTGCTGTATTCAGGAGACCCATCTAATGTGCAGAGACACACATAAGCTCAAAATAAAAGGATAAAGAAAGATTTACCAAGCACATGGAAAGAAGAACAGAAAAGCAGGGGTTGAAATCCTAGTCTCTGATGAAACAGACTTTAAGCCAACAAAGATCAAAAGAGACAAAGAATGGCATTACATAATGGTAAAGGGATCAATGCAGCAAGAAGAGCTAACTATCCTAAATATATCTGCATCCAAATTATGAGCACCCAGATTCATAAAGCAAGCTCTTAGAGACCTATAAAGAGACTTAGACTCCCACACAATAATGGTGGGAGACTTTGACACCCCTCTGTCAATATTAGACAGATCAAGAGACAGAAAATTAGCAAGGATATTCAGGTCTTGAACTCAGCTCTGAACCAAGCTGACCTAATAGACATCTACAGAACTCTCCACTCCAAAACAACAGAATAGACATTCTTCTCAGCACCACATTACACTCATTCTAAAATTGACCATATTGGAAATAAAACACTCCTCAGCAAATGCGAAAGAATGGAAATTGTAACAAACAGTCTCTCAGACCACAGTGCAATCAAATTAGAAATCAGGATTAAGAAACTCACTCAAAACTGCACAACTACATGGAAACTGAACAATCTGCTCTGAAAGACTACAGGGTAAATAACAAAATTAAGGCAGAAATAAATAAATTTTTGAAACCAATGAGAACAAGGACACCACATACCAGAATCTCTGGGACACAGCCAAAGCAGTGTTTAGAGGGAAATTTATAGCACTAAATGCCCACAGGAGAATGCAGGAAAGATCTAAAATCAACACCCTAACATCACAATTAAAAGAACTAGAGAAGCAAGGGCAGGCAAATTCAAAAGCTAACAGAAGACAAGAAATAACTAAGATCAGAACAGAACTGAAGGAGATAGAGACACAAAAGGCCGTTCAAAAAAAAATCAATGAATGCAGGAGCTGGTTTTTTGAAAAGATCAACAAAATACATAGACCGCTAGTCAGACTAATAAAGAAGAAAAGATAGAGGAATCAAATAGACACAATAAACAATGATAAAGGGGATATCACCACTGATCCCACAGAAATACCCACTACCGTCAGAGAATACTATAAACACATCTACACAAATAAACTAGAAAATCTAGAAGAAATGGATAAATTCCTGGACACATGCACCCTCCCAAGACTAAATCAGAAAGAAGTCAAATGCCTGAATAGACCAATAACAAGTTCTGAAGTTGAGGCAGTAATTAATAGCCTACCAAACAACAACAACAAAAAAGCCCAGGACCAGATAAATTCACAGCCGAATTCTGCCAGAGTTACAAAGAAGAGCTGGTACCATTCCTTCTGAAATGATTCCAAGCAATAGAAAAAGAGGGACTCCACCCTAACTCATTTTATGAGGCCAGCATCATCCTGATACCAAAACCTGGCAGAGATACAACAACAAAAATTTCACGCCAATATCCCTGATGAATATCGATGTGAAAATCCTCAATAAAATACTGGTAAACCAAATCCAGCAGCACATCAAAAAGCTTATCCACCACGATCAAGTTGGCTTCATCCTTGGGATGCAAGGCTGGTTCAACATACACAAACAAATAAGTGTAATCCACCACATAAACAGAACCAATGACAAAAACCACATGATTGCCTAAATAGATGCAGAAAAGGCCTTAGATAAAATTCAACACCGCTTCTTGCTAAAAACTCAATAAACTAGGTATTGATGGAATGCAACTCAAAATAATAAGAGCTATTTATGACAAACCCACAGCCAATATAATACTTAATGGGCAAAAGCTAGAAACATTCCCTTTGAAAACTGGCATAAGACAAGGATGCCCTCTCTCACCACTCCTATTCAACATAGTATTGGAAGTTCTGGTCAGGGCAGTCAGGCAAGAGAAAGAAATAAAGTGCATTCAAATAGGAAGAGAGGAAGTCAAATTGTCTGTTTGCAGATGACATGATTATATATTTAGAAAACCCCATCATCTTAGCCCAAAATCTCCTTAAGCTGATAAGCAACTTCAGCAAAGTCTCAGGATACAAAATCAATGTGCACAAATCACAAGCATTCCTATACAGCAATCATAGACAAACAGAGAGCCAAATCATGAGTGAACTCCCATTCACAATTGCTACAAAGGGAATAAAATACCTAGGAATACAACTTATAAGGGATGTGAAGGACTTCTTCAAGGAGAACTACAAAGCCCTGCTTAAGGAAATAAGAGAGGACACAAACAAATGGAAGAACATTCCATGCTCATAGATAAGAAGAATTAATATCGTGAAAATGACCATATTGCCCAAAGTAATTTATAAATTCAACACTATACCCATCAAGTTACCATGGACTTTCTCCACAGAATTAGAAAAAACTACTTTAAATTTCATATGGAACCAGAAAAGAGTTCATATAGCTAAGACAATCCTAAGCAAAAAGAACAAATCTGGAGGCATCACCCTACCTGATTTCAAACTATCCTATGAGACTAAAGTAACCAAAACAGCATGGTACTGGTACCAAAACAGATATATAGACT
This sequence comes from Cebus imitator, assembly GCF_001604975.1. Taxonomy (NCBI): domain Eukaryota; kingdom Metazoa; phylum Chordata; class Mammalia; order Primates; family Cebidae; genus Cebus; species Cebus imitator. The sequence continues at coordinate 646,550 of NW_016107502.1, forward strand.
AATGGAACAGAACAGAGGCCTCAGAAATAACACCACACATCTACAACCACCTGATCTTTGACAAATCTGACAAAAACAAGCAATGGGGAGAGGAGTCCCTATTTAATAAATGGTGTTGGAAAAACTGACTAGCCATATGCAGAAAACTGAAACTGGATCCCTTCCTTACACCTAATACAAAAATTAACTCAAGATCGATCAAAGACTTAAACGTAAGACCTAAAACCATAAAAACCCTAGAAGAAAGCCTAAGTAATACCATTTAGGACATAGGCATGGGCAAAGACTTCATGACTAAAACACCAAAAGCAATGGCGACAAAAGCCAAAATTGACAAATGGGACCTAATTAAATGAAAGAGCTTCTGCACAGCAAAAGAAACTATCATCAGAGTGAATAAACAACCTACAGAATGGGAGAAAATTGTTCCAGTCTATCCATCTGACAAAGGGCTAATATCCAGAATCTACAAAGAACCTGAACACATTTATAAGAAAAAATCCAAACAACCCTATCAAAAAGTGGGTGAAGGATACGAACAGATACTTCTGAAAAGAAAACATTTATGTGGCCAACAAACATATGAAAAAAAGTTCACCATCACTTGTCATTAGAGAAATGCAAATCAAAACCACAATGAGATACCATCTCATACCAGTTAGAATGGCGATCATTAAAAAATCTGGAGACAACAGATGCTGGAGAGAAGGTGGAGAAATAGGAACGCTTTTACACTGTTGGTGGTAGTGTAAATTAGTTCAACCATTGTGTAAGACAGTGTGGCAATTCCTCAAGGATCTAGAACCAGAAATACCATTTGACCCAGCAATCCCATTACTGGATATATACCCAAAGTATTATAAATCATTCTACTATAAAGACACATGCATATGTATGTTTATTTAGCACCGTTCACAATAGCAAAGACTTGGAATCAACCCAAATGGCCATCAATGATAGACTGGATAAATAAAATGTGGCACCAAACTATGAATGATGAGTTCATGTCCTTTGCAGGGACATGGATAAAGCTGAAAACCATCATTCTCAGCAAACTGACACAAGAACAGAAAACCAAACACTGCGTGTTCTTACTCATAAGTAGGAGTTGAACAGTGAGAACACATGGACACAGGAAGGGGAATGTCACACACTGGGGCCTGTCAGGGGGTGGGGAGCTAGGGGAGGGTTAGCGTTAGGAGAGATACCTAATGTAAATGCAGGTCGATGGGTGCAGCAAACTACCATGGCACATGTATACCTATGTAACACATTCTGCACATGTATCTCAGAACTTAAAGTATAATAATAATACAAAAAATTGAAAAGAATGTTTCATATCATTTTTGATGTAATATTTTGATATACCACAATTTGTTTAATCAATCCCCTATTAATGAATATTTAGGATGGTTTTAATCTTTAAAATATTTTACTTAAGAGAACCAAGATGGCCGATTAGGAGCAGCTCAGGATTGCAGCTCCCAGTGAAAGTACAGAGGGTGAGTGGACGCCGCATTTCCAGACGGATTTTTATTGCCCACAGACCAGGAGATTCCCAGGTGGAGGAGCCCCACGGGTCGCCAGCATGGCTGCTTTGGCTGGTGCGGCTGCTTTGCTGGTGCCCCGGGGTGGCAGTTCTCCTTACAAAATACACAGGCCCAGGCACCATTTTAGCTGGTGATTGGAGCTCCGGAAGGCAGAGTCACCCATTCATCTGATTAAAAAGGGGACTGAAACAGGGAGCCAGGCCAGGAGATTCCTGGACAAAAAAACACCACGAATCTCAGCACCACTGTTTCAGCCGGTGCAGCGAGTTGCCACATGGGAAATCACGTAGATCCTGGCGCCTTTTCAACAGGCAACTGGAACACCTGGGAGAGAGTCTACCGTTCAACTAGAAAAAAAGGCTCTGAGTCAGGTAGCCAGGTGATCAGTCTTGGCTAATCCCAACCCCACAAAAAACAGCAATTGGAAACGCTCTGGGTTGAGAGTTTTACAGCAAGCACAGCTGAACCCAGGAAGGTCGAGCTCTGTGGGGGAGGGGCGTCCGCCATTACCAAGGCACTCCACTACTTACAGAGGTAGTCTGCCATCGCTGAGGCAGCCCGCCGTTGCCGAGGCAACCTGCCATTACAGAGAGAATCTGCCATTACAGAGATTGGCAGACTTTGCTGAGGCAGTTCTAACTACACCTGTATAAACAGGACTGCAGGGAAGTTCACATGGCAGCTGGCTGGAGCCCACAGCAGCTCAGCAAAGCCTCTGCAGGCAGACAGTGCCTAGGCTGCCTCCTCGCTGGGCAGAGCAGCCCTGATAAAAAGACAGCAGCACAACGGAAACTCATAAAGTCCTAACTACCCAGGACAGAGAACCTGGGGGAAGAAAAAAGGGGTTTATGAGTTCGGCTGCACCAGACTTAAACGTACCTGCCCAGCAGCTATAAAGGACCGACTGTCTCCTCAAGTAGCTCCCTGACCCCCATATATCCAAAGAGTCACCTCATAAAGGCGAGCTCAGACTGACATTTGGTGGGCATCCTTCTGGGACAAAGATAGCAGAAGAAGAAACTAGCAGCAACCCTTAATGTTCTGCAGCTGCTGCAGGTGACCCCCAGGCAAGCAGAGCTTGGAGTGGACCTCAGCAGTCCTACAGCTGAGGGGCCAGACTGTTAGAAGGAAAACTAAGAAACAGAAAGAAATAACTTCATCAACAAACTGGACATCCACTCAGAGACCCAATCTGAAAGCCAACAACTACAGAGATGACAGGTGGATAAATCCACAAAGATGGGAAGAAACCAGTGCAAAAAGGATGAAAGCACCCGAAACCAGAATGCCTCTCCTCCTACAAGGGATCACAACTCCTCACCAGCAAGGGAACAAGGCTGGATGGAGGACGAGTGTGATGAAATGACAGAATCAGACTTCAGAAGGTGGGTAATAAGAAACTTCTGTGAGCAGAAAGGATATCAGATGTCGAAGATCAACTCAATGAAATAAAATGAGAAGGCAAGACTAGAGAAAAAAGGGTAAAAAGGAATGAACAAAGTCTCCAAGAAATATGGGACTATGTGAAAAGACCTAATCTATGTTTGATAGGTGTACCTGAATGTGACAGAGAGAATGAATCCAAGCTGGAAAATATTCTTCAGGATATCATCCAGGAAAACTTCCCCAACCTAGCAAGGCAGGACAATATTCAACTCCAGGTAATACAGAGAACACCACAAAGATATTCCTCAAGAAGAGCAACCCCA
>NW_016107502.1:651753-745275 GCF_001604975.1 Cebus imitator
TATATATTTATGATCATTGACTCCTGTTGTTGCATTGATCCTTTTACCATTATGTAATGTCCTTCTTTGTTTCTTTTAGTCCTTGTTACTATTAAAGTCTATTTTGTCAGAGATGAAAGTTACAACTCCTGTTTTCTTTTTCTGCTCTGCATTTGATTGATGTCTTCCACCAACCCTTTGTTTTGAGTCTTTGTGTGTCCTTGCTTATGAGATGGATCTGGATACAGTGAACTGATGGGTTTCGACTTATTATTCAATTTGCATGTCTGTGTCTTTGATTGGGGCATTTAATACATTTAAATTTAGGATTAATATTGATATTTGTAAGTTTAATGTTGTCGTTTAATGCTAGCTGATTATTTTGCCCATTAGTTGATATAGATTCTTCATTATGGAGATACTCTTTAGCTTTTGGTAAGCTTTTGGGATAACTGATACTGGTTGTTCCTTTCTGCGTGTAGTGCTTCTTTCAGAAGCTCTTGTAAAGCAGGCCTGGTGGTGATGAGATATCTGAGTGCTTGCTTGTTTGTGAAAAATTCTATTTTTCCTTCATTTATGAAGCTTAATTTGGCTGGATATGAGATTCTGGGTTGAAAATTCTTTTCTTTGAGAATATTGAATATTGACCCCCACTCTCTTCTAGTTTGTAGGGTTTCAGCTGAGAGATCTACTGTGAGTCTGATAGGCTTCCCTTTATGGGCAGCCTGACCTTTCTCTCTAGCTGCCCTTAGAATTTTCTCCTTTATTTCAACCCTGGTGAATCTAACGATTATGTGTCTTGGGATTGCTCTACTTGAGGAATATCTTTGTGGTGTTCTCTGTATTACCTGAAGTTGAGTATTTTCCTGCCTTACTAGGATAGGAAAGTTTTCCTGAATAATATCCTGAAGAATATTTTCCAGCTTGGATTCATTGTCTTCATGACATTCAGGTACACCTATCAGTCGTAAATTAGGTCTTTTCACATAGTCCCATATTTCTTGGAGGCTTTGCTCATTCCTTTTTACTCTTTCTTCTCTAATCTTGTCTTCTCATTTCATTTCATTAAGTTGGTCTTCGACCTCTGCTTGATCAATTCGACTGTTAAAACCTGTGCATACTTTGCGGAGTTCTCGTACTGTATGCTTCAGTTCCATTAATTCACTTATATTCCTCTCTAGATTGTCTATTCTCGTTAGGATTTTGTCAAACCTTTTTTCAAGGTTCTTAGTTTCTTTACATTGGGCTAGAACACGTTCTTTTAACTCACAGAAGTTTCTTATTATTTATGAAGCCTGAATCTGTTAATGGAATGCACTCGTTCTCCATCAGGCCTTGTTCCCTTGTTGATGAGGGACTGTGATCCCCTGTATAGGGAGAGGCATCCTGATTTTGGGTATTCTCAGCCTTTTTACACTGGTTTCTTCCCATCATTGTAAATTTATCCATCTGTCATCTTTGTAATTACCGACTTTCAAATTAGGTCTCTGAGTGGATGTCCAACTTGTTGATTCCCAGCGCTGGAATCTAAGCAACCCACTGCACTGGCCAAAACAGCGGCGTTAAGATTCATGGTGCTTTTCTGCCCAGGAATCTCTAGTCTGGCTTCCTTCTTGAATCCCTTTTTCAATCAGCTGAATAGGCGACTCTGCCTTCCCGGAGCTCCAAATGTTGACCAAAAGGGGACCCAGTCCCATTTTCTCTGCACCAAGAACCGCTGCACGGGGGCACCGGCAGAACTGCCTGGTCAGCCACAAGAGTCGCTCTGGCAACCCGTGGGACTCCTCCGCTGGGAATCTGCTGGTCTGTGAGCAACAAAAATGTGTCTGAAAGTGTGGCGCCCTCTCGTTCTCTGCGCTTTCACTGGGAGCTACAATCCTGAGCTGCTAGTAATCAGCCATCTTGGATCTCTCTCCCTCTACTAAAATTAATCTTACCAGTTTCTTTTTACTTATCTTAAGGTGGCTACTAGAAAATTTAAAATGAGAACACATGGTTCTCATTATATTTTTACTGGACAGCACTGAAGAGGATATAAATTAATACAAATAAAATATGGACCAATAATTATATAAATGAAACATTTTGACTTATCAGAGGTTTTATATTCTTTTCAGTCATGTAATACTTTATAAATTCATCAATTACCTGACCATAGGAAGATCTCAAAATGTTTAAAAACTAGCTATTGCAGAGGGTGTGATACCTAACTACATTGCTTTCCCATGACTGAAATGGAAATCCCTGTGGCCTGTACCAGTTACTGTTGTCCTTCCCAGTGACTGTGGGAAAGTGTCTGCATAGGCGGGGTCTGTGTGTAGCCCGACCCTGAGGATGGGGACTACATCCCTTTCGGGAGCCCAAGTCACCTGAGGTCCTCCTCTGCCTGTTGGCCCACCTCACAGGATTTGTCGAGTCAGAGCTCCCCTTTCAGAGAGCAGTGACAACAGCTTTAGCCCGGGAGGAAATGTCCTACCTACAAATTGCTCTGTGTTTGCAGAGGTCTGGGTGGGGACAGACCTGACTGGTCCAGCGGTTCTGAACTATTCACCTGATAACACTGCGGTCGCAGGCTCTTTCCGCCATATGGATTTTGTCACTCATTACTTGGGGGTGCTCTGGAGCTATTCTTGCCTTGTGTAGTTCATCCTACTTATTTTGGCTTGAAAGTTTTTTGTTTTTTACTTCTGCGTGTGTGTTTTTAAAATCAATCCAAACCTATTTCTAAACAACAACAACAACAACAAAATCCTTAATATTTCTAGTCCACAGGTAGAATCCTTCCTTAATTTCCAGGAATAATATAAATTTATTCCTTTTTCAACATTTAATTTCTGTTATTTCATGGGACTTTCAGTAGGTGGGGGTGTAGAAGCTAGTATGCTACCTGACCTCTTGATCCCTCATGAAATGTAAATGTTTGTGTATTTATCTCATAACCAGTCACCTTACTAATGATACTTTTCATACCAAAATAAACACTGATATATCATGAAGAAGAATGCATGCAAAATGTGGATGCATTTTTTAATGCCATAGGAGCTGAAGCAAATTGGACAGGTGTAGAGGGCTGCTATACTGCTGCTCCCTCTTCTTATTAGGGACAGGTTGAGGACAACACGTTGGAAGTTCAGCTTAAAAAAGGATTTTTTTTACTGCCTTCCAATCTCTCTCTCTGTCTGTCTTCCTTTTTAACCCTAATAAATCAATTCAATTCCAGTAAAATGCTCTAATAGGGCCTCTTGGTTGCCCTCCATTATAGACAAGGCTATGTTTGTGAGTGTGCAAGCGGTGCAGTCACACAAGGCACCGCACTTAGATGGGCCCAGCCCTCACTTAATGCTCTGCTGTTGCTATCTTGACATTTTTAATTGCTTTTGAATAAGAGCCCCATATTTCCATTTTGTACTGGGTCACACAAGCTAGGTAGCTGATTCTGAATATAGGCTACTACTCAGCAGAGCTGGGTCCTTGGCATTTCTGCCAAATACTTAGCTGGTATAATGCATTTTCCACCCAAGCTAAAAGATTAAGACTTGTGGCATGTTGCTGAGCCCACGGAGAGCTCCATTATGTGTATCTTAGGAAAATTCTTACCCTTTCTTCAGTGTTGGTGCTGGAGGAGGGGGTGGTTTGAGTCTGGGGGAAGGAATCTAACCAGAGCCACAGTGCTAAGATTCTTTTGTGAGCTGGCTTCACCTCACTTCGTGACACTCTGTCCCTGATGGTTTCATCTCCAGTTGGTGTCAGAGCTTGCAGTGCAGTACACAAAGCTTGTCCTTTCTTCCACACATCTGCCCAGCTGGCTCCTATTGCTTGACATAATGCCCGTTCCCACCCTGGCTACTTGGTGAACTCCTGCTCAATCTTCAAAATTTGCTTTAGTTATCACCTCCTTTAGGTGAAAACTTGGCCTCCTTGGACCTCTGGGTAGAGCTAAGTGACTCGATTTTATTGATGTGATATCTCCAAGAATAACTTAATCATGGAGCAGAAATTATTTTTGTATGTACCTCTTTCACTAGAATCACCAGGCAGGTGGTTCCCAAATGTTTTTTATGTTTACTGATTTTCTTGTGTGTGTGCACACATCAAGGCATTAAAATGCTAAAGCATATTAAACAAGTCATGGGCCATCACAGTGCAACTGCTGCTGCAGTATCCCTGGGTCTCACAGCAGCTGTAAAATCATCCACTGTTGTCACACTATCACTTGTTCTCCACTTAACACTGATTTTCTGTTCTGAATGTACACTCTGGTATATCTCACATGCTACATTTTGTTATGTTGCAGTAAACACCAAGTTGGCCAGATTTTACATTTCTCACCTCATCTCATAGCTAGCTTACCCTGTTGTTCGTTGTCATGTGACTCTTTGGTTCTGTGCCCCATTTGACAGACATTGCTCACATCTATCTCCCATTGGAACAAACGTATACATTAGACATTGAAATTTGGCAGTCCACCATAATCACCAGAGTCAGCTGCATAGATTGTGGGCTGCACCAGGGTACTCACCTGAAAGGGGAAATGGGGACTAATGATTGGTTATAATGTGCACCAGGCTGTGTGTTCCCCGGAGTGCATCTTCCCAGAAGGGGGACCCCTTCCTAATTTGTGCAACAGCATCAATTGGACTAATGGTGGTTGCTCTGGCTGGGGGCACCTGGGGTAAGCTGGGAACTGCTGGAGAGCAAGGGCTGGATTCTAGTCATCTTTTCTTTCCTGGCACTTGCATACTGCTAGACAATAACAGACTCAATAAATGCAGGATAAATAGAAAGCAGTTAAGACAGTCTGCTGTTGGTGTGCAGCATGACTTGGGCCTAGTTTATAACATTATTAACATAAGTTCCCCAATCTTGTCTGCTGCTAGTGCAGATTTAAGTGGCTCCTAAATGTGGTGTTGGGTGCACTGGTGTGATACGGTAAAACTACATCTGTCCTCCAACTCTCAACCTCCAGTCCCCAAGAATCATGCATAGCCCTGGATTCTTCACATCCGTATCAGAGTCCACAAAATTCTCTGGGAATATAACAGGTTCTCAATCACCCTTCATCAAGCAAGCTGCTCTTGAAAGATAGGGTGGGGTCTGCTGCCCTGACAGGCTTCCTTCTTTTCAAATGGGAACCCCTTTGAGGGGAGTGAGTCTCTCCTCACTCCCTTTCTTGCATAGCATGGATGCAATTAGCACTGCTCTAGAAATCAGCACTCACTGAGAATTCAAAAATCCTAGAGCTAGGCGATGGCTTAGAGGTCACCTTGTCTAATCCCATTTACAATCAGGAGACTGAGAGTTGGGGAGGGAAGTGATGTCACAGGGCCTGTGTTGTCGGAACAGCATCTGGAGCCCAGGTTAAGACTGCTTCTCTCTTGTGCTCACGTGTGTGACTTATTCCTTCCTTTCGTTCAGATCTGAAGCAGTTTCCCTTCCCACCCGCTCCATGAGCTGCTGGTGTGGTTTGGCTCTGTGTCCCCACCCAAATCTCATCTTGAGTTACAGCTCCCACAGTTCCTGCAAGTTATGGCGGAGACCCAGTGGGAAGTAATTGAATCCTGGGGGCAGTTCTTTCCCTCACTGTTCTTGTGATAGTAAGTCTCATGAGACTGATGGTTTTATAAAGGGGAGTTTGCATAAGCTCTCTTCTCTTGTTTGCTGCCATATGAGACGTGCCCTTCACTTTCTGCCATGATTGTGAGGCCCCCTCAACCATGTGGCATTGGGAGTCCATGAAACCTGTTTCTTTTGTAAATTGCCCAGTGTGGGATATGTCTTTAACAGCAGTGTGAAAACAGACTAATACAGCTGCTGTCTGGCCTTGCCCCAATCCTACTCTGAGAGATGGAAGAGCCAAGCCTGGGAGAGGTGGAAGAGGAAATGCCAGAAAGTTGCGTTTGCTCTCCGGCTGGCAGCACCAAGGGCCAGCCTGGCCTCTGTCTGGAGACCATGTTGGCACCGCTGGGTTTGTGCTAATAAAGAGCATTTTCAGCCAGATTCTTACAGCCTAGAGTCTGGGGGCAAGCGGCCCACAATTGAGGCAGTGGACAACTTACTCCTGTCCCATGTCAGGCTGTGCGTCTGGTGCAGCACCCAGAGGCCAAAGCCATGTGCTTTCTTCAGTAACAGAGTTCCCACCACGCCCCTCATTCTGTCTCTAGCATTTGTTTCTGAAGCCTTGGGAGAGAGAGGTGGGGCCAGACACAGGCTTTGCAAAGATGCCTTAGCAGAAACCTGGCCTGGGGTCTGACCCTGCCCCAGGCTCAGAGCCTATAGTGGGGCCAGAGGGTTAGGGGTTTTCTGTCATGCCTTCTCTGTCTCTCTGCTCCCAGGCTGGCCTAGGGGCCTGCCTGCCTGCTGTGAGACCCTCCAAGGACATCTGGGCAGCAGAGTCAATCTCTGGGGACACATCTGAGGACTCCAAAGACTGTGTGCTTCCTTCTCCTTCATAGATGAAGACATGAGATTTCTGGAGAGAGGAGGTAGTGCCCAAGGTCACAACAGGAGTATGAACATGCACCCGGGTCAGACCAAGTTTTCGTGCTACTCTCTGTCTGGGGCCCAGGGCCACCCTGGCTCTTGTCTTGCTGTGACTGCACATAGTGGATGCCAGGCTTATCTTTTTGCATTCAGAGTCACAGGCAGGAGGGCTAAGCTTGGAGGGTGTGGGTTGGGAAGGAAGGATACCGAGGTAAGAGAGTGAGTCCCTGGGCAAGTATTTGTCAGCATGGTAGGAGAAGAGAGTGAGGTGGGGGAGCAGTGGAGGTATGCAGACAGCTATGCTGGTCCCTGGCCACTTTAGAGACTTCATCAGGGAGGCCTACCCTGACCCTCATGCTCTGAATGAGACCCCCTCATTATTTTCTCTATTTTCTCTGTTATTTTTTATTATAGCACATGCTACAAGGCTTGATTACCTGCTTCTTTGTGTGCTTTTTCTTGTTTATGTCTGTCCTGGCCACTGGACCATCCACTCATAAAGGCAGGAAAGACACTGGCTTTCCCTTTGCCTAGGACCCAGCAGTGCCTGGCATATAGTAGGTGTGCAACAAATATGTGCTAACAAATGTGGTGATGGGTTGATAGGTGCAGCAAACCACCACGGCACATGTTTACCTGTGTAATAAACCTGCACATCCTGCACATGTATCCCAGAGTGTGAAATAAAATAGAATGAAATAAAGAAAATGAAGGAAGATTTTTTAACTTTCCTGATTCACAGTTTGGGCAATGATATAAACCAAAATGTCACGACCATTGAATAGCTGCACCTTGTCTCCGTGAGTACTCACCATTAGGTGCAAGTTTAAACCAAATATAAATTATATAAATGATTTTTTTGATCACCCATGATTTTTTTAGTGCTTAGGCAGATGATAAAAGACTAATATATTTTCTAAGGGACATGAGTTAATTAAAAGTACCAGATGACTTTAGATTTTATTATTTCTCATATTTACTTCATGGCATAACCAATGATTGAGTCTTGGACATAATGATACACAGCCTGTGTTACTTTGTATAGAAAATAATTTTTTTTTTTTTTTTTTTTTTTTTTTGAGACAGAGTTTTACTCTCGTTACCCAGGCTGGAGTGCAATGGCGTGATCTCGGCTCACTGCAACCTCCGCCTCCTGGGTTCAGGCAATTCTCCTGCCTCAACCTCCTGAGTACCTGGGATTACAGGCACGTGTCACCATGCCCAGCTAATGTTTTGTATTTTCAGTTGAGATGGGGGTTTCACCATGTTGACCAGGATGGTCTTGATCTCTTGACCTCGTGATCCACCTGCCTCGGCCTCCCAAAGTGCTGGGATTACAGGCTTGAGCCACCGCGCCCGGCAGGAAAATGATGTTAAAGATGTTTTGTTTTGCTCCTTTGACATGAGTACATAAGGGTTGTAAGTAACTTTGAGCATCATAAGGGACCAGAAAACAAACAAACAAACAAAACACAAAAAAGCCCAGGCCCACTACGGACAGCCTCAGAGGGTGCTGTTCCTACTGCAGTTTAGGTGCAAGGCACTCGTGCAGTTGGGCAGTGCACAGCGTGCACAGCCTTGCAGGAGCAGCCTTGTGAAAGCTCAGGCCTGACAACTCATCTCTCTGTTTTTACCCTTGCCCTTCTGATCTTTTCACAGCATTCAGAATGCTCTTTTCAAAGCTGCAGTGAGAGCATGGCACTCGTCACCTTAAAACCCTCCAGTGACTTTGTGCTGAGAACAAAGTCCAAACTCCTTTCCCTGGCCCATAGGGCCCTGCAGAACCTGCCTTTTACCTGCATTTCCCACCTGTTGCTTACCTTCCCTCTCTCCCTTACTCACTGAACTCAGGCCCCGCTACCCTTGTTTCCCTTCCTTGTCTAGCCAAGCTCATACCTGACTCAGGGGCTTGCCCCTGCATGCCCTGCATGCCCTCTGCCTGGACCGGTCCTCCTACCTGGCTTCCAACCTTCCACCAATCTTCATTGGCTATTTTCTTCTCACCATTTCAGGTCTCAGCTCAGATGTCACCCCTAGGACAGCTCTTTCCTGCTCCCAGTTCTTAAGTGCACTCCTCAGTCACCCTCCATGACATCCTTCTGTCTGTTCCCTTCCCAGAACTCACTCCTATCTAATATGTCCTTGTTTTGCTATATTTATGTACTTGTCATCTTTGCTCCACTAGTCTAGAAGCTCCACAAAAGCTGAGATGTTATCTTGGTTGTTCTTCGCTGCACTTTCAGTGCTGAGAACAGTGCCTACAGTGACTGTGCTGGAAATACTAGTTACATGAATGAATGAAAATCCACAAGGGGACTTGGTGGTGGTGGCTCCCCAATGTGGCTTGCTCATAGACTGGGACCTAGAAAGCCAACAGGAGCCACCTGTGCTGGAAAGCAGTGGCCCAGAAGTCAAGAGGCCAGAGTCTGCATGCCTTTTCCTGCGTGGCCTTTAGCCTCTCTCCTGGGGTCTCCTGAGATTGGAGGCCTCTGAGTCAGGGGCCAGGAATCTTTGTGCCTTTCAACTACATAGTGAGGGCCTGCTTTTTCCTGAGGACCGGAGGTTTTGGGCAGCTGTGATGACAACACTTTCCACTTTCCATCGTCACGATGATTTTTCCACGGGATCCTGACCTTGCGGGAGGTGCCTGACTTTTTTGGTCTGAAACTGAAAGTTAAGCAGAAAGCAATACGTTTGGAGGCAAGGAGACATACTGGAAAGGGGACTAGGATCAGAGCAACCTGGGTTTGGGTTTGAGAGCCAACCAGATGACCTCACATATTTTCCTAATTTCTCTGCGATTGTAGTTTTGGCAAATAGGAATGCTCATCTCTGCTCACAGATTTGCAGTGAGGATTACAGGAGTGGATATACCCGCAGCTGAAGGATGTCAGCTCTCCTCCCAATGCCTGAGCAAGCTCCAGTGTGCCCACAGGAAAAGCCCGATGTCCAGGTCACAGACACCAGCCTGCAGGTGATTCCCACGGAGGTCATCAGGGACTACAAGTGAGAGGTGGGCTTAGCTTGGTGGAGAGAAACCAAAAACAAGTCACTTGTGAGGAAAGCAAAACAGTTTATTTATTTTGTGCCAGAATCTTCTGGTGCGTGAGCCTGTGGAAATGGCTCTGCAGAATTGGAAAGGATGGAAGCGTGTTTATCACGCTTTCCTGGGTAGACCTTATTTGCATTGCATTCCTAGAGTTTTCATTGCAGTGTTCCAAGAGATGAAGTTGTTTGTGGGCCAGCTTACCTCCTCCCCAAAGCAAATCACTTGCATTTTTGCTCGTGTGTCGGGGTAGAGGACTGATCTTTGGTGAGCTCTGCTATGTGCCAGAGATGGTGCTGGGTATTTTAAATACTGTGGCAGACACAATAGAGGGGCTCGCTCAGCATCCAAACACAGACTTTGTCCCTTGCCATCCTCTTTTAGAGAGCCTGGAAGTCTAAACACTCAATTTCCCAGCACTCTGCAGGTGGCCATGTGACATGGTTCTGCCCACTAATATGTAAGTGATGTTGTTAGAGAAGGCATCTCTTCCCAGCTAAAAAGGCAAAGTTTCAAGAAGAGAAAAGTCTTTGCTTCCTTCCTGCTCACCTGCTCATCGTGCCAGGGTGCAGCAACTATGTTGCAACCATGAGGCAAGGCAGAAGGATGAGACAAGGCAGCCCCAGGCTAAGGATGGAGGATATGAAAGGCAGAGAGAGTCTGGTAACATACTGCCTTTCACTGGAAACACAACACTGTAAGATGTATCATTAAGTATCATCAGGAGAGATAAAGTGTTGCTAATTAAACGACAACTTGACATTATTTTTAAGACACATCTACAATGTTTGAGATGCTGGAGATATCAACTACCCTGATCTTATCACTGTACATTATATGTACTGAAACATCAGTATGTACCCTATGAATGTAAACAATTATAATTTGTTGATCAGAAAAATAAAATTATGAAATATATCATACAGAGAAAGAGACATAGCTAGATTCCCAAGACATTAAAATGTGGGGAAAAAATGTGGGTTTTGAACCGGTGTCTGAACCTTGGAATATCTATCTCTGGACTTCTTATGTGAAAAGAACAAACTCCTAATTCTTTTAGGCGTAGCTGTTGGGCTTTCTGTTAGTTGCAAGCAAAATGTGTTCCTAACATTGACTCCTCACTATCACTTCTTGAGAGAGGTATTAATGTTTGTATTTTTCTAACGAGGAGACTGAGGCACAGAAGAAGAATGGACTTGCCCCGGCATGTAATCACACACGTCATCAATGGAAGCTGAGCCTACAGCGAGCTCCTCCAACTCCAGTGTTCTTGACCCCACACCTCCACTGCTCGGTTGCTGTTCCTGCCTTGTGTGTGAGCTTCATGGCGTGGCTGCAAAGAGTGATGAGCCACACCGTTTCCCCGTCCCTCTGCCCTGAAGGACATTGCCCCAAAACACACCGGGACAAGAGATTCGAGCCTGTGAGTTGGGAGCCAGGACCTCAGAGTTCAGTGACCATTCTGGCACCAGGATTCTTAGATATTTGGGCATTTTGCTTTCTTGATCCTGCTTTAAATTTTTTTACAAATTTCTTAACTTTTATTTTAGGTTCAGGGGTACATGTGCAGGTTTGTTGTATAGATTTGCACCACCCGGGTACTAAGCCTAGTACCCAGCAGTTATTTTTTTCTGCTCCTCTCCCTCCTCCCACCTCCCACCATCAAGGAGGCCCCAGTGTGTGTTGTTCCCCTCTTTGTGTCCATGTGTTCTTGTCATTTAGCTCCCACTTATAAGTGAGAACATGTGGTATTTGGTTTTCTGTTCTTGAGTTAGTTTGCTGAGGATAATGGCCTCTAACTCCTTTATGTTCCCACAAAAGAACATGATCTCATTCTTTTTTATGGCTGTATAGTATTCCATGGTGTGTATATACCACATTTTTAAAAATCCAATCTGTCATTGATAGGCATTTAAGTTGATTCCATATATTTGCTATTGTGAATAGTGCTGCAATGAACATTCACGTGTATGTGTCTTTACGTAGAATGATTTCTATTCCTCTGTATATATATCCAGTAATAGAATTGATGGGTCAAATGGTAGTTCTGTTTCTAGATCCTGCTTCTTGCCTTCTTTCCCTCTGTGCCCTTCCTCAGTCTCCGTTGAAATGGGAAAGACCAATTTGTAAGTGGAAGAAGCTCATATCCATACTCCCTTATAGGCTTCCAGTGTGTGGGGCTGGAGAGGCCATAAATGAGTTAGAAGTTTGGAGAAAAGGAATCCATGTCAAGGCCTCTTGTCAATTAGTCAGCATTCCTTTGCCCCTACGAACCTGGCCTTTGAGGACAGCCTCCGGGAGACAGAGGCATCCGGGAGGGCTTAGGACTCTTGGCAAAAGGCCAGAGAAACAGGCAGTGCTTGTGTCTGTAGCTTGAGGGAACATTTTCTTCTAACTGATTTTTGTTTCTTGAAGCAGAAAGAGGAGAAGTTGTTAAAGGGGTGTTAGTATTAACTAAGAAAGAATGGGTTTTTCTGGGCCTCTATTTTCTGATTGATAGACTACGTTGAGAACAGCCGGGGAAGATTACATATCAGTCAAACGAATACATTGGAACATGATGAGTTTTTTAGTGTGTGGTTTAAAGAATCCCTTGAAATGCTTAAGGAGCACATTAGGAAGGGAATTGCTCCTTTGGGAGTGACTCATGTCAAATGGGCCCCGTGCAGAAGCCAGGGTGTCCAGGGTACAGCCGCTGTCTAAGATGCCAGGTGGAGAGGCAGAGGCTTGGCTTAATGTGGGACCATGCGTGCTGGCATTTCTCCTAGGACTGGACTAAGGGAATTGGGGGCAGAGGGTGTGGTGGGTGCTTTGTGCCATCTCCTGTTCCCCCATCAGGTGCAGGAGCAAAGTGGAAAAGTCCTGTGGGGTTTTTCTTCTCTGATACAGGGGAAGAACACGCAAATGATCTTTTTCTGAGAAAACACATTGAGAGCAATTTCTGGACCCCCACCCTGCTAAGGTCCACCCAGTCCAGGCTGCTGGCTGGAGAACTGACCTTTAAAACTCTTGTTCATGTACAGCCACAATTTCAGTTCAATTCCAGCCTGGCCTGGAATGGAAAACCAGAAAGTTCCTGTAAGAAATATTTTAAGGGTCTGTGTACCTCACAGGAATCCTTCAGATAGCAAACATGTGTCAAAACTGCTGACTTGGAGCAAATGGATCAAATTACTCAGTCTGAATTGGAGAGCCTGATTTCTGCACCAGGGAGGCTTGCTATTTGAATGTGCGCCAGGTTGAATGGAGTCTCTGGCTTCAGATGGATTCAAGCTGAAAGAGGTTTCTTTTGTAAGTCAGCTTGTATGGTAATTTCTTTCCCTTCTTCTTCTTACAAGTGAAATCGTGTACATTTGTCTTGACCCCATGTGGGGCTGTTGGCTTTTTCCCTCTTTTTCGTCTACAGGACCTGCTCATGTTTCTAAGTCCGTGGCTTCATGGTCTTGTTGACTATACACTGGTGCTTCTTTTTTTCAATTAAACTTTTAATTTTAAGATAATTGTAGATTCACTTGCAGATGTAAGAAATAATTCAGAGAGATTCCACTTACCCTTTACCCAGTATTCTGTCACCTTGCAAAACTATGGTAGAGCATTGTAACCGGGATATTGATGTAGTCAAGATACAGAACATTCCAACTGAGGATCCCTCTGTTGCCCTTCATAGCCATGCCCACTTCCCTTCCACCTCCCTAAAAGAAGGGGCTCCCTCTTTTATCTTTGGCAACCACTAATCCATTCTCTATTTCTATAATTTTGTCATTTCAAGCTAGCTACGTAAATGGAATCATACAGCATGTAACCCGGGATTGACTGTTTTGGTTTCAATTAGCATAATTCTCTGGAAATTCATCCAAGTTTTGCCTGTTATCGGTAGCTCCTTTTGCTTAACTGGTGAGTGGTATTCCATCTTACAGATGTACTCTAGTTTGTTTAACCATTTACTCACTGAAGGGCATAAAGGCTGTCTCCAGTTTTTGGCTTTTATGAATAAAGCTGCAATGAACAGTTGTGTACAGGTATTTCTGTGAACCCAAGTTTTCATTTCTCTGGGATAAATGCCCTGGAGTGTAATTGTGGGGTCAGTTACAAATGGTAGCTGCGTATGTGGTGTTTTGAAACCACCAAACCGTTTTCCAGAGTGGCCATACCATTTTACGTTTTTACCAGCAATGTATGAGAGATCCGGTTTCTCTGTGTCCTCACCTGCATTTCCTGGCCCTGCCTTTTATTTTAGCCATTCTGATAAGTGTGTAAGATACTTAACGACTTAAACTTCCGTTTTCCTAATCACTAGTGATGTTGAATGCCTTTTCACCTTTTTATTTGCCATCTGTATTTCCTCTTTGTTGAAATATTTGTTCATATCTTTTGCCCATTTTCTAATTTTTTTAATGTTGAGTTTTTAGGGTTCTTATGTATTATAAATAATAGTTCTTCATCAGACATGTGGTTTACAAACATTTTCTCCTTGTTTGTGGGTTATTTTTTTCATCCTCGAAATGGGGTTTTTCACAGGACAAAGGTTTTAAATTTTAATGAAGTCCAGTTTATCAATTTTTCCTTTTATGAATCATGCTTTTGGTGCCAAGTCTAAGAACTCTTCACCTAATCCTAGATCATGAAGATTTTCTCCTGTGCCTTTTCTAAAAGTGTTATAGTTGTATATAACTCCACGATACATTTTGAGTTAGTTTTTGTTAACCATGTAGAATTTAGGGAAAGGGACTATTTTTCTCCCATAGGAATGCAATTGCTCCAGTACCATTTGATGAAAGGGTTCTCATTCCGCCACTGAATTACTTTTGTACCTTTTCCAAAAAATCACTTACGCAAATTTGTGCAAGTCTATTTCTGGGTTCTCTATTCGGTTCCAGTGAGCTATGTGTCTATCCTTATACCAGTACCATCTAGTCTTGGTAAGTGTAGCTATATATTTTGATATAATAAGCCTTGAAATTGAGTAGACTAATTCCTCCCACTTTATTCTTCTATTTCAAAATTGGTTTAGCTATTCTAGTTCCTTTGCCTTTCCATATAAATTTTAAAATAAGCTTGTCTATATCTATAAAAATCTTGCTGGGATTTTGATAGGAGTTGCGTTAAATCCGTATATACATTTGAGGGATAATTATCATCTTTCCTCCGTTGAGGCTTCTAAGCCATGAAAGCAATGTGTCTCTGTTTTATTTAGATCTTTGATTCTTTCAACAGCATTTTGTAGCTTTCAGCATAAAAGTCTGCTATGTGCTGAATGTGTCCCCTCAAAATTCACATGTTAGTGGTATCCCCAGTGAGGTGGTATTAAGAAGTGGGGCCTCTGGGAAGTGATTAGGTCATGAGGGCAGAGCCCTCATCAATGAGTTTGTTGCCCTTATAAAAGAGGCCTGAGAGAGTTTGTTTGCTTGGACACAGCAAGGAGATGCCATTTATGAAGCAGAGAAGGAGTGCTCACCAGACACTGAATCTGCTGGTGTCCTGATCTTGAATTTCCCAGTCTCCAGCACTGTGAGAAATAATTTTCTGTTGTTTTTAAGCTACCCGATCTAGGGCATTTTGTTATAGCAGCCTGCATGGACTAAGACAAAGCCCTGCATGTGTTTTGTTAGATTCATATCCAAATGTTTCCTTTATTTTTTGAGTGATTGTAAGTAGTATTGTATTTTAAATTTTTGTGTCTGTGTTCATGCTGCTATATGGTAATATACTTGATTTTTGTGTGTTTATTTTGTATCCTGCAACATTGATGAAGTTACTCATTAGTTCTAGAAGTTTTTTGTGCAGTCTTTGGAATTTTCTACATAGACAATAATGTTCCATGCAAATGGGGAGAGTTTTATTCCTTTCTTTCCAATTTACATACCTTTTATTTCTGATTCTTGTCTTATTGTACTGAATAGAACTTCCAGTGCTACGCCGAATAAGAATGGTGAGAGGGGATATTCTTGCCTTGCTTCTGGTCTCAAGGAAAAAGCAGTCAGTCTTTCACCCTTAAGTAAAATGTTAGCGGTACATATTCTTGGAGATGCACTTTATCAGATTGATGAAGTTCCCCTCTATTCCTTTTTTTTTTTTTTTTTTTTTTTTTTTTTTTTTTTTTTTTTTTTTTGAGAGTTCCTTTTTAAAAAAGTCATGAACAGGTATTGGATTTTGTCAAATGTTTTTCTGCTTCAATTGATATGATCATGTTTTTGTGTTTCTTTCACTTTCTTTAGGCCAAACAATCTACTATTCAGAATACTTTGAACTGCCAATAATAGATTAAACCAGATTAAAATTTGATTAAATTAAAAGCCATGTATATATTTTTTTCCTGAATAAGACATCTGGAGGTAGAGAGTTCCAGGGTTGGTTAATTGAGCAACTCAGTATTGTCAGGGCTCCGGGTGTTCTCTGCGATTCTCTGGGCTTTCCCCTTGTGGTTACGAGTCAGCTATAGAGGTCCCAAGTGCCCCTAGTAGGGGTTGTTCTCCTTGTTTTTAACCACAATGAAAATCCTTCACAGAATCCTAGCAGGCTTTTATGTCTTGTTGACCAAAGTGGGCCCATGTGAAAACCTGAACCAACCCAGCAAAGGGAATGGCAGCGGGTGAGGAGTCCATGAGTCGTTTAATCCAGTGTTTCTTACCAGGATCCCTCCAGGCGCTGGGTGACAATCTGTTGTGCAGGATTGTCCTGCTCACTGCAGGACGTTTAGCATCCCTGGCCCTCACCTATTAAGGGGCAGTGGAGCCCTCCGGCCGTGCTGACAACTTCTTTTAAACTTCCCCTGGGAGTGGGGGGTTGCATGGGCAATGCCACTTCTCATTGAGAGCCATTGGTTTAAACCAATTATGATTCACTCCAAGGTCAGCCAGTGGAATGACCAAGCCAGACTGGTTTAGTTTAATATTATATATAGAATTCCCTATTATCTGCTTTTATTTCTCATCACTGTGACATCTAATAATTATTGTGTGTTTATTATGGGACGCAGTGTACTAAATTATTTCTATCCTTTATCATTTAAATTTTTATAACAACTTTAGAGGATATGTACTCTTGTTGTCCTCATTTTACCGACAAGGAAATTGAGACCTAGGAAGATTAAGGAAGTTGCCCACGGTCTGATTCCAGAATCAGCATATGCTGCTACAACGTGCCGCTTGCCCAGGAAAGTAAGTCTTCATTGTCTTTTGCTGTCATTTATTCTGAGTGGTAGCAAGGCATTCTTCAAAAGCCGGGTGATTCTTCCTAGATTGTACCCACAATTTTAGTCCTCCAGTTAGAAGCATTGTAGAGGGAAGATGAAATGCATTTGCTCTAGTTATGTGTGGTGGAGAGGAGGTAATAGATGAAAATCATGATTTATCCATATTATTTTGCTTTTTCTAAAAAGAAAACTCCTTATTAGATCAACACTTTAACTATTAGGCTATGTCTTAATTATAACCTAGGCTTTACAGTTCTTAAGCAAAGATATGATTAGGGCAAAATCAAAATATGGCAATGAGTATACGTTGTCTCATTCAAGTACTGTTTTCAGTAACTCCTTATCTAAGCCTTGGCGTTCTTCACACTTTTACATTTTCGAAGTGATTCCAGGCATTGCAAAGCTCTTTTGCCTGTGCAAGGCTTCCAGGAACCCAGCCACTGGCAGCTTTGGTGTATGCACATGCTTAAGAAGGGACATTTCTGTGGCCGGGCGCGGTGTCTCACGCCTGTAATCCCAGCACTTTGGGAGGCCGAGGCGAGTAGATCACGAGGTCAAGAGATTGAGAACATCCTGGTCAACATGGTGAAACCCCGTCTCTACTAAAAATACAAAAGTTAGCTGGGCATGGTGGTGGCGTGCCTGTAGTCCCAGCTACTTGGGAGGCCGAGGCAGAAGAATTGCTTGAACCCAGGAGGCAGAGGTTGCAGTGAGCTGAGATCTTGCCACTGCACTCCAGTCTGGGTAACAAGAGCAAAACTCCATCTCAAAAAAAAAAAAACGGGACATTTCTATTTTGCCTGCCTTTGTAGCTATTCATGAATGACTCTCTGTTCTTTTGTCTGCTTGTACATCCGTCCATCCATTCTTTTGATGAATGAGCCATTCTTTTGTTCAACAGTGACTTACTGAATTCCTATTTACTATGACTCTTCTATATTTGACATGCTACACAGTGTTCAGCAATGACTTCTATTCAAGAGCTAGTTTTTAGTTTTATGCTGCTTTTTTCTTGTTATTTATCTTTCACTTTTGTAACTCAGAACAGAAAAATCTATAGAAAAGATCTTGCTACCAGGCTATGGGCCCCCTGGTCCATGGCTATGTCTTACTGTCTTTGTGTCTTTGGGCTGAACAATGCCGGCAATGTGGTGCAAGCTTAATAATGCTCATGGAGACATACGTGAGGCCAACGAACATATGAAAAAATGCTAATCATCACTGGTCATTAGAGAAATGCAAATCAAAACTACATTGAGATACCATCTCACGCCAGAATGACAATCATTAAAAAATCTGGAGACAACAGATGCTGGAGAGGATGTGGAGAAATAAGAACAATTTTACACTGTTGGTGGGAGTGTAAATTAGTTCAACCATTGTGGAAGACAGTGTGGTGATTCCTCAAGGACCTAGAAATAGAAATTCCATTTGACTCAGCAATCCCATTACTGGGTATATATCCAAAGGATTATAAATCGTTCTACTATAAGAAAAAAAAATGCCCATGGAACAACTGTGTGGTTTCTCTTCAAGGAAGTGCTGCCATCTCTCTTTTGATTCAGAATAGGTTTACCTAGGTGATTACATCACTAACATTGTACTCCTCTGATTTCTTCCTCATGATAGGACAGATTTTACTAAACAATCAAAGATTATTTGTTACATGATACCATTCCTCTTACTTTTCAATCCAGATTAAATTTTCTTGGTCCTTCAATGCCCACTTCAAATATCAATGAACTAGTAATCTTTCCCCAACCTACTGAAGTCGCCATGTGGAGTTGGTCATTCCTTCTGTTGGTTCACATATCATCTCCTCCATTCTCTTGTCAGCCTGTTTGTCCATCCCTTTATTCATCCACTTAGCTATTCATTTATTCAGCAGTGATTTAGTGAATACCTACTTACTGTGACCCTGTCAAGTTTTACAAGCCACACAGTGTTCAGCAAAGTGTTCATATGCCTGTCTACTTTCTTGATTATGTATTTGTGTCCTCCAATAGGCCATGAGCCCTTCAAGCAAAGACAAGAACTAACCTTATTGCTCTTTTTGTATCCCAAGTGCCTGACACAAAGGAAGGTGGAGGAAAGACAGTCAATGGCTGTGGAATTGCACTATACATGCAATAAGGCCTGCCTTCTCTTCAAGCCTTCCTCAACAGGCTTTGGTTTTCTTCTAAGCTTCAGAGAACATTTAAAAAGCACACAGCAACAGTAATTTCATCAGCATATGAAAGAGGATGTCAAAAGAGACAAACCAGGGTAGAGTTGACACAAATAATTGGAGGATGTCCCCATTATAATTACAGCAACATGGATTGAGTTATGCTGGCCCCTGAGAGGAATTTGATTTCCTCATTACACGTGTAATCTTAATCATCCTCCCAGCATCCTTTTCTCTTCCGTATTTCACATATGGCTCTGATGCCTCCCTGCTTTGTAGATGGTAAAAACTAAACTTCAGAATGGGCTAGTGGCTTGAGCCATCTCACATAGCAAGACAGACACTGAGAGGTGGGCATAAAATAAGCATGATTAGCTTTTAATTACTTCAGTCAAATCAAGAGCTCACCATCACCAGAATATCCTATTAACTATTTATTGAACCTTTATTATGTGCCAAGAACTTTACATGCATTATCCTTTCTGCCAATCTTTATTTTGAAAACATTTAAAACCTGCAAACAGCTGGAAGAATATACAATGAAACATCTAGTTTCACTAATGGATTTATTTTGTACACCTAATTCCTTACACTTATTTCCCTGTAAATATATTTGAAAACATTTAATTATATGACATTATGACTTTGCTCCTAAATATTCCAGCATGCATCTCTTCAGAAGAAGAGCATTCAGTTACATGACTAAGCTACAATGACCATACTCAGGAAAGGTAACATTGAAATAATTTCATTATCTATTATATAATCCTTATTCAAATTTTCCCTATTTTCTCAATAACTCCTCCCTCCCTCCCTTCCTCCAGCCCTCTTTCCCTCTTTCCCTCCCTCCCCCTCTCTCTTACTCCCCTTTTTCTCAATTCAGGACCTAACAGAGGATCACACATTGCATTTACCTTTCGTATTTCTTTAGTCATCTTTAGTTAGAATCACTTCCCAGCCTTCCCCCTCAACCCTGTTTCATGACATTGACAGTTTTGAAGAATTCAAGCTACTTGTTTTGCAAAATGCCTTTAGTTTAGATTTGTGTGATATTTCCTCATGGAAAGATTCAGGTTAAATATTGTTAGCAAGAATATTGCATAAGTGATATTGTGCCCTCCATTCATCCCATCGGGGGCATACAATGTCATTGTGTACCATCACTGATGATGTATTGTCACTTGGCTAAGACAGTGTTTGTCAGATTTCTGCCATGTGGAGCTACCGTTTTCCTTCGTAATTAAGAAGTAATCTGTAGAGCAATACTTTGAGGTTGTGTGACTACCCCCCATCAGGCTTTTGTCTGGTGTTTTTAGCATCCACTGGTGATAAGTATTTATTATCATTTTAAAGTCGCATTATAACCCTGTGAGATAGACACTATTATGAGCCATATATTTACAATGAAGAAACTGAGTTTTAGAGAAATAAAGAAACTTGCCCAAGGTCTCACAGCTAGTAAGGGACAGAGCTGAGAGTCCAGCCCACATCTGGCTGTCTCTAAAGCTGGTGCTTTACCTACTAACGGCACTAGCTTAAAGTAGAGTTTCTTATCTCACTTGTCCTAGGCAAGACAAGAGAAAAGTGATAGTCAGGATCATATAAGACACAATTTATTTCACCTCTCAACAAGTCTCTTTCCTCCTATTTCCTAAACACTTTTTTTCCCCCAAAGCCAGATGCCTCTCAGTTCACTCTTGTCTGACTGTTAACCTGGAATGTGGTGAATAAATTATGTTTTAGTCCAATGGACCTTAGGATGTGGAGTTCTGCTTTGATTCCATCCCACGGTGCCCAGGATCAGCTGCTTGCCAGCACCACACTGGGAGTGATGTAATTACATTTTGGAATCATCCATTCCAGTGTGAGAAATACCACTACACGCATTCATAGGGAAGATTACAGTGAATCCTTCTGGGTTCTTTCATAAAGGGGAAGTTGGGGGTACCCAGAAATGGAGGCGGGGAATATATTTTTCTATTAGTTTCAAAGGAGAGCTCCCTAGCCCAATTCCCTTCTTTTGCAGATGAAGAAAGTGAGCCCTAGACTAGTATGTGGACTCCCCAGGGTCAATGCTGGTGACAGACAGATCTGGGGCTGGAACTACAGATTCCATGCTTATCATGCTGCAAAATTTCTAAGGTTCCTCTTGTCTAGCCCTGCTTGTCCAGCCCCTAGTCCTCTGCTGTCCCTCCCCACCCTCCCCTTCTCAGACTTGTCCTTTGGAAGGCATTTGCTCATTCTTTCCTTCCTTCCTTTAACCAGTGTTCATCATCCTCCTGCTGTATGCCAGATGCTGTGCTGGCCATCATGGGAATTAAGCAAAAAGAAACAGTGTCAGCCTTGAAGGAGGCCACTGTTTAGGTGAGGGACAGGAAGAATATAATCCGACACCATGATTGGATCTGCTAAGCACTAGGGCAATGCTTAACTACTGCCTTGGGAACACAGAAAAGGGAAGGGTGCTTTGAAATTATGTGGCTGCTTGGGATTTTGCTGGGGAGCTACCCAAAGCATAGCTCCATGACTCAGAACACTTCTGGAATTCCATTTCCTTTTGCAAGTCTCCCAGAGGAGAGGGAGGGCAAGTATGGGAAGCAAAGGAAGGGCAGGATATGGTTGATGTGTTTTGGGGAGACTCTGAAGGGACCCAGAAACACACCGGATCACAGACTCAAGACTAACTGGTGCAGCTGGGTGGCTGCATCTGCTGCAGTCCCTTAGGAGCCTAAAGCTGGTTACTGACTTGGCTCAGTTCGGAGAGCTCGAGCCTCCTCCAAGGCTGCCCAGTGTCCAGAGCTGCCTGCACTGTGGGCATGGGTGAGGAGGCCAGCGGAGTGGGAGAGAGTGGGGAGAAGAAGTGGTGAGGATGCTGAGAAGCCAGGACACAATTGCCCTAGGGCACTAATTTCAGCTCCAGCTGCAGGAGGCCCTGTGATCTTCTCACTTGCTGCTCAGTACACTGCATAATGGGCATTTAGTTATGGGATCTAAACTAAGCCCAAATCTTATTCTGCACAAGGGAATAATCACATCATAAGCTGGAAGGAAGGACTATGCTGTGCTGATTAGACCAAGGCAGTGAAAAGTTCTGGCTGATTTTTTTCTGTTCCTATTGCTGACCGATGGCACAGTTCGGGCCAATTAGGAAACACCTGCTTACCTATCAGTGAACTGATATAATGACTTCATACAGCATGGCTTTAGGGTATGCTGGACTTCCCAGGTGAGCCCTCCTTCCCTTAACAACTGGGACAATTGAATGACATTTTACGGTGCCAGCCTGTTTATGGATTACCTATTTAATCCTCACAGTAACCCTAATATTAGATACCATTATGATTCCTGTTTTGCAAAGGAAGAAACAGAAGCTCAGAGAAGGTAAGTTACTTACCCAAGGTCACACAGCTAATAAATATGGAACTAGGACTGAATCAAGCAGTGTGATTTCTGAGCCCACACTCCTAGCTATTGAGGAAAATTGCCTCTTATTCCCATGGGGAGGTGACTTGGGCAGGAGTTCTAACACTTGTTACAATTTGTCCTCATGTTGTTCATTCTTTTTGCTGTTCATTAGATTATAAGCTCCATGAGGTCAGGGAACAGGCAGACTTGTTCACCACTGAGCCCCCAGAGCCTAGCACCTCTTAGCACATAGTAGATGTTTCATTCACATTTTGGGCTAAGTGAATAGCTCTGGATCAGGGCATATAGCCTATTTAGTGTTTTGACGATTACACGGACAGGAGAGGCCAATGTTACAGGCCATTCGCTGGGTCTGAATTGTTCAGTTATGTGAACTCTCTGGGCTCTAGGGAGTGGGCTCTGGGGGGACTCACCAGTTGTTCCTTTTTTTGCCCTCCCATCTCCTATAGCATGCCCTCATCCCATGATTTATTTATTTGATAGCTCTTTCATGAGCACCTATTATGTGCCAGACACTGTTCCAGGTAGTTCACTGGAACAAAGCAGATAAAAATGCCTTCCAATACAGAGCTTGTAACACTGGAAGGGAAAACCATGAGCAATAAATTGGCAAAATGCACAGTGTGTACAATGGAATACGTGCTTAGGAAGGTCGATATAAAGGGTCAGGGAAGCGGGTGGCCAGTAAAGGCCTCATTAAGAAGGTGGCATTTGACAAAAGGCTAGAAGGAAGTCAGCCATGCAAATGCCTCAGGGAGAGGGAACAGCCAGCACAAATGCCCTGGGGCAAAATCACCACACTGTGTGTGGGAGGAGTGGAGCAGTGGGGAGGTCACTGGAGAGATGGGAGTGATGGGAGAAGGGTTTGGAGAAGCAACCAGAGCCAGGCTGTGTGCAGCCTTGGAGGTCATAGCAACTAAAGCCCTTGGCTTTAATTCTGAGTGGAATGCAAAGCCACTAGAGGATTTGGGCAGAGGAGGGATGTGATCTGACTTTCCATGCTATCCTGTACCACAGCTATTTGCGTTTCTGTCTCCCTCTCTAGACTCTGAGGATCTGAACACCGGGACCATTCCCATTGCCAAGCACAGTAATGGTACATGGTAGATGTTTCAATACGTGGCCATCAAATGAATGAGCACATGAAAAATGCAGAACCAAGTGCAGAATGAAACCAACTGAATGAGGGTGCAGATGGGGACCCAGAAGGCAGATGAATGCACTCTGAATTGATGAATGAAGGATATTTAATGGAGCGGATACCTTTTAATCTAGGACTAGAAGGAAGAGAAGCCTATCCACAGATGGAGAGGGAGGGAGAAGGATATTGCTCCTGAAGGAACAGGAGCGAAGGGTTGGAGGCTTGAAAGTGCAGGGCAAATTAAGAAAACACAAAATAATAGACAAATGTTTCTGGTATGCAGGATGAGAGGAGGCACACGGTACCATCGGAGGCCAGAATTACAGCCTGGGGCCAGATCATGGAATGACTTACATGTCAAGCTAAGAAATTTGCATGTTATGCTGTGGGCAATGGGGGGCCACTGCAGGAGTTTACAGGTGTGGGACTGTTTTCAATGGTGGAATTCAGCTCATTAGGTTTGGGCTTGTAACCAGTGAGGAAAGCGGAGAGAGCCAAGAATGGTGCTGTGGATGGGAGGCAGTGCCTCACAGGGTGGCTGCAACACAGCACTGTTTATTGTGTCAATTAAGTGGAAATGCTGTCATGTTCAGAAGGAGAATCTACCTCATACTTCACTGCAGCTTTCGGGGATTTCCCTATTGTGGAGCCCTCTAACATTGCACAGTGAAAGATTAAGTGATTTTCTCAGGTGTATTCCAATAGGAGCCTGTGTCCAGCTCAGGAGTGCTGATGAATTTATTACACTGCCCATCCAACCATCCAGCCCTTACGTAAAATCAATCAGCCATAAGCTTCCTGGGTTCATTTCATTTCTTCTCCTGCTGGAGGAGGCTGGTAGAGTCAAGACATGACCTGCCGTGCCCTTGGCTGGCATGTAGCTTCATTACTATTTAGCCTGGAAGCTGGGATTGGTCATGATGACGTTAGGGGGCTCACCAGGCATGGAAAATGCAAAGGCGGTCATCTGGGGTCATCTGATAGACCTGGCAGTGAACCGTGCTGGGTTCTAAGTATATGGTGGGGCTGCTCATGGTGGGGGAAATGGCCTTGGGAGGATGGAGATGAAAGTCCACGTCAAAGCGAAAGCTGTCATCAGCTATTCCTTTGAGGGAAGGGGCTTGTTCCCAGACTGGAGGCTAAGGTGTCCACTTTCCTGCCTTGACTCTGCATGGCTAAGACTGTCTCACCCTGTCGCCCTTTCGCTCTGACTTAGTCTGAGTGAACTGAAAGGGCTCCCTGGCTCCCCGCACCATACTTCCGCTGCTGCACTGTGGAGCGGGCCTGAGCACCACTCACTAGTGTGTTTTCAGCCTAGGGTTATGGTCACTGTAACTCACTTTAGATGGAACACTTAGGTATCATGAACCCACAGGACACAGATGCACATAAGCAACCCTTTTACCAGCACGTAGCTTTCAAAGTTGGGAATTAGGGGAGCTGGAGGAGGGCAAAAATAGAGTGGCTCAGAGAACCCCCAGTGTCAAGCTTTCAGGAGGTTTAAATAAGAAGTCAGCAGTTTGGGGAGTGGAGGGAGAAACTTCTCCCAGTATCCCCAGTTTTCTTTCTGCATTCGGGGAAGAAAAACCAGTATTCCTCTGCTGAGATGCAGCAGGTTTGTCTATAATTTACTAAAATGATGTGGTGGAAGGGAGCGGGGTCCCAGAGACATCATGAGCTTCTTATGTACAGAAAACCATATCAGGAATAAACTCTACCTGAAATGATGTCCTTGGATGAGTCAAGGTTGTGAACTGTGCTCTCCTTCACAGTGAAATTAGTGACAACCATTACAGCATCTCCTTCCTCATTCCCTTGGGAGGGCCCCCAATGATGTAGGGGCATCATTTTTTTTTTTTGAGATGGAGTCTTGCTCTTGTTGCCCAGGCTGGAGTGCGATTTCGGCTCACCGCAACTTCCACCTCCTGGGATCAAGCAGTTCTCTTGCCTCAGCCTCGCAGGTAGTGGGGATTACAGGCATGTGCCACCACGTCCGGCTAATTTTGTATTTTTAGTAGAGATGGGGTTTCTCCATGTTGGTCAGGATGATCTTGAACTCCTGACCTTGGGTGATCCACCTGCCTTGGCCTCCCAAAGTGTTGGGATTACAGGCGTGAGCCACTGTGCCTGACCCTTATATGCAATTTATATACTTTGGAGGTTAGTTTAATTTGGACAACCAGTAGAACTGTCATCATGGATGCAGGTTATAAAGAGTATCTTCATAATAATACAAGGATTTGGGGAAGGGCATAGGCTTGAGTGGGCATGTGAGTCTGACTGATAGTGGATCTGTGACTGTACCCCAAGGCCAGGTAGAAGAGACTTATTTTGGCTTGGTTAATGAGTGACAGTGTTATGACTACTGTCAAAATCTACTGGAGGCTTTAAAAATGCTCATAACTTTTGACCTAAGATTCCAACATCTAGGAGAAAATTTATAGCACAAAATACCCACATCAAAAAGCAAGAAAGATCTTAACAACTAACATCTCAACTAAAAGAACTAGAGAACCAAGAGCAAACAAATCCAAAAAAAAAAAAAAGAAAAAAAAAAAAAAAGAAAAAAAAAAAAAAAAAAAAAAAAAAAAAAAAAAAAAACCCTTCAAAAAATCAACAAATCCAAAAGCTGCTGTTTTGAAAAAAAATTACTGAAATAGGTAGACCACTGGCTAGACTTATGAAGAAAAGAGAGAAGAATAAAATAAACACAATCAGAAAGATAAGGGGGATGTCACCACTGACCCCACAGAAACACAAGCAACCATCAGAAAATACTATAAACACCTCTATGCACATAAACTATAAAATCTAGAAGAAATGGATTAATTCCAGGACATGTACACTCTCCTAAGACAGAACAAGGAAGAAATTGAATCCCTGAAAAGACCAATAATGCGTTCTGAAACTGAAGCAGTAATAAATAGCCTACCAACCAAAAAAAGCCCAGGACCAGAGGGATTCACAGCTGAATTCTACCAGAGGTACAAAAAAGAGCTGGTACCATTTCTACTGAAATCACTCCAAAATATTGAAAAGGAGGGACTCCTCCCTTACTCATTCTGTGAGGCCAACATTATCCTGATACCAAAACCTGGCAGAGATATAACAAAAAGGAAAACTTCAGGCCAATATCCTTGATGAACATTGATGCAAAAATCCTTAATAAAATATGGGCAAACTGAATCCAGCAGCACATCAAAAAGCTTATCCACCACAGTCAAGTTGGCTTCATCCCTGCTATGCAAGTTTGGTTCAAGATAGGCCAATCAATAAATGTGATTCATCACATAAACAGAACTAAAGAAACCACATGGTTATCTCAATAGATGCAGAAAAGTCCTTCGATAAAATTCAACATCACTTCATGTTAAAAACTCTCACTAAACAAAGTATTGGAGGAACATACCTCAAAATAATAAAAGCCATATGTGACAAACCCACAACCAGTGTCATACTAAATAAACAAAAGCTGGAAGCATTCCCCTTGAAAACTGGCACAAGAAAAGGATGCCTTCCTCTCACCACTCCTATTCAACATAATATTTGTAGTGCTGGCCGAGCAGTCAGGCAAGAGAAAGAAATAAAGGGCATTCATATAGGAAGAGAGGAAGTTAAATTATCTCTGTTTGCAGATGACATGATTCTGCATCTAAAAAACCTAATAGTCTCAGCTCAAAAGCTTCTTAAGCTGATAAGCAACTTCAGCAGAGTCTCAGGATATAAAATCAATGTGCAAAAATTGCTAGCATTCTTATACATCAAAAACAGGCAAGTGGAGAGCCCAATCACGAATGAACTCCCATTCACAATTGCTATAAAAAGAATAAAATATCTAGGAATGCAGCTCACAAAGGAAGTGAAGGATCTCTTCAAGAAGAACTACAAACAAAATGGAAAAATATTTCATACTCATGGATAGGAAGAATCAATATCATGAAAATGTCACAAAGTAATTTATAGATTCAATGCTATTCCCATTAAATTATCATTGACATTCTTCACAGAATTAGAAAAAAACTGTTTTAAAATTCATATGAAACCAAAAATGAGCCCAAAATAGCTAAGACAATCCGAAGCAAAAAGAATAAAGCTGGAGACATCATGCTCCCCAACTTCAAACTATACCACAAAGCTATAGTAATCAAAACAGCATGGTACTGGTACAAGAGCAAACCCATAGAGCAATGGAACAGAATAAAGAATTCAGAAATAAGATTGTGCACCTACAACCATTTGTTCTTTTACAAACCTGGCAAAAACAAGCAATGGGGGAAGGATTTTCTATTTAGTAAATGGTGCTGGGAGAACTGGCTAGCCATATGCCAAAAATTGAAACTGGACCCTTTTCTTACATCATATAAAAAAATTAACTCAAGGTGGATTAAACACTTAAATGTAAAACCCAAAACTATGAAAATTGTAGAAGAGAATCTAGGCAATACCATACAGGAAATAGGCATGAGCAAAAATTTCATTATAAA
Source organism: Cebus imitator (assembly GCF_001604975.1). Classification (NCBI taxonomy): domain Eukaryota; kingdom Metazoa; phylum Chordata; class Mammalia; order Primates; family Cebidae; genus Cebus; species Cebus imitator. Next base: position 679,669 of record NW_016107502.1, read on the forward strand.
AATGCCAAAAACAATAGCAACAAAAGCAACAATTGCCAAATGGGATCTAATTAAACTAAAGAGCTTCTGCATAGCAAAAGAAACTAACATCATAGTGAGCAGACATCCTACAGAATGGGAAAAAATGTTTGCAATCTATCCATCTGACAAAGGTCTAATATTCATAGTCTATAAAGAACTTAAACAAATTTACAAGAATAAAACAAACAACCCCATTAAAAAGTGGGCAAAGAACACGAACAGACACTTCTCAAAAGAAGGCATACATCCGGCCAACAAATATATTTAAAAAAAGCTCAACACTTCTGAGCTTCTGTGGTACCATCACAATGAGATATCATCTCATGCCAGGCAGAATGCCTCTTATGAAAACAATAAATGCTGGCAAGGTTGTGGATAAAAAGGAATACTTTTACACTGTTGGTGGAGTGTAAATTAGTTCAACCATTGTGGAAGATAGTGTGGTGATTTCTCAAAGATCTAGAGGCAGAGATACCATTTGACCCAGCAATCCCATTACCGGGTATATACCTGAAAGAACATAAATCATTCTGTTACAAAGATACATGCACATATATGTTCATTGCAGCACTATTCGCTCTAGCAAAGACATGGAATTGACCTAAATGCCCATGAATGATAGACTGGATAAAGAAAATGTGGTACAAGACACCATGGAATACTATGCAGCCTAAAAAAAAATGAGATCATGTCCTTTGCAGGGACATGGAAGGAGGTGGAAGCCATTTTCCTCAGCAAACTAACACAGGAACAGAAAACCAGACATTGCATGTTCTCCCTTATGACTGGGAGCTGCATGATGAGAAGACATGGACACATGAGGAGAATAACACACGCCAGAACCTGTTGGAGCTGTGGGGGGAAGGAGAGCATCAGGAAGCTGGTCTTAATACCTAGGTGATGGGATGGTCTGTGCAGCAAATCACCAGAACACGTGTTTAACAATGTAACAAACCTGCCCATCCTGCACCTGTACCCCTGAACTTAAAAGTTGAAGAAAAATAAAAAGAATCCAACATCTAGGAATTTATCTGAAAAAAAAAATACACATAGAAAAACAGAATAAAGATGTTTATCATAATAATATTTATGATAACAGAGAAACGCAGTCTTTAGGCCTGGCACAGTGGCTAACACCTGTAATCCCAGCACTTTGGGAGGCTGAGGCGGGTAGATCAGTTGAGCTCAGGAGATCGAGACCAGCCTGGCCAATATGGTGAAACCCCATCTCTACTAAAAATACAAAAATTAGCCAGGTGTGGTGGCATGTACCTGTAGTCCCATCCACTTAGAGGCTGAGGCAGGAGAATTAAAAATACAAAAATTAGCCAGATGTGGTGGCTACTTGGGAGGCTGAGGCAGTAGAATTTCTTGAACCCGGGAGGCAGAAGTTGCAGTGAGTCGAGATCATGCCACTGCACTCCAGCCTGGGCAACAGAATGAAACTCTATCTCAAAAAAAAAAAAAAAAGAAAAAAAGAAAAAAAAGAAATGCAGTCTTTAAAAGTTGCTGTTTTGGGGATATCTGATGACATGAAAACATATTCATAATTTTTAAAACTTAAAAATATTATGAAATATTTTCTGTAGAAAATCATAGGAAATAAAACAAACATCCATAGGCCCTTTAGCCAAATTCAACAATTGTTGACACTTTGTCGTATTTACTTTAGGATGTTTGAAGAGATGAAAGATTATAGACACATTTGAGGCCTCTTTTGTACTCCTCTTCCCTGCCTTCCCACTGATCATTATTTTTCTGAAATTGGCATGCAGACTTCCTGTTCAGAAGTTATACTCCAGCTACACATAAGTATTTCCATAAAATATATAGCATTTTTATAATTTACGAAAATTTTAGCTTCCTTCAGTGTGCTGTTTTCATTCAACACAATTTCCAAGGTTTTACCCACTTTGATATATGTAGATAAAATCATTTTTTTTGCTATATGTAGAATTCTAACTACACAAACATATTTAATACACTTTTAAAACTTAATTGTAATGGCTCAATGAGTTATCTCTAAGTGAGCATAGTCATGTAGCTACCACCCAGGTCGGGAAATAGAACATTATAGACTATCACCTGTACCCCAGAAACCCTCCATTATGCTCATTTGTAACAATTACCCTTTTTCCCCACCAAAGTAGCCACTGTCATGATTTCTAATAACATCAATTTGTCTGTTTTTGAAGATTATATGGTAGGAATCATGTGGTGCTCTACATCTGCCAATCAGTTCAATCATTAATTAAGTTTTTCAGTTCTTCCCTTTCCTTACTGATTTTATTGGGTCCATTATCAATGATTGAGAGAGACGTATTAAACTCTCCCACTATGGGTATGAATTTGTTGTTTCTCTTTTTAATTTTGTCAATTTTTTTCTTAAAGTATATTAAAACTATGTTGTGGCATGCATATCATTGTGATAGCTTTCTGGTGAATTGACCAGATGATTATGAAATGCTCCTCTTTATCCTGAGTAATGTTTTTGCCTTAGAGTCTATTTTTTCCTCTATTAGGTTAGCCATAGCAGTTTGCATTTGGTTAGCCTTTGAATATCTTTTCCACTCTTAGATTTATGAAGTATATTATTCCATTCTCATGCTTCTAATAAAAACATATCCAAGACTGGGTAATTTATAAAGGAAAAGGTTTAATTAAGCCACAGTTCACCATGGCTGGGGAGGCCTCAGAAAGTTTACAATCATGGCAGAAGGGGAAGCAACATATCCTTATTCACATGGTGGCAGGAGGAAGTGTTGAGCAAAGGGGGAAAAGCCCCTTATAAAACTATCAGATCTTGTGAGAACTCACTCACTATAACAAGAACAGCATGAGGGTAACAGCCCTCATGATTCAATTACCTCCCACCAGGTCCCTCCATGACACATGGGGATTATGGGAATTACAATTCAAGATGAGATTTGGGTGGGGACACAGACAAACCATGTAATTTCACCCCTGGCCCCTTCCATATCTCATGTCTTGACATTTCAAAACACAATCATGCCCTTCTAACAGTCCCCCAAATCTCAACAATCTCCCCAATATCTTAACTCATTCCAGCACTAACTCAACAGTCCAAATCCAAAGTCTCAGGATTTGAGGCAAGCCAAGTACCTTCCAGCTATAAAATCCAAAGAAAGTTAGTTACTTCCTACATACAATGGGTACAGGCACTGGGTAAACATACCTGTTCCAAATGGAAGAAATTGGCCAACAAAGGGGTTACAGGCCTCATGCAAGTCTGAAATCCAGTAGGGCAGTCATTAAACTTTAAAGTTCCAAAATGATCTGTGACTCCATGTCTCATATGCAGGTCATGTCTAATATCCAGGTCATGTCTATGTAAGAGGTGGGCTCCCGTAGCCTTGGGAAACTCCACTCCTGGAGCTTTGCAGGGTACAGCTGCTTTCATGGCTGGCATCAAGTGTCTGTGGTTTTTCCAGGAACACTGTAAGCTATTGATGGAGCTACCATTGTGAGGTCTGGAGGACGGTGGCCCTCTTCTCATAGCTCCACCAGGCAGTAACCAAACCATGTCATGGGGTCTTGATGTGGGGGCTCTGACCCCTCATTTTCCTTCTGCTCGGCCCCTACCAGAGGTTCTCCATGAGAGCTCCACCCCAGCAGCAGACTTCTGCCTGGACATTCCGGCATTTCCATACATCTCTGAAATCTAGGCAGAGGCTCCCAAGCCTCCATTCTTCCACACACCCACAGGACCAACACCACCTGGAAGTTGCCAAGGCTTGGGACTTGCACCTTCTGAAGCTCCTTTTAGCCATGGCTGGAGCAGCTGGGATGCAGGGAACCAAGTTCTGGGGCTACACACACCAGGGGGGCTCTGAATCTGGCCCACAAAACCATTTTTCCCCTTTTGGCCTCCAGGCTTGTGGTAGGAGGGGCTGCTGTGAAGGTCTCTGACAAGCCCTGGAGACATTTTCCTCATTGTGTTGTTGATTAACATTTGGCTTCTCTTTATTTATGCAGGGTGTGGTGGCTCTGGTTTGAAGTAGAGCCCCCTGCAGCTTCCTCAGCTGCAGTCAATGTCATGGATGATTGTGAGTGCCTCAGTAGTCTAGGCTGCAGAAGTTTGTGGCAGCAGTGTATGCTGTTCTTAGCAGCAAGAGCTTTTGGGGTTCTCCTGTTCTCATTTTATCGACAAGAGTGAGTCTTAGATGAGGGTATTCTTCTTGGTGTGGCTTAGACATGGCCCATGAGCAGCTGCAGTGGTGCTGGGTTCCAGGGTACGGGTGCTCAGGGTGGCTGTAGAGCCTAAGTCCTGGGCACAGCCTCTCACAAACCTACTGTGGCACCTGGGACTTGGGGTGAAGGTTCACTCTGTGAGGCAAGGGTGAATGCAGATGGCCCACAAAGTTGGCATCTGTGAGTCTGAGACACAGCCCAGCAGCTCAGGCCCAGCTGGATTTTAACTATGACTCTGACTCTGGGGTGAAGGGCACAGCACTGGCCCAGCTTCAGGGAAGAAGGGGTGTTGTGGAGGTTCAGGTCCAGCGAGCAGAACAAAGCTGCCATCCAGGAACTGGAGCCAATAGGTCACAGCAGCAACTCAGGCCCTGGGCAATAAGAAACCTGTAGCTGTGACTCTAGACCTTGGCATGGTGGGACATGGCAGCATCTGGGGCTCAGCAAGACAGCAAGGACCCAGGAACGGTGAAATTCAGTTGTGTCTTGGGCTTCAGGGAGCATGGAGCAGCACAGCAATAACTCTATTCCTTGAGAAGGTAGGGTGCCTCAGCAGCTCAGAATCTGGGGGGCTAGTCTAGTTCCAGGGACGCAGGCTTTCCCACTTGTTTAGCCTGCGGGGGTGGGGTGTCCCATCTCAGTCAATGCTCTGTTTTCCTGGAATGTGGGATGCCACATCAGCCCAACCCTGGGAGATGCAGCTAGCTGCTCAGCTCATCCAAGGCATTTATTCCCTGAAAGGTTGGGTGCCACTTCAGCTCAGGTGCTAGGGGTGTGACTGTCCTGGGAAGATAAGGCAGGGATTCCCTGGGAGACACAGTGCCACATCAGCTTCAGCACCAGGGGGTGTGATCGCTCTGGGTAGCCAAGTCATTGTTTCTTGATTTTCCCGGAGATGGGATGCCGCCTCAGCTCAGGTAGAGAGAGGCAGGGTAGAGCAGCAACCAGGAGGGGCGGATGGAGTGGCTCTGGCTCTCTGGCAGCCTGTTACATCTGGCTACCTCCTGCTCCTGTAGCATAGACCTTCAAGTTCTCCAAACGAATTTCTGGAATGTTCACAGAGACCCTTTTTTTCTGGAGGTTCCTAAATTCTAATCTGTCTCCTCAGCACCATAAAGTTGCCCAAAAATTTTCGGCTTGAAATTTGCGACATCCGCCCTGTGCAGTTACAGAATTTGGCAAACTTACTGAGGCAGAAACATGTTTTTTAGACTCCTTGAGTCTCCAATTTTTATCACTTGTACCTCATGAGATTTCTTTTTTTGTTTTTTTGTTTGTTTTGAGATGAAGTCTTACTGTGTTGCCCAGGCTGGAGTGCAGTGGTGCTACCTCGGCTCACTGCAACCTCCACCTCCCAGATGCAAGCAATTCTTCTGCCTCAGCCTCCCAAGTAGCTGGGACTACAGGCACCCACCACCACACCTGGCTAAATTTTGTAGTTTTAGTAGAGATGGGGTTTCACCATATTGGCCAGGCAGGTCTCTAACTCCTGACCTTGTGATCTGCCCTCTTCGGCCTCCCAAAGTGTTGGGATTACAGGCGTGAGCCACCATGCCTGGCCACCTCATGAGATTTCTGAAGCTCTGAGGGTTTTTCAGTCCCCTGGCAGTGACCCACTGCCTGGCTAAAGCCTTCTCAGCATTTCACTTATTCACAGAATTGAGAGAACTCTCAGCTTCCTGTCTGCAGTTCTCCCTCCCCAGAATGAAATCCTGTATGGGTCCTACTGGCTCTCAAGATCTCTGATGCCTGACGTATGCCTGGTCTCTGATGTGTAATTACATTTCTTGGGGCGTTGGTCTGCCACAGCAATCCTGGTAGCAAAAGCCTTCTAGGTTTCTCTATTTTACATTTTTGAGTTCTAAACATTGTATTTGAAAAATATAGGGGTAATCTGAGGTTCTAGGTAATGTGATTTTCCTCCAGAAAACATACAGGCTTGTTTCTGACTGTTAGCTAGTCTGAGGGCAGGCCACCTTAATTCAGCCAGGAATGGGCATGCTTTGAGGCTTGGCTTTAGTCTTTGGAGGGCTGGTTTACTCTTGTGACTAGAGCATAGCCCTTTGGGGTCCCAGCTGAATGCCTGGGGTGTTTGCCAGGCTCCCTCCTCCCTGGCAGAGCCTGCCCTCCATTTTGGTCACAGCAGCTTGACAAGGCCAGTAAAAGCTCATTCACTGCTCAGCTCCTGATCCTCAGTCACTCTTCTTGCCTATGGAGTCTACCTGTTGCTTTGAGGGGTGGAGAGGTCTCAACTTCTGGGTTCATTTCTCTTGATTTCCTTCCTCTTTCAGATTGTAGCACTACCAAATTTCATTGTCTTGATCATCTTTCAGTTGACTTCAAACAAATATTGTTGTATGTTGCCCAGTTTTTCTCGTTCTCCAGGGAGTCAAGTTCAGCACCAACCTAGCCAGTGCATACTGGAGGTGGAACTCTCAACAATACAACATTTTTCATGGGAAAAAAACCTAGCCGGGCGCGGTGGCTCACGCCTGTAATCCCAGCACTTTGGGAGGCCGAGGCGGGTGGATCACAAGGTCAGGGGATCGAGATCATCCTGGTCAACATGGTGAAACCCGATCTCTACTAAAGATACAAAAAATTAGCTGGGCATGGTGGCGCGTGCCTGTAGTCCCAGCTACTCAGGAGGCTGAGGCAGGAGAATTGCCTGAACCCGGGAGGAGGAGGTTGCGGTGAGCCGAGATAGCGCCATTGCACTCCAGCCTGGGTAACAAGAGCGAAACGCTGTCTCAAAAAAAACAACAACAACAACAACAAAAAAAAAAACCTGTACGTGCTGTATGGTACAAGCTTGGTTAAAACTAAAAGCATGTAATATGTGCTATGGTTTCTGTGTTTCCCCAGATTTCATGTTTTTGAAACTTGATCCCTGAATTCACATGTAGATGATATTTGCAGGTGGGGCCTTTGGGAGATAACTAGGACTGGACAAGGTCGTCTTATCTAAGGAGTCAAGGGGCCCCACGGTGGAACTGGTGGGTCAATAAGAGGAGAAAGAGACCTGAGTTGTCATGCCCTTGCCCTCTCGCCATGCTGTGAGGCAGGAAGGAGGCACTCACAAGATGCCAGCACCTTCATATTAGACTTCCTGGACTCCAGAACTTAAGAAATGAATTTATTTTCTTTATAAATGAGACCCAGTCTCAGGTATTCATTTACAGCAACAGAAAATGGACTAAGACAATACATTTGTACAGTCACCCTCCTCAACCATGGGTTCCTCATTGGTGGGTTCAACCCACCAAAGATTAAAGATAGAGTCACGCACTGCTTAAAAATGGGGATATATTCTGAGAATTGTGTTGTTAGGTGATTTTGTTGTTGTATAAACATAGAGTGCACTCACACAAACCTAGATACTATAACCAACCGCCCACCTAGGCTACCCCTACTGCTCCAAAGCTACAAACCTCTACAGCATGTTGCTGTTCTTAGTACTGTGGGCAATTGTAACACAGTGGTAAGTATTTGTGTATCAAAACATGAGAAAGGTACAGTGAAAATATGGTATAAAAGATTAAAAATTGTGCACCTGTATAGGGCACTTACCATGAATGGATCTTGCAGAACTGGAAGTTACTCGGAGTCAGGGAGTGAGTGGTGAGTGAATGTGAAGGCCTAGAGCTACTGTGAGCGGTGTAAACTCTGTACACTTAGGCTACATTAAGTTTATAAAAAATGGTTTTCTTTCTCCAGTAAAAAATTAACTTTAGCTCACTGTTACTTTTGACTTTATAAACTTGAAATTCTTAAAAACTTTTTGACTCTTTTGTAATATCACTTAGCTTAAAACACAAACACACTGTACAGCTGTACAAAAATATTTTCCTTCTTTGTATCTCATTCTTTAATCTTTTTCTATTTAAAAATTCTTTATTTATTTTCTTCTTAAACCTTTTTATTAAAAACTAAGATGCTGATATGGTTTGGCAGTGTCCCCACCCAACTGCAATAATCCCCATGAACTGAATTGTAATAATCCTCTTGAATTGTAATTGTAATAATCTTGAATCATAATCATCCCCACGTATCAAGGGTGGGGCCAAGTGGAGATAATTGAATCATGGATGCAGTTCCCATATACTGTTCTCATGGTAGCCAATAAGTCTCACAAGATCTGATGGTTTTATATATGGGAGTTCTCCTGAACAAGCTCTCTTGCCTGCTGCCATGTAGGACGTGTCTTGCTCCTCCTTTGCTTTCTGCCATGATCGTGAAGGCTTCCCAGCAACATGGAACCGTGAGTCAATTAAACCTCTTTCCTTGATAAATCACCCAGTCCTGGGTATGTCTTTATTAGCAGTGTGAGAACAAATGAATACAGATGCAAACATACACACAAGCCTAGGCCTACAGAGAGTCAGGAGCATCAACATCACTGCCTTCAGCTTCCACATCTTGTCCCACTGGAAGGTCTTCAGGGGCGGTAACATGCACTGAGCTGTTATCTCCTATGATAACAATGCTTTCTTCTGGAATGCCTCCAGGACTACCACAAGCCTGTGAGTAATGCATTGTGCCATGATGTTACAATGGCTAAATGTCACTAGGAGACAGGAATTATTCAGCTCCATTATAATCTTGTGGGACTACCATTCCATATGCAGTTTGTCACTGACTAAAATGTCATTATGTGGTATTTGTCTGTATTCTGGAAAAAAAATAATACAAATTAAAAATACAGTGTAACAACGATTTACATAAAATTAACATTATATTATATACATAATCTAGAGATGATTTAAAGTATACGGGAAGATGTGTGTAGGTTATATGCAAATACAACACCGTTTTATATAACGGACTTGAAGAATGACAAATTTTGGTCTTCACAGGTGTCCTGGAACCAGTTCTTCCACGGATACAGAGGGATGACTGATTTATGTATAGAAAGACCAAAAGGACATAGGCCAAATTGTTAGTGGTGATTCTCTTGAATGATTGGAATACAGGTGAGTTATTTATTGTCTCTGTGCTTCTTGTATTTTCCAAGTTTTCTGTCATAAATATAGCTATTTTTGTATTTAAAATGCTAATTTTGTAAGTGATGACTACCAGGAAATAGCAGGCAGAAAAGAGAAGAAGGCTGGAGAAAAAGGTGATAATATGGAAATAACAAACCTGGCTTCTTCCTGCTGCACTTCCCAACAGTCTCACAGCACTCCTGACTCCAGATGTGTGGGGGTTTCTCCCCATCAACAAGCAAGCCATCCTCCAGCAGGGACACCAGCTGGTGTCCTCTGGTTCATTTCAATTCCGGCACCATCTGAGACGGGATAATTCCCTTGACCTTGACCCTCTTCATGGGAGGGAATTGGAGTGGCTTGTTTCACTCAGCCTGCCAGTGGCCCCTTTTCTTGAGAGGGAGCCTGCAAGCAAGTGTGGGAACCCAAGCGAATGGAATGATGGAACCAGCTGGTTGCTCCTCTCTGGCTGGAGCAGACTCTGTTGAGGTCCTGCAGCAGCATCCAAGCCCCTGCTCTCTCAGTATCTGGGTTCTTGTCTGGCATCCAAAATCAGGTCACACACAGAGATTGGAGGGTAGTGTATGCAGAGGATGATACTAAGTGATAGAAGAGGCTCTTGGTGGGATGGGGAGTTGAAAAGGGGATAGTGTGGGAAGCAGGCGATCTTTCCCTGAAGCCGCACCATCTGACGTTAGCCAAGTCTATCCATAGTCTCTGACGCTCAGTTCCATCTCTGCTCACCGCTCAGCCACTTGTATCTCTGCTGCTCAGTCACTTGTTGCTCCACCAGCTGAAGTCTTTTTATTGGTACAGGATTTGGGCATGGCAGGCCAAAATAGCCACATTTGGGTGGAAAAACAGAGTCAGCTCTTTCACTTAGGGCTGAAGTTCCAGGCTTACAGGTAGGGTTTTGCCATCCCCCATTTCTGATGCCAACCCAAGTTGGTTTACCTGTGCTTCTGACCCACTGGCTATACATTGGGGTTCCCTCAGCCCCCTCCTTAGGTCTGCTTAATTTGCTGGAGTGGCTCACAGAACTCAGGGAAACACTTACTAACATTTGCCAGTGTATTGTAAAGGCTATCACAAAGGATACAGATGAAGAGAAGCATGGGGTGAGGCATAGGGAAGGGGCACAGAGCTTCCACGCCTTTCCTGGGTGCTACCCTCCAGGTGTCTCCACCTGTTCAGCTTTCTGGAAGCTCCCCAAACCCAGTCCAGTTGCGTTTTGATGCAGGCTTCATTACATAGGCCTGACTGACTAAATCATTGGCCATTGGTGATCAACTTAACCTTCGGCCCCTCTCCCTTCCCTAGAGGTCATGAGGTGGGGCTGAAAGTCCCAACCCTCTAATCCTGCCAAGGTCTGAGTGACCAGCCCCATCCTGAAGCTACCTAGGGGCTGCCAGCCACCAGTCAATCATTAGCATACAAAAGTACATCACTTCGGAGATTTGCAGAATTTTAGGAATTGTATGTCAGGAAACTGGAGGAAGATCAACTAGATATTTCACAATATCACAGTACACCAGAAACTGAAAAATTAGATCTCCCATGAGACCTGTAGAACAGTGGAGGAAGGAAGGTGGGGCTACAGAAAGATGATTGCAAAATAACACCCAAGAGCTGGGAAGGACTCAGTACATCTTCTCCAAACCCCTCACTGTCATTGTATGCACGCAGACACAGAGGCTCCTGAGGCCGCGTGGCTTGCCATCAAGTCAGCCACAGTGCTGGGTCAGGAGCCAGGTCTCCCAAATCCCAGGCTAGTGCTCTTTCCAGAGGCGCTTGTGGAGTCAATGTGGGCTGGGGTAATCACAAGGCTCTCCCCGCAGAACTGGGACAATAGGGGCTAGGGCTGCTCGTGCAGGGTCACCTGATCTAGCTGGACCTTCTCAGGTAGAGGAATCGCCAGAGCCATGGCTGTCGGTGGGAGGCCTCCATTTTGCTGGTGAGAGATGAGCTTCAACAAGGATGGCAGTGTCTATAAGATGCCTTTCTAGCATAGCACTCAAAAGCTTCCTCGGCCTGTCTAGGTCTTCTCACTCCACAGGCCTCTCCTCTAACTCCTGTAACCCCCCACAAGTCTGTTCTGGTCTATGCTGAGTTATGATCTTACTGCCCCCAAAGATGTTTGTGTCTTTGCTATCCCCTATCAAGAGATTTTTTTCCACTCCCTCTCTCATACCTGAAATCTACCTACCCCTCAAGGTGTAATTCTAATTCTCACCATCTTGCGCTAGTGGAGCCGGAGTCTCTCATTTGGAGAGGATCCTCTAGGCTTTGCATTTTTCTTTGGCTGGTGTCAGTCTTCTTACAGAGATGCTAAAGTCTGGAAGGCAGGAATCAGTTCTCCTGTTTGGTGCTATGCTCCCAGGCATGGTGGAAAATGTTTTGCATGAGGCAGGCACTAAGCAAACGCTTGTGGGGTGACTTGTGGGGTGCTGGGAGGAAATGTGCGAGAGGCTGGGGGACATCTAGAAGGAGCTGACAGAGGATTTTGAAGAGAAGTGGGCAGCACAGAGCTCTTTACAGGAGCCCGTCAGAGGCTTTCTGGGGCCTGCTTTTCATCCCTTGCTTCTGGTGTCAGTTTCAGAAAGAATTAGGACCCTGAGTCAGGAGGGAGCAGACACTGGAAGGAGAAAAACGAGCAGTGCTGTTGAGTAAAGACAATGTCAGGAGGAAGCACTGTAGTGGAAACCCGAGTCTGGAGATATCTGAAACTGCTCGGACAGAGATTGGGCTGATGCAGGTTAAAGCACGTTTTCTCAGACGCGGGGCAGGCTGGCCTTGAGAACAAAGAACTGGAACACGAGTTTGGGCAGAGAACACACAGTGTGTGAGATTTTTGGTGGCAAATAATGATAAGCCAATGTGCTTGGCTTTGGAAAGAGGGGCAACTTCCAGTTCAGTAGAGAGAAACTTAGCGAACTATTATATTGATCTGAAGCCAGAGTTTTTCAGGTTTTCGATGACTTCCATTACGTGCCTGAGCAGAGGTGTGTAATAGAATGGGGAAGCCAAGGAAGATTTACAAACCAAGGATGTTTGAATGAGAAATGTGGAGTTCGTAAATTTTGAGTTCTCTTGGTTGCCACACAGAGGCTTATTTGGGGGAGAGGATTTGAAATCTATCATATGAGAATCAGCTGCTGTTGTGATCACATTTCAGACAGCAACACAGGGATGGAGTGAGAGAACGAATCTTGGCTTCACCCTGGCTGGGGGATTTTGGTGGATTCTCAGAGGCTGGGCTCAGAGGAATCAATTTGTGGAAAAGGGAGCCATGCAACATGAATTAATTCAAGGAATTATTGAGAATGCAGAGGAGCATCAGCTCTCATGTTATTTGCAAAACAATGAGGGCCCTGTGGGTTTTGGAAGTAGCTTTTAAAAGGTATCCAAAGCATCTCATGCTGGCAATGTGTTTGGGGAGGGTGAGGAAGAGGAGCTGGGTAGGGCAGGTACTTTATGTATCACCGAAGTAGTGTAATATAATTTAAAAAGGATTGGTAATTTGACCCCAGCTTAAAATATGACCTGTACGCAGGAACTCAGGTCCTGAAACTTCACCATCAGGTCTTCATTCCATGTCATCACTTACACTTCATTCCGGTGACGTTACGGGATTATTTTTCCCATTATATAAGGGACTTTGAATGGCACCGGGGAAGAGAAGAGGTGAAAAAGAAACAGAAATCCCATGCACTTGACTTGTTTTGCCTTGAGAGTGACCTTGAGTGTGCTGTATCTTCAGAGAGGCTTTATTTGAAGCCACCTGCCTGGCCTCATATCCCGGATCTTCTCCTTACCAGCAGGGGAACTTGGGACCAGTTATTTAACCTGTTTGTACTTGGATTTCCCCATTGGTAAAAGGAAGAAAAATGATCGCACCTACTTCATAGGTTGTGAGGATTAAACGAGTTAATGCATGCAAGATACTTAGAACAGCTCCTGGCACATAGTAAGCACTCAATAAACATTTTGTATCATTCTTACTTTCAGGATGGCGGCATCTGCTGTTCTGAAAGATTTTCCCATCTAGGCTCCAGCCAAGTGCAGGAAAGTTCAAGGCGGAAGCTGCCTGGTGAAGCAGACATTTCTGAGTTCTCCATTTCGCAACTGCAAGCACCTTGAAACGTTCTTCAGCCCTTTCCTTAGCAACCTTCACAGCTTATTCTAAGCCCCGTGTTTAAGAACTTGGAATTGCTAAGTGTTTTAGAGGCAGTTTTTTGCTTAAAGAGAAAAACTGGCATGGCCTGAGTGTGGCTGAGGCAAACGCTTCTGGCAGGACAGTGCCAGTCTTGGTTCTCCTTATTCATTGATGAGCTTCTGCTCCACATGGGTGATGGGAGGGGCTGGTCCTACCCTCCAAGCTGGTTCAGCTGATAGCTGCTAATGCCAGTGCTCTTGCCAACCATCAGAAAGGCTTGAAACTGATGCTGCGAGGGGCATCCTGCAGTAATATTCCCCCATCCTGTGGCTCCAGGCCCACTGTGTGTGTGGAGGCAGGGATCATTCTAGTTGTGAGCTTTGACTCTAGCTACCTCACTCTGCTTCACTGGGTTCCAACTTCCCCTCCCCATCTGAGATGCTCTGCCAGTTTCTCTTTCAGGTCATGGCTGGAGCAGACCCAGCAAAGCAGTGTCTCTTGTGGCTTTTGCCTCCTCTGGAGGAAGGGTGGGTGGGGACGGGCTGGTTGTTTGAAGAGGAAAAGGATGAGGGAGTGTTGGGGAACAGGTGTGCAGAAATGGTGAAGTGGCATGGAAGATGGAGGATTTAAATGTTAAAGGGTGGGCAGAAAATGTACCAGGATATTTTGAGGGCTAAATTTGTTCTGGAAGTTAAATGCATAGAATGCGATGAATCAGAGGAACAAGAGCCACTTAAGATTTTTAAAGCCGTTGGGTTGCCCAGGCGATACACAGGCGTTTTGTGGATGGTTTGCTATTAGCAGTAAACATTTACATAGCACTTCACCTCCTCAAATATTCATCCATAAAACCCTGGAATGGCAGTGACAGCCGGGAAACGAAGACTCAGGGAGGATTCGCTCAAGGTCACAAAGCTGGTTTGCAGCGGAGCCGACCGGAGAGCCTAGGTGCCTTGGCTTTGTGCCGCCACCTGCCAGGGGTGTCCGCCTTGTCTGGATAACTTGCTTTGCAATACCCAGTGAGGAAGGTGATTGGCTACAGCCTTCAGCTGGAGGAACAGAGAGGCGGGAAGCGGAGTGATCTGTTGACCAATCAGAAGGCTGTATTTGACCTAGCTGCTTCCAGACCGACCTCCTGAGCCCTTGAACCCTGAAGCTGCATGCTTTCTTTGACCTGCTCATCTACCAGGGATGTCTCTCTTGGAGAATGACACTGCTGGGCTCCCAGCTTCCCAGGCAGCTTGACTTCTCCCCTTTGTCTCCTCACCTCCCACCCCATGCCGCATCAATCACCATGACCTTGAATTCCATCTGTTTGGTATTTGAGTCACTCACTTTTCTTCATCCCCACAATGAGTCTCCATCTACCACACAGCCTGCTAATTATCCTCTTCACCTCCACTCTTTGCTCCTTCCTATCCATTCTACTTCCAAAAACCTAAGCAGATCACTCTCCTGCTGAAAACCCTTCCGGGGCTCTCAATGGCCTCAGGTGAAATGAAGCCCAGACACCTCATCACAAGGCTCCTGCCCCCGTCTGCTGCCGTGTCCAGGACATGGCCTCACACAGCTCCCCAGCCAGAAGGATGCTCAGTTCCCTGACTTCATCTTGCTGTGAGTACGTTGCTGATGGGGCCAGAAAGAGCCAAGAAAGATCACAGGAATGGTGGGGTGGAGGGGGTGGGGTTGTTGGGGGCAGAAAGAGAGACAGAGGGAGAGGGGGAGAGAGGGAAGAGAGAGAAAGAAAGAGAGAGAGAGAGAAGGGCTGAGCCTGGCTGTGCTGAACCATTGGTCAGTGTGGAAGAACCCACCTCATATGGGATGTTCTCAGCCCAAGAACACTGGCACGAGCCTTGGAGGTGAGCGTTGTCCATCACTGCAAGGCTGAAGACTCACAGCTCTTTCTCTCTTCAAACAGCTCATTCTGATTTGTTGAGCAAAGCACAGCGACCTATAACAGGCACGACATTTCTTACTGGCTGTGTGACACCGAGTGAGTCAGTCAATGTAATGAAGCCATGGGCCTCAGTTTCCTCATCTGTGAAATGGGGATAATAGCTGATCTGCTGTGCAGATGTCTTTTTGTTGGTTTGTTTGGGTTGCACACCTCATGAACCCCCTTCCATATGGGGGACCCTCATGGTATCAGCCTCCAGGGTGGAGTGGACTGTGTCCTACTGAGAAGCTGGAAAAACCGGATGCTGTGACAGCCTGCCAGCAGTGAGAGAGTGAGGCGCTCATGCCTAGGTCTTTGTATCTTGAGAGAAATGCAAAGATGCAGGGCCTGTTGAGAATCATTCCAGTAGAGGCAGTGGGTTTGGGAGGGTGGCAGTGACAATGACCATGGGGGCGGTCACCACGGTGTCCAGCTCAGTCTCTTGCTGCAGCAGGAACTTCTTCTTTCTTCCATGCTTTCTAGTCATGCCAGAAAACAGCCCGAGTTCCTTCCAGTACGTTCCATATGTGCTCTTATTGACCAGAGTCCACTTCTATAGATAGATGAGACCGAATCTTGACTCAGATACTCACCTACTCACAGGGCAGTGAGGGAGGAGCAGAACATGTAGCTGGGGCTGCTTCAGTGAAGCCGGAGTGCAGTTCAGTGGGGAAGGACTTTGCCCTTCCTGGGATGGGAAGCACAGCGTCTACGGCGTTTTTTCTGATCAAGCTGGAACCCGAGTCAAAAATCATATCAAATATTGGGCATTCCACTGGGAGCAGACGATATTGTGACTATGCTTTGGAAGGGACAGAAGAAATATAAGACTTTCTCCTTATCTTACCAATAGAGAGCCCTCCTACTCCTCCTCCTCCATGTCTTAAATTTAGCTTAAAAACATAATTGTTTTTAAAAAATGGGGAAAGGCACATGTCCATTCCCATAGATCGTTAGCATCTAGGAGCAGACATTTGTTTCTGTGCCATGCCTGTCAGGTCTCAAGTCTGGCTTTGGCAGCCTCCCAAGTCATTTTTATCTGGTAGGGCAGAAGGATAGAAGGACACTCTTGGACGCCATGCTTCCGCCTTGGCTGCCTCTGGGGTGGACACTTTCCCACGCTAAGGTCTGGCCTTCACTTGGCAGAGCAACAGAAGCAGATTCACTTGCTCTCTGGCCATCGCCAGCCTGCCCGGGGGGATCCAGGGGCTCATATCTGTTTGCTTAGATCCTGGGTCCTCAGGAGCTGGTGCCAGGACTGGTGGGAGACTGGGCTCCAGCCAGTTTGTCATGTTAAATGATCTGGGCCACATATAAAAGATGGGGTTTTCATATCCCGTTACCCAAGTGCTGTTGTTTTGTCCACTTTGAAAAACTTTGTGGCACAAGAGTCTGAAACGTGCCCCTGGGGACAAATAGGACTTACTGTTGAGTCCTCACCCTGGCTCCCCTCCCGGCTGACTGCCATCTCTGGGAAACAGGCACTTTGAAGATGCCATGTTTAATCACAGCATTTTGGTTTTGTTTTAATGTTTTGAAAGAGCAGGCTGTCAGGCTGACTTATGCAAAAGCAGAGCCATTAACCTCACAAAGAACTCAGAGCCTTGAGCAAGGTGATACGGGCTGAGGCAGTTTGCAAGTTCTCTCTCTGCTGCTGCAGAGAAAGCTCATGGCTGGGCTGCTGGCCTGCCGCAGGGGTGGGCTCCAGCTCGGGGCAACATGGCCCCAGGGGCCTCAGTGCACTCCCAGGGGCCAGCCTACATGGAGACTTCTGGTTCCAGGGGGCAGTTGGTGGGGTGGGGCCATGGGGAGAGGGCTCTGATACGGGGCACTGGAGGGGTACATGTCCACCTCAGTTAGGGAGCAGCCCAGCAGCCTGCATTTCCTTCAGCTGTTTGGGCCTCAGTTTCCTCACCTGTGAAATGATCCCTGAGTGCATTTCTAATTTAGCTTTTCCTTGGTGATTGTTATTTCCCACAAGCCTCTCAGGTGTCAGGTCCCTGGGCTATGGTTCTGGGGTCCAGGCCACCGACACTCTCTTTTTTATCAACCATTTCAACAGGCAAAAACTGCAGTCCCCCACGGGCCACTGGACAAATGTCCCACTATTTCATGGGAATTGCCTCTCTAGAACTGCATGGGTTGATCTTGGTGATTAACAAGCAAAGCTGGGGTACAGCTCCCTTGTCTGACCTGGAAATTAACTGGCTGCCTGCTATGACCTAAGACCAAACTGATGAGGGGCTCACAGACAGTGTCACTATGCCCAGACATCAGACCAGCAAGGTGCAAAGCAGGGAAGGGGGGGGGCAATTTGATTCATTTAAAAAATCATCTATATCAAATATATTCCATTTAAACCAAGTAAGTTTATTTGACTATACACAGAGTATCAGTGAATTTAAAGGAATATGAAAATTCATATGTTTTCTTGCAAGCAAAAAGTTGGTGTTCTTGCTGGACAAAGAGGGGCCGTGAAGGGGAAGGAAGTCATAATGATGGCAGCAGGTGCTGCCATCACACCAGCTGCAGCAGGGAGGCACGGCTGGGGCCGCACACTCCATGGAGCTCCTGAGAGCCACGCCCCTCCTGAGTTGGGGCGGGAACTCCCTGGGTGCTGCTGCGGCCACCCAAGCTGAGTTGCAGACCCAGACCTCCTGCTCTACGGATCAGGAAGGAGCCCCACCTTCCTAGGCAAGGCTACAGCCACCCAAACTGCGGCTGTGGATCAGAGTCTCCCAGTGCTCTTGTTGGGGGTGACAGGGGGAGGCAGGATCTGCCCTCCGGGTGCAGCTGGACCCATGGCTGCAGACCTGGGCCTTCCACTCCACAGAGCAGGCAGGAGCTGGGGACAAGTGGGAGCCCTGCCCTTCCGAGTTGGTGGGGTGGAAGCTTCCTGGGTGCACCTGTGGCCACCCTCCTGGGTGCAAGACCCAGGCATCTCTGTAGCCTGCACCCTTGGGGGCCCAGAAAGGTTCTCCACCCCACTTGCTGTTCCCTCCAAGCTCAGACCCCATTCTCAATCTCAGAGTGGGGGTGGGGCCATGCCCCAGGACCATGAATGGAAAAGGGGGCCGACAGATTCCTGGGCAGAAAAGGGTGGGTCCTGGTAAAGCCTCTCCTTCTTGGCCAGGGAGGGGCTGAAGGCTGGGGACTGGGCTGCCAGTCCCACAGACTGGGATGGGGACTTGTGGTGCCTTTTCTTCCTGCCCATGACCACCCATGGATCGGTTGGCATGCACTTCCTTCCCTCTGAGTTCAAGGTCCTCTCAAGCCCCAGGCTCAGCCAGAACAGGGCAGAGAATGTACAGATGACAGGATGGGAAGGCCAGCTGCAGAGAGGAACTACCCTCTCCGCTGAGAGCCTCAGAGGCCTGCAGAGATGTGGGGACTACCAGCTGCAGAGAGGAGCAACCCTCTCCAGGGCCTCATCTCTGCTGAGAGCAGCAAACATCAGGGTGGCCTGTCTACAGTGGGGAGCTACCCACTGTGGGTCTCCTCTAAGCTGTTTTAACACTCAAGGAAGCTCATCTTCACCTTGTTCGTCCTTCACTTGTCTGCATATCTCATTCTTCCTGGATACCTACAAGAACTTGGGCAAAGGTGCTGCCGGTTTCTGGCCAGAAAATAGAGATGACACTCCGAAGATCTTGTAACAATGGCGGATTTGCCTGATATCTGAGAGTTCAACGCCTAAGCCCATCTTCTCAAACCAGGCTTTTTTTTTTTTACTACCTAATTAGAATTTTTATTATGGATGTTAGTTGAATTTTATGCAATGCTTTCTTGTTCCTCCATTACTATACAAATCTTTTTTTAAAAAAATTATTTTATTGCATTTTAGGTTTTGGGGTACATGTGAAGGACATGCAAGATTGTTGCATAGGTACACACGTGGCAGTGTGATTTGCTGCCTTCCTCCCCATCACCCATATTTGGCATCTCTCCCCTTGCTATCTCTCCCCAACTCCCCACCCCCCACTGTGCCTCCCCTATTTCCCCCCAACAGACCCCAGTGTGTAGTGCTCCCCTCCCTGTGTCCATGTGTTCTCCTTGTTCGATACCCGCCTATGAGTGAGAACATGCGGTGTCAAACCAGCCTTAAAAACCCACATCCTTGTCATCTCTGCGAAGGCTGAGGGAAAGGTAGAGCAAAAGCTTTTTCCCACCCCACCACTCCACACTCATTCGAGTGAATCAGGACTGTCAAGGACAGGATGTGCCTGTGCAGGCCTGCTGGTTTCATCACTCACCTGCTGGAAGTTTGTACTCTGCTGTCTATCCACTATCCTGGCCAAGGGGCAAGCAGCTGGTGCTGCCTCCCTCTGCTTCTGTAGGCATCCCCTGTCATCCTGGCCATAAAGCCCTTCCATGTAGAGGGCAGAAATTCAACTCTCTGTAACATCCTGGAAGAGTAATCTGCATGGAAAACAAATCTCTTCGAAATGACGCCTTCACCTGACTGGTTGACCCAGAAACCACCCCCGCCCTTCCTTCTCTCATCCACACGTCCAAGTGGACATCAAGCTGGGTAACACTGCTTCACAGGAGCCTACAAAACTCAGCAATCTCACTGTCATTGTCCTGTTGAGATTCCGAACTCACCAGGACATCATGGGAGTGGCACCACCAGTCTCTCCGCCTCCCCAGCCCCTCCTGCCAACCTTATGGTTACCTGGACAGAACTTTGGCGCAATACAGTAGGAAGAGCATGAGAGTTGAGATCAGCCAGGGATCCGTGCTTAAATTTGGGCTTTGCCTCAGCCCAGTTGATTGTTCCACGCCTTGTTTCTGAATCTGTAAAATGAAGACAATATTGATATCAAGGTATTCTTATGGTGATTAACTGAGATAACATTTAAAAAATGCCTACCAGGAAACCACAAGTAGCTACCAAATCAACCTTAAGTCCCTTTCCCTAACCCTACTCCCTACCCATTTCAAACTTGTCAAGTGACCTAGTTTCAAGTCGCTTAATTGTACTCACATTTTCTGAATCTTTGCAGTTTGGCAGCAGGAATTATTCACACTGTTATACACTTGAGGCAGCATTGACCCACAACACAGAACATTCCTTCATTCATGTACTCATCCATTCATTCACGCGTCCAGCATTTCTGGAGCAGCTGCTAAGGCCCAGGCACTATGATAGTTGCTGGAAACACAGAAGCAAAAAACAAGGAGTTTATCGCCTAGTGGGGCACAATCTAATACAGCATCAGTAGGAGCAGAGATCAGTGAGCCTGGGGGAGCCTCTTGGAGCACTTGGGAAGAGCTTCAAGCCAGAAGCAGGGGCAGTGTGGGGCAGGTGCCCTGGAGGTGGGGCTGTTCAACTCTGGAGAGATGAGTTAGCCAGAGACACACTTGACGCTTTGGAGAAGGAATTCCCAGATCCTGCAGGGCCTTGTGTGGCATGCTAAGACATTTAGATTTGGTTTTGAAGGCCATGGCTAGCCTTAGACAGAAGAGTGATACAGATTTTTGTTCTAGAAATACCCTTTTGCCTGCATTTCAGAGAATGGGTTGGGAGGAGGCAAGACTGAGACCAGTGAGGCAGTTATAGTAGTGGTTCGACTTGACCAGGGTGGGGGCCTGATTCCGAAGCAGTGACAGTGGGCACAGAGAGAGAGAGAGAGAGATCAGTAGCAGAGAGGGCACCAAACTGGAGTTACTGAAATAGTTGCGTACTATTTCAACGTGGGGCTGAAAGCAGAACAAAGACTCGGAAAGACCTCTGGAAGTCAGGGTCCCCCGGATATGTCTGGCAGACGACGCTGTTCACTGTGGTGGGGGGTGAACGCTGTTCACTGCATGGGGGTTTGGGATCAAGTAGTCAGAGGGGGAAGAGCCAAGTCTGAGACCTGGGGACACGCATGTTTCAGGGTTGGTGGAGGGGAGGGACCTGGACATGTTTAAAAACCACAAGGGTATGTTACCCCAGAGATCAAGGAAAGATGAGATTCCAAGGAGAGGTACGTAGTGTCAAAGGCTACAGTCAAGCAAGATAAGGGCTGAAAAATGTTACATATCAAAGGAGAAGCTCCCTTCTAGAGACATTGGCCAGCACTGTTTCCTCAGCGAGTCTGAGCCAAGAGTTGTGGACTGAATGGGGGGTGGGCAAATGGAGAAATGTTTAGTCTACTCTTCCAAGAAGCTTGTCTTGAAAGAGAAAGTGGGACACGGCGTGGCATCGCAGGGAGCTGGCCGAGGCTTGAGCACATTCACCTACTGGAGGGGCCTGGCTGGCAGCAGCAAGAGGGGTAGAGAAGGCTCTCGGCAGGCTGTGAGGGCATTAAAGGAGCAGGAATGTTTGCTTAAAGACAAGGAGCTTGGAATAGGCGGCAGAGTTTAAAGAATGCTGAAGCTTCTTTCTCGGCCTGTGAGGCAAGTGCCCCCAAGTCCCCCTAGAAGGGGTTGTGAAGGGACATGTGATCCTCAGAGTTTCAGAGAAGGCCGGGGTTGAAGTGGAAGACCCAGATCGGAAGGGGTTTGGGCAGAGGCCCGGTGTGACGGAGACGATGGTGATGGCAGGAACAGGGCTGCAGTGACGGGGCAGTTCATAACAACAAACCTCACTGCCGGCTCGGGCTTTCCTTTCCTTTCACTTTCCGTTTTGCAGGAATCAAAGTCACCTTGCATTTCAGCCCGTGGAGGTGAACCTGGGAAGGACTGATTCTGCCATCCAGTGCACTGCCCGACCGCAGAGTAAGAAACGCTCTCAAGGAACTTAACTCTCTCGTTTGGGCAGAATGGAGACACTTTGAAATAACGTTCCAGGAATTCCGCTGGGGAACGATAAAATCAGGGTGGGAGTGCAGAGGAGATGACATGCCAGGCATGTGACCCCAAGGCAGTGGACAGTACCTGAGGCACCCCAGAGGGAAATCTGCCCATCCCAGACAGGAAGGGCTGGAGGGAGGAGACAGCTCGGGAGGCCGAGGGGGCTGGAGAGCAGCGACAGGAGAGATGAGAAAGTCTCTCTGGGAAAGAGGCTGCAGGCTGGGTGCCTGCCTGGCCTTCCATTCTAGGTGCTCATCTTTATGGTCTGGTCTCGTGATCCAAATGGGTCTCTAGATCCAGGAGAGCCCTCTTTTTTTTGTTGTCTTCTTTTTGCTGTTGTCGCTTTTTGTTTTTTTGTTTTGAAAAAAGCAATGCAGTCACTTGAGACTCAACACATGAAGTGAGGTGGTGAAAGTGTGGAAATGGATTAAAAATAGAGCAGGAACATTAAGTCAACAGGGGAAAGGGATAGTCTTATTCCCAGAAGAAATGGTCAGCCAGCAGAGGTACTGACCCCTTGTCCCAAAACCAACCTGGAGAGGCAGGAGTCACCAGGGGAAGATTGGCAAGGGTCCAAGGAAGTTTTGGGGAGACAGAAGGAAATGGAATTTCAGTTAGGGAATGAATGATACATAGTTGAATGTTTGTCACCTCCAAATCTCATGTTGAAATGTGTTCTCCAGTGTTGGAGGTGGGGCCTAGTGGAAGGTGTTTGGGTCATGGGGGTGGGTCCCTTGTGAATGGCTTGGTGCTGTCCTCATGGTGATGAGTGAGTTCCCATTCTGTCAGTTTACGCAGGAGCTAGTCTCTTAAGAGAGCCTGGAACCTCCTCCTTTCTTTCTTGCCCCTTCATTCACCATGTGACACACCTGCTCCTCATTTGCTTTCTGCCATGAGTAGAGCTTCCTGAGGCCTCCCCAGAAGCAGAGCACATGTAGGTGCCATGCTTGTTCAACCTGCAGAACTGTGAGCGAAATAAACCTCTTTTGTTTATAAATTGCACAGCCTTAGCTATTCCTTTATAGCAATGCAAAACTGATTAAGACAGGGTAGAAGAAAGAAATGATACAAAGTAGGTAGGCCAGATGCCACCGATTGGGCATATATAGGATGAGGGAAGGAGGTCTTCTGTGTGAGTCATATTCTCTTCTCTTGTTGCCCTGGTTGAAGCATTGCCCATTGCCCAAGGCAGAAAACAGCAGACCCCAGCCAGGAGCAGCAGAGGAGGGATGCTAATATGAGCAACGAGAAGAAACCAGCTGTACTGGAGGAAGATAAAAGGAAGAGGTTATGGTGAAATCCTCCTTGGTTTTTTTTCTCTTTCCCCTTCCTAACCTAGAGGGCAATGAGGCTGGGCAGTCACAGCCAAGGGTAGAAGTAACCTACCAAAAAAACCAAGAATCAAATTGACATACATCCTCTCAACAGAAACACTGATTTCAAGAAAACAAAATAATATTTTCGAAATGTTAAAGGGAACTTAGAATATAAAGTCTAGCCGTAGCAGTTTCATACAGGTACCATAGAGGATGCCAACATGGTTGAGTGTGTGGAGAGAGACTTTATTCTCGGATCAGAATGCCATGAAATTAATCATTACTAATAAAGAAATAGCTACAAAAGTCCCCACCTGCATGAAAATAATCTCTATTTAAAGAGGAATACATGTGGGAAAATGCAAAACAGTGATGAACAATAATGAAAGCACCATGGGTTGAAATTTGAGAGACATGGCTAGAGCAGTACTTAGAGGAAAATGTATAACTTAAAACGGCACATTTCTTACTCAGCAAAAAAAGACTGAAAACAAATAAGCTAAACATTCAGCCCAGGTATTTAGAAAAACAGCAACAGACTTCCATAGTGCAAATAATATAAAGTGAGATAAAGATGAGCACATAAATAGTGCAATAGAAAGCAGTAATAACCCAAATGATTAACAAAGCTGAAAGTTTGCGCTCTGAAAAGCAAACCTTTGGCAAAAATGATCAAGAATAGATGACATTCAAACAAAATGAAGAATTCAAAAGGGGAAACAACTGCCTAAACAACTGATTAAAAATATCAAAAGAATATTATGAACTAGGAAGCAAAAACTTTGAAAACCCACATACAATTTCGAGTTAGATTTATTTTATACCTGAAAATACATAGAAACAGACAGTTTGAACAGAGCAATAGCCACTGAAGGGATTAAAAGGTAATCAATATCATGCCCTATCTTCTCGCCGCCAAAAAAAAAGGCCCAGATCCACACAGTTTTATAGTTTTCACCAAACTTTTGAGAAACCAAGAATCTCTGTCTTACACAAGTTGTTTCAGAAAATTTTTAAAAGGAAGCATTCTGTCTAACTTATTTTTATAAGGGTAGTATATCCTTCATTCCAAGATCAGATAAGGACAGTAAAATAAAACTATTTATTTTATCTGGATTTCTTAATTAAATATTAACTCACTAAATCCAACGGTGTATTCAAAAATGTATGGTGAAAAAGTAGATTTACTGCAGAAATGCAAGGATCACTCAAATCTACACAATTTATCAAAGTAAATTGCCATAAAACTAAAATAAAAACTTAAAAATTTGATACAATCGATATACCAAGAGTTTACTGTTAATATTAGTAGAGAAACAATTAATTCAAGGTCTGGAACAAGACAAGGTGCCTGCAAAACTTTGTTCCTTTTCCGTATACCGTGCAATAATACACAAAAAAGGGATAAGAAGAATAAAGGTAGAGAAGGAAGGGACAAAAAGTCATTTATAGACATGGAAACCTGACAGAATCAAGAGACAAATGATTAGAACTAATAGAGATATCAACAAATTTACTGGATGCAAAGCCAACTTACACAAACCAATAGTGTTTTTAAATAACCAACTAGAATATAGAATCGGAAAAAACAGATACTATCTTCAGAGGCAGCAAAAATTATAGAGTACCTAGGGAAGTGTCTAACAAAGAATGTGCAAGCCCTTTAAAGATAAAACATTTTAAATCTATCGAAGATCATTGTGAGACTTAAATGGAGAGGTAGCCTGTGTTTTTAGAACAATACTGAAAATATAAATTATCTGAAAATTAATCCATATATTTTGTAAAATTTCAAAAAGAATTAAGGTAAGATTTGGGGACTGACTTAACAAAATGATTCTAAGATGTGTATTAAATAATAAACATCTATACATTTCCAAGACCATTTTGAAAAAGAGAAAATAAGGTAATTCACCCTACCATCTACCATAGACATGTTATAAATTCCACACTAATACAATGGACATGCTACTGGTGCAGGATTAATTAGGCCAGTTTAACAGAATGGAGGCTGCAGAAATAAACTCAAGACTACATGTCATTTGGTATGAGAGGGGTGGCATGCACATCAGTGGAGAAAGAATGGCTTAGACGTGTGGGTATGTGGCGAACTGGCTTACTGCTGGAGAAAAATCGTTCAGGTTTCTCTGTTCTATCATACACAAAAATAAACTCCAAATGTAAACCTAAATGTGAAAGGCAAAATTAATGATATTAAGAAGACGGAGGAGTGTGTGTGTGTGCGTGCGTGCGCATGTGCACATGCATGCGCATGTGTGTGTGTATCTGTGTGTGTGTGTGTATGTGCACTTTGGATGTGGAAAAAACTTTTTAGGCACTACTCAAATAGCACAGATCACAAGGGAAAAAATAGATGCATGTGACGACATTAAGAATTTCTGTTTAACAAAGGACATCATACAACGTGACATATTCGTGATAGATTTGAAGATATTTGCAACTTACCAAGAAATTTCTAGAATCTACCAGGAAGTACCACAAATTAAGAAGGAAAAGACATGAAACTTTTTAGAAAATTAGACGAAGGATATGAATTCACAGAAGGCTAACTAATGTATGAATTGATGCTGACCTCAGTATTGATCAAAGACATACAACCCCACAAAACAAGATGACACTTGCCATCCATCAGATTAGCAGCCAGTGGGAGGTAAGCTACCACCAAGCATTGGAGAGGATGTGGGGAGCAGGACCACTGAAG
This sequence comes from Cebus imitator, assembly GCF_001604975.1. Classification (NCBI taxonomy): domain Eukaryota; kingdom Metazoa; phylum Chordata; class Mammalia; order Primates; family Cebidae; genus Cebus; species Cebus imitator. Next base: position 705,797 of record NW_016107502.1, read on the forward strand.
ACTGCCGCTGGCACTGCTGTAAGCTGCACATCCTAGAGAGCAGTCTGACATTTCTGGCATGATGTTGAATGCTCTGTAATTCAACAATCCTACCCCTAGGTCTGTGTCCCAGAGAAATCTATGGACCATTATAAGAGGATGCCCATTGCACTATTGTTTAGAGTAGCAGGGAGCTCTCTGACAGACATACCCTTCACCAGGGGAATGGAGAAGTAATGATAAAAATGTTAGCTAGAGTTTTTCATTTTTAAGCACTTATGCAAACGATTTCTCAAAGCTCTTCAGACACATACATTCAAAACTCATTTAATCCTCGTAACCTCCCTGCAGTGTAAACACTCTTACGGTCTCATTTTATATATCGGGAATCCGAGGCACTGAGAAGTTAAGTAATTTGCCCAAGATCACACAGCTGGTAAGCGGCAGAGTTGGATACGGTGGGGTGGATATAGCGGAAGTCAGAAACCATGAACTAAATTTAGTGACAAGATTTTTTTTTTTTTTGAGATGGAGTCTTGCTCTGTCACCCAAGCTGGAGTGCAGTGATGCAATCTCGGCTCACTACAAACTCTGCCTCCCAGGTTCAAGTCATTCTCCTGCCTCAGCCTCCCAATTAGCTACAGGCATGTGCCACTATGTCTGGCTAATTTTTGTATTTTTAGTAGAGATGGGGTTTTGCCATGTTGGCCAGGCTGGTCTCAAACTCCTGACCTCAGGTGATCCACCCACCTTGGCCTCCCAGAGTGCTGGGATTAGAGGCATGAGCCACTGTACCTGGCCTAATGACACTATTTTAAAAATATTTTATGTTCCATGAAAAAGTGAGATGCATAATTCAGTATTGTTCTTACAAAAGTACAGGTATTCACAAAAAAATGTTAGATGTCCTTCAGTGAAAAAACATTTGAGTAGGTCCCTATAGACGGGAACAGGAAAGGGGAATGAAAAGGAACATGAAGAGCCTTGCACACAACCATGCGATTCTTTGTTGTGACCTGGAGAAGATGATGAGCTTTGTGAACTCAAGGTCCAGTCATTAGCAAGAAAGCACCACCATTAAAACCCTTTAGGGACTTTTGAGGAATCCAGGGAAAGGTAGCTCAGAGAGGAGAAGGCTGACTCTGAGGTGCTCCAAAGAAACCCCTGCATTGAGCCCATTTTTCTGAGGGCTACAAGCAAGAAAAGGTAGTAGGAAAATGCAGATTTTGTCAGTTCCCATTCACTTTGTAGTCTATCCACACGCGCAAAACCAAAAGCAGGCCACCATTCTCCTTGCTATCTAAAAATGGTTTCTGGGTCACCTCTCCTCATTTCCTGGACATACTAATTTTAACATAACCCTAAGCAACATGAAATTAGGGAGCAAGAGCTATTTAAACACACACACCATAAAATGGCACAGCGTCCAGATCCCCTACAGATTCATCACTGTCTTTTCCCTCTCACAGTGGGACATGGCTGACAGAGCAAGTTGCAGAAGGAGCTCCCCAGAAAATGGAACTGATGACAGGGCCTGTTTTTAGTCATTGGTGTCCAGGGCAGGCACTGAGTGTGTGTGTGGGAGTGAGGCAGGGGAAGTGTGTGTTGGAGGGGAGATGGTGAACATCAATGAAGTCCCCCATCTCTTTTTTTTTCTTTAACCTCAGATTCCAGCTGGGACTCTCACAGGGTGCAAGAGTTTACATGAGGCCACAATGAAAAGGCAAAATTGATCGAGGGGGCTCAGAGGGAAGTGTTCCCAACACAGTGCTTGACCGCTGTGGCTTTGTATTCATAGACATCCTCGCGCTCAGGCCAGGCCAAGGTCTCAGAGGGAGAGGAATCCCCAGAGAAGTTTGCTTTTTTTTTTTTTTTTTTTTTTTAGGCGGAGTCTCACACTCTGTCACCAGGCTGGAGTGCAGTGATGCAATCTCAGTTCACTGCAACCTCTGCCTCCTGGGTTCAAGCGATTCTCCTGCCGGAGCCTCCTGAGTAGCTGGGACTACAAGTGCCCACCACCACAACCTAATTTTTGTGTTTTTAGTAGAGATGGGGTTTCACCACGTTGGTCAGGCTGGTCTCAAACTCCTGACCTCAGGTGATCTGCCCGCCTCAACCTTCCAAAGTGCTGGGATTGCAGGCATGAGCCACTGCACCCAGCCTGCCTTTGCTCTGTAAGCACTAGAGAAAGGGCATTGAGCTGGTGAGTTGAAGGGTTTCCAGCCTTGGCTCTGCCTGTTCCCAGCTGTTGGAGTCTCTTTGCGTACGAGACAGGGATAATTACACCACCCTGCCTCTTCCTCAAGGGAAGGGGGAAGAGGTTTATGAAATTCATCCTGCAGAAATGCTTTCAAAACTGCCCAGTGCCAGGTGGCTGCAGAAATGACAACATCATGTGTTTTGATCCACACCTCTCTGAACCGCTCAGGTGTGTGGGTCCTTTCCTAGTCCTAGGATGGCAAATTAAGCTTGATATATTTCCTCTATAGGATACTGAGATATTGGGTTATGACACTCTGTGTCTGTAAGGAAACCAAGGCTTGATGTCCAATTTATTCCTCCTCAGGAGGGGTGATTTTGGGGGACAAGGGGAGATGGAATGTGTTCAAGATGGAGAGTTCACATCTGGGTGAGGCTGGGTGAAGGCTTGGCTCCAGTTACCCTGTGACTTTGAGTGAAAGTTATCAGGTGCCTCAGGCCCCGATTACCTACTTATGCAAAAGTCAAGTTGTCCCCTCCCCTTTGTGACCTTGTGAGGATGATTAGGATCCAATCAGGCACTAAGTTCATCTCAGTCCTGGAGAAATATTTAGCTTTTCCTGTTCATATCTCCGTCACCTTTGTCTTTGACACTCACTTTTAAAACATCTTAATACAGTTACCACAGAAACAGTGAGTGACTTTCAAGTTCATGCCTTTGAAAGGCAAAAGCTCCTCATCTTTTTAGCACCAGCAGCCCCAAGTAAGCCAGGGGCTGAGCTACTGTGATAAAATTCTGGTTTTATCCCTCAGAACCCAGGTAGCTGCTTATGTTTTTTTTTCTTTTCTTCCTTTCTTCCTTTTTTTTTTTTTTTTTTTTTTTTTTTTTTTATGAGCTGCTATTGTCAGAGTGCAGAAGATCTCTATTAATAGACTAAAGATTTCATGCCACCAGTAATTTTTCTAAGAGGAGGCAGGAACGCAGCCGACTGGGCTCCGCTGTCCCCTTCTGCGTTGAGGAGTTTCAGCTGGGTGCACGGCCATAATTGGGTTACGGGGCTGCTAATAGGATTGTGCTGCCTGGGAATACAAAAGCCATGAGTCAGTTAAACAGCAAGGTGAAGTTATTTCCAGCAGATCGATCGCAGCATCTCCCAGACAGCATCGAGGCCTGGGCAATGGGAGAAAGGGATCCAGCAGGCAAGGCTGTTATTTCTCTCCACTGATGGCCTGGCCTCTGTGGCAGGGCATTCCTGCCTCTGGACAGCCATGCAGCCGGTGGGGTGTGTCAGTGGATGGGGAGAGTTCGGTAGGTTCAATTTGATTCAATTTGGCAAACATTTACTGACCTCCTACTGTGTCCAAAGTACGCAACAATCAGGGTCTTCTTTTATCTTTTAAATTATGAAAATGAAATATTCCAGTTCTAACAATTCAAATGACAGCTGGAAGGCCACCCCTTACCCCTTCAACTCCACCCTCCCGGGGTATCCAATATTGAGTTAGCACTGTAGGCTTCCATGAGTTTTTGATGCTTCTAGAAACTTGTCACATACGCAGGGCTTTTATCAAAAGAAAAATGGAATAGTGTATATATATATTTTCTGCAACTTCATTCCCCCCCACATCTTAACCCTATGACATAGAAAGTTTCTAGGTTAATACAGGCAAATCTAGCTCATTTATTTACAATAGCTACATACAGTTATGTAGTATGGGTATCGTACAATTTGTCTTATTTTTATACTTTTATTATATTTTAAACTTTTATTTTAAACTCAGGGGTACATGTGCAGGTTTGTTATACAGGTAAACGGTGTGTCACGGGGGTTTGGTGTTCAGATTACTTTATCCCCAGGTAATAAGTATAGTACCTGGTAAGTAGGCTTTGGATCCTCACTGTCCTCCCACCATCTACCTCAAGTAGGCCTCAGTGTCCGTTGTTCCCTTCTTTATGTCCACAGATTTATTTAATCATTCCCTTTCTGATGTGCATTCAGGCTGTGTGTGTACATGCATATACACACATACATATGTATATATACACATCGCTTTCAGCTACTCTTTCTGGGAGTGCAGTATGCCTAACAGGGGGGCTTGACCACTGACTGTGTGACTTTAGGGATGCGCTCTAAGGTCCTCTAGCCTCATGGACTCCAGCTGCAAAATGAGAGTAGCAAGCAGCTCGCAGTGATGCATGCGGTGAGGACGGAATGAGGTGATGTACGCTGAGTGTTTGTACTGCCAGGCCTGACACGCGGTGAGCGCCCAGTTAGCTCTAGCAGTAACTTGGGGTTTGGGAGTCTTCCTCCACCTTGCCAGAATTCTCACTGCTGTTTAATGGAAGAACACGACCCTTACGGGGTCTGGGGTCCCAAGGAAGAAGTCGTTGAAGAAACACAGATCCAGCTTGTCCTCAGTCTACGATTCCTGCCAGAAAAGACACAGCCACCTCTGAACAGGGAGCCTGGGGAAGTCCTGGGCAGCCTTGTGAAGGAGGTGTGCCTCCTGCTTCTGCTCCGTGAGCTGCCAGCTCACCTGTGAGGCGTCTGGCTTATCCTAGGTGGGGGCAGCATGTTCAGAGAAGTGGAGGGAGACTGCTCTGGCAGAGGGGGCCTTAGGCAAGGTCCTCCTACAGGGATTGTCTCCCGTTTCATCATTCACCGTTTCAGGCATCCTGCCCTTGCCCATGCGGCTGGTGGGCTGCAGCCACTGCCATACCCTGTGTGAAGTGACCAGAGCCACTGGCAGTTTTGCTTAGGGCACGTGCGGTCTGGCCATCAGCCTTGACAGCTTGCTGCCCTCCAAGGCAGAGGGTTCTTCTCACAACTTTCATGGGCAGCTTCCCTTCCTGTCATGGTATCAACATGGCCATTTGGTAGGAGCCTCTTCATCCAAGGGTCAAGGGGTGGGGCAGGTGGTCCCAACATCTTCTGTTCTCCCACGAGGCCTCAGAGCCATCAGACAAATGCACCGATGGCAAGTTCCTTTGCTATCCCAGCAATCCTGGGTGTTTATGCTGGTTAGGACCCCTCCATCAATGTGCACGGGCTTACTTATCTATGTACTCAGAACTTTCTAGGTCAGTAGTTCAAATAGTGACCCAGACTGGCTGCAGTCACTGGCTAACAGTGAAATGAGAAAAATCAGAACAGAGTGGTGAGTTTTCATAAAGCTAAGCATATTCTATTTCTGGGGATGTTCTTTACCCTTTGGGATTCACAGATTACTTTCTTGGGATTAAATGTTCTTTTAAAATTAATGGTCATTTCTTTTTCTATTTTCTTTCCTTTTTTTCCAAACGAAAACATTGAATTTTCAACAACATTTTAAATTAATTTCTGTGATTTTCTGTTGAAGAACACTGTTCACATTTCCACTGGGTATTAATGTTTTTCACATTGATTTTCAAGATGTACTTTAAAAACATAATGCCTAAGGAAAATACTTGCAAAAAAGGTCAGTTTGTCATATGCCAGTTAATTTTATGGATCCTGCATACTTTTTGATGTGTAGTTTACATTGTAGTTATATTATTTTTGTGATCTAGATAATAAAAGCAATAAAAATAAATGTAACTCTGTTCTGTAGTTTATCTCACTTTGTACGACTTGTTTTCACTTAAACTTGAATAAGTCTTAAATTCACTGACTCCCTCCACCCATTTGTTGGAATGTTCTTATTTGGACAGATGACAATATTTCAGGTGGTCTCTTTCTTTCCCTGTCTCTCCTGGGTACCGCTGGCCTCAACAGAATGGGCTCTCAGTCAGGTGACTCCTTGGGAAAGCCTGAGAGGCGTCACTGACACACCTGGCTCTATTGTCTGTTGTTCCGTAACCATGAAAAACAAACAAAACAAGTGTAGTTTTAAATGACTCCCGTGTTTCTCTGAAACCTCACATTCAGCCTTTCTCAGCTTACGTCCCAGTGACTTCCCTGACGGCCTCAGTAGCAGAAAAACTCCTTTGCTAGCTCGCTGTTAACAGTGTTCATTCCAAACGACTGCTGTTACAATTTACACTTTTCCGTAGTCAGGAGTTCAATGTCATAACTTCCAATCACAGCAGCTACTGTTAAGATTTGATGGTTTCCAGGTTCATCCATGTCCCTACAAAGGACCCAAACTCATCGTTTTTGATGGCTGCATAATATTCCATGGTGTATATGTGCCACATTTTCCCTATCCAGTCTATCGTCGATGGGCATTTGGGTTGGTTCCAGGTCCATCATTCTCAGCAAACTGACAGAAGAGCAGAAGATCAAACACCACATGTTCCCACTCATAGGCGGGTGTTGAACAATGAGAACACATGGACACAGGGAGGGGAGCACTACACCCTGGGGTCAGTTGGGGGGAAATAGGGGAGGGATGGTGGGGGTGGGGAGCTGGGGAGAGATAGCAAGGGGAGAAATGCCAGATGTAGGTGATGGGGAGGAAGGCAGCAAATCACACTGCCACGTGTGTTACTATGCAACAATTTTGCATGTTCTTCACATGTACCCCAAAACCTAAAATGCAATAAAATAAATAAATGGGGGAAAAAAAAAAGATTTGACTCAGAGGGTTTCACATGACAAACAATGGTAGGAGTATCTCTAGGGGGCTCAACCGTAATCTCACGGTAACCACAAAGTGTCTCTTCATGCTGCTGGATAAATTCATTCTCATCCACCCATTTGTACTACTGTGTGTGAAATTGTTGTCTTAATTTTGGAGCATTTACCATTTTCAGTGAGAATTAGGGGTTTCAAACAGGGCAGGAAATGGAGAGGGCAGTCTTGGCAGAAGTGTGAGTCTGGCATCACAGCAGTGTGGAGAGAGAACTGGGTGTCTGGGCCATAGGGTCCAATCCTAACCATAATATTTCATCACGGAACCTGGAGTAGACTGCCACTTCCCTGTGCCTCCTTTTTCTGCATCCGGAAAACAAGTATAATGGTCTTTATGAGGGGGTGCCCACACAGACCACTGAGGTGCAAAATGAAGATATTAGACCTTGCTAATTGATGATTATATTATCTTCTTAAAAACCTATCTGGATAGTGACTGGTGCCCCATGTCAGACTGTCATGTCACATCTATGTTATTGGGGAAAGGAGGAGGTCCATTATACGAAGGTGTGCACGGTGGCCTCCTGACTAGCTTGTCAGCTTTCATATTGCAGTGTTCCACAATCTGCCCTTGCTCCATTACACTGTATTATTTAGTGTGAATCAAAGGAACTCTCATGAAGTGAATGAGTGCTCTAAAGATTCCTGCAAAGAAATGGGTGGGTTGAAGAACAGCAGTTATGCAAGGACAAGAAAACAGCAAGAAAATGGCAGGATCAACCCTCCTTCTGTGCCTGGAATAATCTTTCTATCAGTGTGAGCATGAGCTAAAACAATGAAGATCTAATTGGATTAGACAAGACCTTGCCTTAAGCCCACTAATTCTCTAAAGATAGGGATTTACTTCTTCTTGTTAACAATACACTTTGTTCGATGTGCCAATTGTGCCTTTGTGAGTTATCTTTCTCAGCTCTGATGATCATTAAAAACAAGCAGGAAAATAAATGGAACTTTTGAGTTGATGTATCAAGTTTGATATTTGAGATGTTTATATTGATATATCTCAAAGTATAATTCCAGTATGTAAAAAATGATGCAAACTCTACCAATTGCTCTCACTAATAATATGATTATGGATAATATTTTAGTGAGATCAGACATTTTTGTATAATTAATCACTAAAACTGTATATTAAGAATTTTTTTTTTACTTTTGTAGCATCTTTTTAAAAGTATTTTGTTTGTTTCACAAGGAATATATTAGGTAAGTACATACAGAAAAACCAAGGTCTTTTTATTGCTTTCTGGAGAGAATGGGGGCGGGGGACATGTTTCTGAGGAAATAACTCACATTTCTTCAGGGCTGCCAGGGCTGTCTTTTCCCAGAGGAAGCAACCTCCCCATCCTCTGCATTTGCTGTTCCCTCTGTTTCCAAAATGCCTTTCTTTGCTAACTGCCCATGTGGGCATCACAAGGCAACCTGTAACCATTTGGCCTCACCCCGTGTCTTCCCAGTGCCTAGGAGAGGCCTGGCACGGAGAGGGCGCTCAGCGCTCCACATGCCTGTGGAGGAATGAATGACGAGGGACACAGCCAGCACTGGCCATCCCTGGAGAGTCACTCAGGATGCTCTCCTGGAGCAGCAGATGGTTCCATTAGGAGAGTTCAAAACTCCTGTGGATGTAGAGTATTCATGGAATGTAATTGGGGGTATTTAACTAATGCTTAGCTTTGGGTGACCACATGTCATTCCCCAAAGTTCACCCTTAAACTACAAAGAGGGTCTCAAAGTCATTTGAAAAATAAAATTCTCTAATGAAGATGGTTTTCTATAATGATATTTTAGTACATTTAGAGACAGGTAACAGAAATCGAAGTCTAAACAGCAACTGTGAAAACCGCAAAGCACCCCTCAATAAACTCTGGATCCGAGAATCATCGAAACCCAAACTGAACAACCATCTAGAAAACACTAACCATGAAAACACAGCACATCCAAACTTATAGCAAATGCCATTCAAAGAGGAAAATGCGTAGCATTGAACTCTTCACGTAACTAAAAATGAAAGTGTGAAAATGAATTGGGCAAGTCAGCATCAAGCTAAAAAAGTTAGAAACGGGGGAAAAAAAAGAACTCAGAAAGGAAAGCAGAACAACGGAAATAATACTGGAACAAGATGTTTTGCAACTCAGAAGATCCAAAGGCTTGATCAAAGAGCTAATGATAGGGTGGCTACTATTTTTTTTTTGAATAGAAAAAGGCAGAAATACAAGGTTGAAAATGAGAAAAAATTAAAAAAAAAAAAAAAACAAAAAGGAAAATTACATTTCACAATCTGCCTCTTAGAACTCTGTGTAGGAAGGTAGAGAAAAGGGGAGCTGGCTGGGGCAGCTGTGCCTGGGCTCCTGGTCACGCCCTTTCTGATGTCACCCCCATGCCAACAGCCCAGTCCCTCCTGTGCGGCTGCCTGTTCCCCTGGGACAGGGAACAGAAATTTCCCATCTAGGCTGCAAGCTGAATGGGGCATCAGGGCTGGGCCTGGAGGGGGTATGAGGCGAGGGGGCCCAGCCCAGGGCTACAGCTTGGATGCATTTCCTAAACTGGGTGTAGGTCTTATTCGCAATGCTTTGGTCTGATTTGTACTTTTCTATGCCCATACCTACTAAGAAAGAATCAATTTTTTTTTTTAAGTAAAATGATAAGATTCTGGATCTAAAGTCCTCTATAGGTTACTTTTTTAAATGGAGGGACTTACTTTCTGGAACTTACACGTATGTTTTTGTGGGATGAAAGAATGAATGAGTGATCCTAAGACAGCACTGCTCTCTGCTGCCCTTGAGGATGACACCTGACACTGTGGATGTTGCCGATGTTTTTCCCAGTGGAACTTATAACCCCAGTGAAGATGCCACAGTTCCTGGCAGGTGTTATGGATTCTATTATAGCATTAAATCATATAGGCTATGAATGCTCAAATTCATCATGCCCAAAAACAGAGTTCTTAATGACTGGACCTCCCCCTGCACACTGACTGTGTCTCTCTCCTCCACCTACCTCAATGGCCCTGCCATGTGCCCAGACTTGCTCAAGCCAAAACCCCAGAGGTCCATCCTTGATTCCCTTCTCCTGTCTAACTCACATCCAATCCACCATAAAGTCTTGTCAAGAGACCTCTAAAGCATTTTCCAAATGGATGCAGTGTCCTCCCTCTCCACTACATCCAGCCTGGCCAAAGCCACCAGCATTTTCTGCCTGGAGCGCTACGGCAGCTTCTTACTCAGTGTCCATGCCTGTGCTCTCTCCCCCTTCAGATGTTCTGCTCAGACTAGCTGGAGTTATCTTTATAAGGTAAATGGATCACATCACCCTTCTGGTTTAAACCTTCCGAGGCCTGTCAATCACATTTGCAATGAAATTCAGACCCCTCTCCCTAGAGGCTGCACAGGGCCTGGGCCCTGCCAATCTTTTCAGCACTTGGCTTTACCAACACCCCCAACCCCTGGACCTCATATGGTTCAGCCACGGTTGCTTTTGTATCTGTTCCCTAAATTTGTTCCTGCATTAGGAACTTGCATTTGCTCTCTCTCTCCTGCAATCCAAGCCCCTCAAAAGGCAAGGAATTTCTTTTGTCTGAGTGTAGCCTAAACGTCACTGCTTTAGATTTGATGTAAGGATCCCCTGCTATTCACTCTATCACATCTCCCTGTTATATTTTCATTATATTATGTACAACACCATCTAAATTCTTCATGCATTTCTATATATGCATGGAAATGGCCAGTGATGAAAAAGGTTCATCGTCCTGTCTCCTTTTAGCCCGGAATCCAGACAAGGATTTAGGTTAATTTCCTTTCTCATCAGATGTGCTACGGAGCTTTCTCCAGTGGTTCTGGATCGAGAAAAGTCTTCATCCCAGATTCTTAGTAAACACCCTTGACCTGCATGCAGTGCCCTCCTGGCCACGGTGCATTGACTGCATCTGACTCTGCCACCTTGCTTTTTGTACTATTTTGGCCTGCAGACCTCTTAAGGTGATCAGGGAGAAGGGGAAGGACACTTGGCCCAGGTAACAACTGCCTTGAGACCACTGTCCTAAGCAGCCCCAGAGCTACCCTTACTAGGATGAAATTCCATGGGGGCAAGGAGCTTTCCTCTGACGTTACCCATTTTTAGTCTTTTTGCAAAACCTGACACTCTAGCTATATCCTGTTTCTTCTAGACATGTTTTATGATCAGTAAATGTTGAGTGAAGGCCTTGGTTAGAGGGGAAATTTAGAGGTCAAGTCTGTATGAGAGGGGAAGGGAAAGGCATCAAGGTCATGCCAGTTAGCACAATTGCTATTTAAGGAGCTAGGCTGGCACATTTAAGACAAACTGTACATACCACTAGACATTGTGGAGCAAGAGAGTCAAACAAGGAGAACACCCAGGCAGTTCAGTGGGAGATTGCCTTTACCCAATGGCAAGAGTGGAGTGGACCAATGTGGAGGGCCAGCTCAGGACAAGCTGCACTGGAGTTGCCCTACACGTGCCTCTTCGGGTACCTGGCAGCAAACCCCACACGGGGCTATGGCATCGCCAGGAAAAGACAGTGAGTAGTGGAAGCCCATGTTTCACCTGGAGCTCGACTACCTGTGATCCCCTCCCCGTTCCCTTTAGGGGAGGTTAGGGGGAATGGGGAAGGGAGGGCCGCAGAAAGGAATGACTGGTAGGAAGGGGGAATTCTGAGTGAGAGCATAAAAGGTTATTTGGAGCTGTGGCTTGGAGACAGCCTCCAGTATGGAGACCACTTGCTCCACCTTTTAGTCAGACCCAGTGTGTAAATAATGAATTCAGAGCTACATCCACATTGTCTCATGGGTTCTCCTCATTGTCATCACTACTTAAACAAAACTAGCATGAAGAGAGGGAAATGCTAACCCTCCTGGTGCCCGGGGAAATGTGGCTGGGGCAGAGCGGTCCTAGGTAGCCTTTGGCTTACTCATCGCCTCCCCTGGGAGGGGTGGGCTGGCCCAGAGTATGGTGTAGTGGTGAGTAGATGCCATGACCTTTGTGTTTTATTGGTCACCAAACACTTTATTGATTTAAAGTTGCTTATAAAATGCCATATCGGCTGCGGCTAATTAAATGAGTTAATATTTGTAAAGCTTAGCTCAGTGCCTGGCGTGGTAGCTATTCCTCTAACAGCAGTTGTTACTACTGCAGCTATGGCCTTTCAGCTACTGACTTCTGGCAGCCTGTGTAGACAAAGAGCTCTCGGTGTTACTCCGCGGGGATCAGGCAAGGCTGATCAGCTCCATTTGCTTACCTGATGGGCTTAAAAGGCATGAAGAGAAAAGGTTGAAGGAACGGCTCTGCACACAGTCATTTTTCTGACTAAATGTCTGACGCTGGTGATTCTGAAAAGGACATACTCTCCAATGGCCCCACATACACATACAGGTGTCGTATAATGTATGCAGAGTGCACATCTGTTGGTGAAACAGGAACCTACTTGTTTGCAATGGTGAAATAAATACTTAGGCGGTATTTACTGCGGTCAGCTGTGAGGCCATCAGACTACTTGGGAGAGCCATCCCTGAGCCACCTACCTCCTGGCCCCATTGGTGGGGGGTACCCACATGATTGACCAGGACTCAGAGAGTGGTTTGATAAGCCTTCACTATCAGGCCTCCTACAGCACCCTGGATCATTAGAGAGGGACAGCCAAGGCCCTCCTGGGGACATGTGGCCCACTCTCTCTCCACTATCTCTCTCCTTGGGCACACACACTGCCCGCCTTACCTTGGCCCATAGATGTTCGTTCCTAAAGCCCACGCGTGATATTAGACCACCAGGTCACTGGCAAGAGGAGTTTAAGCCCAGGTCTCTAAGAATGAGACCCTTTATGTTAGGCGGTCTCTTGCTGAATTATTTTGCTTGGAAGGACAGACTCACTTCCTATCCCTCCAGTCGAATCCTTATTCCTTTTCTGCCTGCCCCAACTCTGCTCTGAGAGTCCCATCTCAACCTGCTCCTGTCTGTAGAATCCCCTCGACCTGTAGACTACTGTGAACCAGCTCTCTCTGTGGGCTCCGCCTCGGCCCCCAGCCTGACTGCCTGCAGAATCTAACTCCAGCTGTAGCTGTGTTCCCTCGGCCACACGCTGTCCCGGCAAACACCGGCGGAGGTTGCCACCAGCCCGCACAGGCCTTCTGAGGGACCTGAGTCCCCAGTCTGGGAACTTGTCTCATCCTCTTTAATTCCAGGGCTTTTAATCAGACTTCTGTTGGAAACAGAGTCCCAGCTGTGTGCCAGATAGGTTTCTTCTGCCACCCACCAATGCCTGTTGGAAAGGCCAGCATCTCTCCGGGGACTCCTGGGCAAATGCCGGAGTGTCTTTTGGGTCAGTTCCACCTTTGAGGAAGGCTGTTGGTGGGAATAGGTGGGCATGGATTACCACCAGAAAATGTTCCCTTTCTCTCCTCTTTTATTTGACATAACGTGCAGGGCCTCCCTCTGTCCCCATGTGCTTTAGAACAGCATACTGCTTTTTCAGAATGCTGTTGATCCACTGCTTCCAAAATAAACATGCAACCAACCTGACCGACTCCTTTGCTGGGGAAAACAATTCCACATGGGTGGCGTGAACTAACCACACATCCCCTTTATGAACTATGTGGAGTCCTGGGGTCCGAGGACCTATTCACCCACAGTGACCACGCTGGGCTGTCCTTGCGAGCCAGAGACGGAAGCCGTACAAAGACAGAAAAGCACCTGAAGGGGAAGAGGTGGCAGGAGCGTTTCACTTCGTATCAAGATTCAAGAGCAGAGTCTCATTTTGTTTTCCAAAACAGGCACGTGCATTAGCGTACCTAAGTCGTGAAGCAGCTATTCTCTTCCAAAAACGGAGTCGGTGTTTGAGGTCAGCAGTGCTGCTCTTCCTTGATTTTCAAACACTCTTAATTTTATTGGGGACATGACATTTGTTTTGTTGCTTTTTGCTTTCTCTACCTGCTTGCATGTCTTCTCCAAATACTCCATTCTTGTTCTCACCTCTGGGCCTTTGCTTCTGCTGTTCCCACAGCTGAGGCACCCACCCCGCCAACTTCTCCTGCAGTCCACAAATTCCCACTCATCCTTCAAGATGCAGTGCAGGCATCTCTTTCTCGGGAAGCCTCCCTTGTCCCCTTGCCTCATCGCTAACCCAAGCCCCTCCCCACTGACCTCTTGTACCCGGGCATACATCCCCCTTCTCCCTACCACACGTCAATCAAAATCTCAGCTTACATACATACAGCCTTACATACATAGATAATTGAAAAAGAGAGTATTTTAATAGCTTTTAAAGATAATAGTGGATTTTCTCCCCTTCTAGACAGGAGCTTTTTGGGAACCATGAGGAATTTCAGTCATGGTTACATTCCTCACAGCCATCACAAACCCAGACACATCATTGAGGTTTAAACTGGTGTTCAGCCCTGCGCCAGCTCTTGACATTGCCTCACTTTACACACATTGTTTTCTTGAGAAGAAACTACATGACCTTGGGCACACCTGCCATGCTTCTGATTTTTTTTTTTTTTTTGGAGACTGAGTTTCGCTCTTGTTACCCAGGCTGGAGTGCAATGGCGTGATCTCGGCTCACCGCAACCTCCGCCTCCTGGGTTCAGGCAATTCTCCTGCCTCAGCCTCCTGAGTAGCTGGGATTACAGGCATGTGCCACCATGCCCAGCTAATTTTTTGTAGTTTTAGTAGAGATGGGGTTTCACCGCGTTGACCAGGATGGTCTCGATCTTTTGACTTCGTGATCCACCCGCCTCGGCCTCCCAAAGTGCTGGGATTACAGGCTTGAGCCACCGCGCACGGCCGCTTCTGATTTTTATAGGGACTGATGTGCAGGGTGGCTCAGCACATTGACTTTTCTCATCTCTATGTTCTGTCATCTACATCTGGAGTTAAACGTTTTGGCCTCAGACTCGCTTTATAATTTTTTTTTTTTGAGACAGGGTCTTGCTTTGTTGCCCAGGCTGGAGTGCAGTGGTGTGATCGATTGTATCTCACTTTACCTTTTAACTCCTGGGCTCAAGCAATCCTCCAACCTCAATTTCCTGAATAGCTAGGACTACAGGCTTGTAGCCTCATGCTTGACTGATTTTTTCTTTTTCCAATTTTTTGTAAAGGTGGGGTCTTGTTCTGTCACCCAGGCTGGTCTTGAACTCCTAGCCTCAAGTGATCCTCCTGTCTTGGCCTCCCAAAGTGTTGAAATTACAGGCATGAGCCCCCATGCTTGGTTCCCATTTATAATCTTAAGAATCAACAAGAGCACCAAAGAGCTTTTGTTTATGTGGGTTATATCTATTGATAGTTATTATATTACAAACTTAAATAATGAAAAGTTTAAAATTAGTTCATTTAAAAGTAATAAGCTAACATACATATATTTGAAACAAAAAATTTAGTGAGAAGAGTGGCATTATTTTATAACAGAGTTCTCAACCTTGGCACTACTGACATTTTGGACTAGCTGCTTCTCTGTTGTAGGAAGTTCTCCAGTGCATTGTAGATGGCAAAGAGCATCACCGGCCTCTACCCACTAGATGGTAGCAGAACCCCCTCCTCCCACTTTGATGACCAAAAGTTGCCTGATATCCCCTGGACAGATGGAGAGAGAGAACAGCAAACCTCACCCTGGATCAGAAGCACTGTTTTACTATTTTGCCAATCTTTTTTTTTTTAAATTTAGTTTTATATTAAGTTCCAGGATACATGTGGGGGACATGCAGGTTTGTTACATAGGTAAACATATGCCATGGTGGTTTGCTGCACCTATTAACCCATGACCTAGGTATTAAGCCTAGCATGTATTAGCTATTTTTCCTGATGGTCTCCTTCCCCTGCACACCCATGGGCCCCAGTATGTGTTATTCCTCTCCCTGTATCCATGTGTTCTCACTGTTCAGCTCCCACTTATGAGTGAGAACATGCAGTGTTTGGTTTTCTGTTCCTGCATTAGTTTGCTGAGGATGATGGCCTCTAGCTCCATCCATGTCCCTGCAAAGGACATGATCTCGTTCCTTTTTATGGCTGCATAGAATTCCATGGTGCATATATATACCACATTCTCTTTATTCAGCCTATTGTTAATGGGCATTTGTGTTGATTCCACATCTTTGCTATTGTAAATAGTGCTGCAATGAATATACGTGTGCATGTATCTTTATAATAGAATGATATATACTCTTTTGGATATATGCCTAGTAGTGGGATTGCTGGTCAAATGGTGTTTCTGGTTCTAGGTCTTTGAGGAATTGTCATACTGTCTTCCACAATGGTTGAACTAATTTACGATCCCACCGACAGTGTAAGAGCATTTCTCTTTCTCCACAGCCTCACCAGCATCTATCATTTCTTGACTTTTTAATAATTGCCATTCTGACTGGCATGAGGTGGTACCTCGTTGGGGTTCTGATTTACATTTCTCTAATGATTAGTGATGTTGAGCTTTTTTTCATATGTTTTCCCGCTCCATAAATGTCTTCTTTTGAGAAGTGCCTGTTCATGTCCTTTGACCACTTTTTAATGGAGTTGTTTTCTTCTTGTAAATTTGTCTAAGTCCCTTGTGGAATCTGGATATTAGACATTTGTCAGATGGATAGATTGCAAACATTTTCTTCCATTCTTTATGAGGTCTGTTCACTCTGATAATAGTTTCTTCTGCTGTGGAGTTTAATTTTAGTTTAACTAGTTTAAGTAGATCCCATTTGTCAATTGTTGCTTTTATTGCAATTCTTTAGACATTTTTGTCATGAAATCGTTGCCTGTGCCTATGTCCTGAATGGTATTGCTTAGATTTTCTTCTAGGGTTTTTATAGTTTAGAGTTTTACATTTAAGTGTTTAATTCATCTTGAGTTAATTTTTGTGTAAGGTGTAGGGAAGGGGTCGGGTTTCGATTTTCTGCATATGGCTAGCCAGTTCTCCCAGCACCATTTATTAAATAGAAAATCCTTTTAAATGTCTTTGTTAACAGAAGAAAGCTGGATTCTTATATCTGCTTCTGCATTTATTCTGTTGCCATATCTTGTTTTGGTTGACATGGATAATGAAATTACAGCCTTATATACATAGATAATTGAAAAAGAGAGTATTTTAATAGCTTTTAAAGATAATAGTGGATTTTCTTCTCTGATACTACACCAAAACTCAAGAAGTGATGGTTTCTTATGTTAGTTGTAATGTGGAAGTGAAACCATATCAACATACTTTTTTTACTCAGTTTATCTTAGATGTTGAATGGATCTTTTACCCATATGAGATTTTGTAGCATCATACACTAGTCATTTGGAGAATATTTATGCCGTTCTTTTAAATGTCGACAAGTCTCATTATACAAGAGAAATTACATTTGTTAATCTAAGAAAAGTTTTTAAGTACTGAAAATCTATCAAGACCATAATAGCAGATGCAAGTTTTCCAAAATTCTAATTTCCTCTAGAAAGCTCAGGTTTTATCAGTGGTCAAATTACTACCAATTATCTTTCTTGAAGAAAGTGGCTATCAAACACCAACGTCTATGTAACCATAAATCATGTTGTTCATTCAAGAAAAAATAATGTTCCGTGTAAAAAGTGGCTAGTTTAGCCTGTAACTCGATCGCACAGTGCTTTCCTCAAAACAACTACCATGCTTTGATATGTCTTATGTGAACTTCTCTTATTGACTCAGAGACTATTTAAAAAAGTATACTCCAAAATTGAGATTTAATACAATTAAAATGTTTACTGTTTCATCAAGGACATTTTCAAATAAAACTGGCTTTTTTTTTTGCTTCTGCAAGCACTCAGCCATAAAGAATATGATGACTAGTAGCACAAGAACTGTCTAGACTTGTGCTAAGGCAAAGCAGTTTTACCACCACTGGTCTTGCAACTTCAGTGCAATGTCAACAAGGGACAAAGGCAAATCACATCTTAGTTTTATTATGAAAGTGGTTTTGATCTTGCTGACCCCCTAAAAGGTTTTGGGATTCCAGGGATGCCTAGAACACATTGCTGGTCTACAGTGTTACTTAGATGGTGAACTAAAACTACCACAAGAGTTAGAAATGAGAGCACAGGAGCTCTATTTATGTGGTTGGCTCACAAATTGCCAAGGAAGTAGTCATGGATTCAAGACTGCAGGCTGGAAGCGCCATTTGAGTTGCTCTAATCTAGCCTCTTCAGCTTACAGATGAACATACATAGCCCAGAGAGCGGGAGCCAGTCACCCGAAATGTCGCAGCTAGTTGTAGAAGAACAACACCTAGAACTCAGGTCTTCTGATTCCTAGTCCAGTGTTCTTTCTACTACATCCTGCCATTTGCAAGCACTCTGTATAGCACTGAACACATGTCCATGTGCAAAAATGATCCTTTTTATACTCAGGTTGAAGAACGTTTTCTGACTGTTGGCATATTTGCTCTTGGTTTTTGAGTTGGCTTTTGCCCAGCTAGCATTCCAGAAGCTGCGTATTTTCTCTGGTTCCCTGACCTACAAGGACTCAAATTGGCCATCAGGCATACAGGGGTGTTTAGTTAGCTATGCTTTTGTGCTCCAACAGTTAGACCTCCTATAGAGTTGGTTAGCCGAGGGAACTGTGCATTTTCTCACTCGTTCAGACCACAGTGCTGCTTATGATGACTTGAGGGCTCTATGTTTCCACCTGCATGCCGGCTCAACGAAAGGAGGCCTCTGGAACATTTTCCATGGGAACTGCCTTCACTGGAGTGTCTTGATGTTGCTGATTTCCTTGATTCCGGACATAAGCTTGTTCCATGGTGCCCATGGTGTTTCAGAAGAAAACTATGGCCATTTTTTCTCTGCCTGGCAGTTGAGGAGAAGGCTTCTCCACGTAAATAGGCTGTACAACACCCAGTCAAAAACTATTAGTGACAGTTAAGATGAAAAACGCCTCCCATGACCTGCAATTTTCTTTAGGAAGAAAGTACCTTGCCTGCTTGGCTTCTAAGCAGGCGCATGGTCCTCTCACCACCTTCCTTGGACTGAGGATTACCTGTCCAGGGGCAGAGTGCTTTGGTAGCCACCTGCTTCATGCTTGGTGGTGCTTTGGTGCTTTCAAACACCATGAAGATGACACATAGAGGGGAACAACACACACTGGGTCCTGCTTGAGGACGGAGGCGGGGAAGACAGAGAGGACCAGAAAGAATAACTAATGGGTAATGGGCTTAATTCCTGGAAATAACTGTGTAACAAACCTTTGTGACACAAGTTTACCTGTATAAGAAACCTGCACACGTACCGCTGAACTTAAATTAAAAAAAAAAAAAAAAACACACCACAAGGATACCACTTACTGGTAACATGCAAGAGCACAGGAAATTTTAGAAGTCCGTAATGGAACTTGAGAATTATTTCTAGCCACATTTTTCGTACATTTCCCACCAGATAGATCCAGGAGTTAATGTTCTGAGTGGTCTCCTCAGAGGCTACCCTGGGCTGGGGATCCCCTGTCCAGGGACAGAGCCTGGGCCGGGCGGCCTCTCCTGGTCCCTGCCAGCTCTCTGATCCTCTATGGTAACTAAGGGCCGCATGTCTCAGGATTATAACCTGCAGGGCAGCTGTGTGGCCCAGAAGCACGTTGCTTTATCCTAGGAACAGGATTGCTGTCATCTGGGCCTCTTCCCAGGACTTTTGCCTCACTAGCTTGGGCTTCCCAGATCAGGCCTCTCCAGATGGTGAAGACCTGGACTGGGGGAACGTTCAAGGCAGAGGAGAGGTAAGGCCACAGCTTAGGCCCTGCTGGGAAAGTGCCGGCTGCCAGGATGCTGCTGTGGAAATAGCTGTAGGCCTGTGAAGCCAGTGTCTTTAAGGGCGAGTCGGGTGGTGAGAGGAACATTCAGCATGTGCCATCGAGCAGCAGGCAGAGTGGCAGCTTACTTGGCATTTCAAACAAACAAAAAATCCACACTAAGAAAAACATTCCTGCCTGTTCAGAGCTTACAGCCTAAGAAGGGACAGAAGCTAACCCCCTGGGCTGGGATCACGTGAAATGAGATGACATGTTTGACGTGCAGAGGACACTGCACAGGGATGCAGGCTGGCTAGAGGAGAGGGGTCGATCTGGGAGAGACCCTCCTGGAGAGCAGCCTCTGATGGAAAAGGCCAGCAAGAGCGATGGAAGCTGCTGAAAAGGTGCGGGGCAGCCACGGTTAGGTTCCTTCCCTCCCCTCATCCCTCACTCTCTGTAGTCCGCCTCCCTTTACACAGGCCGAATATGACCAAATACCACCCTTAGGACTCCTGGGCCTCGGGTCTCAGTGTTGTCTGGCAGCAGATCCCCAAGGGTTACAGTGTACACTGGCGCCTGGGTGTCACCGTCAGCAGGTGAGGGAATGCAGATTCCCAGGCCAGCCCTGCCAAGTCTGAGTTCCCTGGAGGCTGCTGCTCGGACTGTGTGGTGCCGTGGGGCCTGGTTTCTGACCTCAGAGGCCTGCTTCCTACGGGGGAAGCCAGATGCTGCGGTCTGCCTGCCAACATGACCTTGAAGTAGGGCTGAGAATGAGGCGTCTGGGTCAGGAACGGGTGAGCGTGGTCAGGGGACAGACACCCTTAGGAGAGGAGCTTTCCCTCCACAGCCAGGGCGAGTGTTGGGGTGTAGCCACGTTGGCTGTCTCCCTGTCTGTTCTGCCCACGCGTCTCCTGTGGCCCCTGTGGTCTGTGTCCTGACATGGCCCGACTGTGGATCTCTGCGTCCTCCTGTACACTGTGTGTATTTCTCAGCTTGTGCCTGGTTCTGGGTTTCCAACGCCCGCCCTGCTCCAGTGATTGATGACTGCAGCCTTGGGTGCAGTCTTGCCTTCAGTGCTCAACACGGGGTGCCTCCTGTGTTCCTCAGGGCACATTTACCATGGGCTCTTTCAGGTCTCAAGAAGCAGTGATGTGCCCGGGTCACCTCAGGTCAGGGGGCTTGCAGTAAGATCAGCAACGTGGGCATCAGCCTAGCCCAGCCCCTAGAGAAATGGAGCGCTGCGGAGCTCAAAGGGGCCCGGGGCCAAACACCAAGGCTGTCTGACTTGCTCCGTCCCTGCTCCTAGTCCTGCTGTCTCTTCAATCTCCTGCGGCTTAATGCCACCTCCTGCACCCCCTGCCGTGTGTCTTTTGGCTTCTGTTTTGCTCTCTCCTGAAGCCACTTCTTGTGACTCCCTGAGAGGGAGCGTGTGGCTGGGTTCCCAGGACGGGTCCCTCAAGGCGGCTGCTGTTGACTCAGACATCCCTGGCCAGGGTGTTGGTGCCATATGGTGCAAGAAGCCAGGTGGCCACAAGGGCTCCTCTCTAAGAATCACTGACTTCAGAGGGAGAATATTTAAGGTTTGAATCGCTGATGTTAGTAAAAGGCCACGTTATGTAAAAGCACTTTCAGGGAAGGTGGTGTCAGGGTCTGGGAAGGAAGGCAGACTACCCACAAAGGAAGCCCTTCATGCCCAGCCCTCGAGGAGAGAGGAGGAGCAGGGGCCAGGGGAGAGAAGGCAGACAAGATGGCATGTTGGCATTTCTCAAGTGGGAGGCCAAGGTGAAAGGGCTCCCAGTGAAACCACCCCTACAAACTGTAGAAAATGAACCAGGAAAAAAGGAAGGGGAGAAGTGAAACTAAACCCAGCTTGCCGGCACTCCGTGTTCATCTGGGGTCGGCCTGCTCACGCATGGGCTTCCTGCGTGGTTTGCTGCCTACTGACCTAGGATCCCACAGACAAGGTTATAGTCGCCCTAAGGATCCTACAGGCAGCAACTGGAACAGCACGAAATCTTAAGCCTTCCCTTTGAGATACTCTCCAGGTCCTGCATATCTGTGAAATTACTGTCAGCTGGTCTAAAAGACCCCATAGGAGCTGACTCACCAAAGAATGCAGTTTCCACATTCTGATGAATTCATGCCCCTTACCCCAACCAGTCAACAGCCCCAATTCTCCAGTTCCTTGTCCTCCACAATCCCCTGAAAGACTCCTGGACAGAAATCCTGGGGAAGATGTGGTTTAGGGGCTCTTCCCATCTCTTAGCTCAGCGCCCTGAGACCATGAAACTCTTTCTCTGTTGCAGCATTGCTGTCTTGGCGTAACTGGTCCGTTACCGTGCAGTGGGCATACAAAGCTGTTGGTCTTACAACACCAGTCCCTCACGAAAGCACCACATTAATTAATGCAGCCTTTGTGGTTGCAGATTGGAAGTGGAGGATGAGGGTGAGGAAAGGTGCCTTCTAGCCTGGGTGTGGGGGGTAGAAGGGAGAAGGGGGAGACAACTCACAGACAGGAAGGAGGGAGGGGTGAGTGGCTTCAGAGGTGGGTGCTGCCCTCACTGATGCTCTGCCCTCTTCCTCCCTTAGGTGAATTGACTCATGCCCTTTCCCCTTGCCATCCTGAGCAAAGAAACTGGCACTCACTGGCCTGTGGTACAGGCTCTTCACACACGCATGGGAGCAGGTGTGTGCACAGAGGAGGTGTGCCAGCCTGCTCTCTGGGCTCGATCCTGGGAGACCTGGCCAAGGGCTTTCACTTCTGAACCCTCTCTCAGGATTGGAGGCTCAGCGGGAGGTGGGGTGGAGCCTGCGCAACTGAATTTGGCTTGGTCCTCCTGACTCTCGTAATTGCTGTTTGACAATAGCCGGAAAGCGGAGAGAAGGAAGGTGGACTTTATTTCCATTTTCAAGGTATGAGAACCTGAATCTCCGAGAGGTCAGGTGACATGTCTGTGCCCGTGCCCCCCACCACACCCCTCAGTGACACAGGAGATGGGACAGGGCTCCATGATGCCGTGGAAACAGCACGTTCCTTTGACCACGTGGTCCTGGTTCTATCTCTGGCTCCGGCTCTTTGCTAGCTCTGTGACACAGGGGAAGTCCCTTAACTTCTCTGAGCCTGTGTTCTCATCTGTCAAATGAGGATAAAAGTCCCACCTCACAGGGAAACTGTGAGGCTGAAGCAGGAAGATGAATACAATCTGTTTAGCCCAACTCCTGGCCACGAGCTAGGTGCTAAGAGTGCTTTCCTTCCTCGTTTAAACCACATTTCCTATGATCACAATGAGTACCCCAGGGCAGCCACACCACGCGCCACCCATGAGCAGTAAATGGCAGCCTCCCCTTGCCTGCAGTTCTTCCGGCCTCACCGTTTTCCAAGCCCCAAACTACAATTTCTCCAAGGATGGTTCATTTAGAAAACGGAGCCATGAAATAAAGTGTTCATGGTGACATTTTTCGGGATCATGGAGTCCCAAAAAACCTAGCCCCCACATATCCATTACTCACACTGTTTTCTACAGAATTTCAGGAAACTTCCAGAAACTCTGAAACTGCAAGCGCAGCTCCTCTCCCAGATGGAAGGAAGGGCAGGGCCTGGGAGCACACCTTCAGCATCACGAGCGATTTGTTGTGCGGGGCAATCATCCCCCACTTCGCCAACAGCCTTCTCCTTGAGAAATGATGGGGACCATCCTTCTGAATTACCCACAGGTGAGGATGAAAGGCAAGGGAATGAGTGGATACAGGGGAGTTGACCTTGCGGGGAAGGTACAGGGGAGAGCTGGCTTGGCCTGGAGGGGACAGCAGTGAGGAAGCTGTCAGAAGGGCTGAATGCCCTGAGCGGCCACCGACTCTTACCCCCTTGACTAAGATTGAACAAGAGAAAAAAAAAATGTCACTAGACAGAGAGAATTGAAAGCCTCTAGCCAGCAAAGTAGATGAACAACGGAACGGCAGCTGGGGTCTCTTATAGGCTTTAAACACAGAGGACAGATGTGTCTTCTTAGCGTAGCTGATGTCCTCCTAGCAGTGTAAGGGGTGGGGGCTCTGTCCTCAGTGACCTCACCTGCCATGGCAACTCTCAGGCTGGAGAAATAAAGTCCCGGTGCCACCACTGGGAGTATCGTGCCACCACTGGTTTTAGTGAGCACAAGAGTGCTGTTTAGTTTAGTTTCGTTTGCAGAGGAGGTGTTTCCTAAAGGGGAGGTGCTGTTTGGTGTCTTTGCAGCAGCAGTGCCTGCGTGAGCTCTGTGAGGGCAGGCTTGGTGTCCCTGAGCACTGCTGGGCTCTCAGCGCTGTGGGACAGCAGAGGCAGGCGTCTCTGGGCTGCCAGGCTTAGCCACAAAGTCTCAATTCTCAACTCCTGTTCTGGGAGAATGTCCTGACTTTGCTAAGCACATTTGTTTTTGTTTTTTTCTGTCTTTCTATAGACAGGGTCTTACTTTGTCACACAGACTGGACTGCCGTGGAGGGCTCATAGCTCACTGTAACCTTGAATTCCTGGCTCAAGTGATCCTCCCACCTCAGCCTCCCGAGTGGCTGGGACTACAGGTGCATGCGCCACGACATCCAGCTAATTTTTTTTTTTTTAATTTTTGTAGAGACAGGGTCTCCCTGTGTTGTCTAGGCTGGTCTCAAACTCCTGGCTTCAAACGATCCTCCCACCTCAGCCTCCCGAAGTGCTGGGATTGCAGGTGTGAGCCACCGCGCCTGACATATGCACATCTTTGTATCTATGATACCTTGACCTTGAGCTCCTCCTTGCTGCACCAAAAAGAAAAAAAGATTAAAGGGTTTCAAAACCACACATAGTTGAAAATGTGGAGAATACAGAATACCAATAGAGCAAAGAATAATATAGGAAACCAATTCAAAACAAAAGAAAATAAAAATCTGCAACCCCTCCCCACCCGGATTTAGACATGATTAATTTTGGGTTAGCTCTTTCCAGTTTGCCTTTTCAGCCAGCTCCCCCTGCCCCCAACACTCAGCAGCATTTTAATCATGCATCCTCCAACTTACTGGGGTTTGGGGCTCTGTGACTCAGTTTTCCTGTTTAGAAAATATGATGGCTACATGCTAACAAAATTCATCAACTGCTTTCATGTGAGTTCCTCATCCCTGTGGCCAGGAGGGCTGTGTGTCTCTCCATCCTAGGCAGTGAGGATCAGAGAACTGGGTGATGGGCTCAGAGCCATGCAGCAGGCCCATGGGTCCCAGAGTTCCTCACTCTTAACCCAAATTGGTGCCAGAGAAAAATCCCACCTCCACGAGAGGAGGCCCAGACACCAGGCTGCCAGGGCCATGCACCACAGGTCGGATCCAACCAGGATCTCCTGTGAGTCATACTTGTGCCTCTGTGACACAAAATCAGAACAGCAGCCAGTCCCAGAAGAGTTTACACCTTGCTTTTGGAGCCAATAAGACCTTTGAACAAAACTTTCCCCCAGTATATCTGTCCTGTTCACCTTCAGTTTGTAGAACTGTCTTAATGAAATGGGGCCCTCCCTTTCTTTGGCAAATAATACACTCGGAGTGTCTGCTTTAAATGGCTTTGGTGAACTTTGCGTTTTTCTGTGGCATGGGTGTCACTCCAGTCATTACTGTGGCCAGGGGATAAACACTCCCTTCTGAGGGCTGTCACTGAGATCCTCCTTCCTGTCTCTTCATGTGGGGAGGGTTTCTCAAGCCCCCCACTTCTCGGGGGAAGGCTGAACCCTGCTTTCTTTACCAAGCTGCTCAGAGGTCTCCACTCACAAGTCAGCGGCCTCATCAGGTTGGCACGTGTCCACTTGCTTTTCTAGCTAGGACGTTCTCTTCTCTGAAATGGTTTGTGGATATGACGAGTGGACAGGGGAGTTTGTTTCTGTTAAGGTGCTGCTGATGGTGGGGCAATGGTTCCAACGTTCATCGTTCAGCCAGATTCCTTCATTCCCCAAACTGCTCTGGATTTAACCTAATCTTGGAAGTCAGAGCCCTGTGTTTGACTAACTAGAAACATCAGAACTTCTAGGTAAAGTCACCAGACAGTCACTATTGGGAGGAAACAGTCCCAGACTTGGGCTTGCCACTGTCCTTCCCTGCCCCCTCATGGGGGGACAAGTCCCTTCCCTTACGGTGAGGGTCTTCACCAAGACTTCACCCCAGTCTTCTCTCATGGTGAGAAGAGCTTTTTGGTTTTTTTTTCTGCCTATTAGCCATGATTTGAAGCCAACATTGAAAAAGTTCCGATTTCCTGGATTGTGGGGAAGCTCCTGCGTGGGCATCCCAGCCTCACATACTGAGTGTCTCTCCCAGCCCTGTGTAGCAAATCAAGTGTGACCTCCTGAAAGCCTCCTTTGACTGCAAATGCATTCATGATATTTTCTCTTACACCATTGGAGTCATGGTCTCTTGAATTCTACCTGCAAATTTATGCAAACACTATGCCAAAATTTTGGACAAAAATTGGCAAATGAAGACATTTTGCAGGTGAAGTGCAGCTAACACTTAATGGGTAGCAGAGGGATGTTTGAGGAGGGGCCCAGATTGAAGCAGAGGAGCAGGGAGAAGGGCAGGGTTGGTGTTTGCAGCAGTGATGGAAGACACTGGGGCCTTCCTCCTCCCCTCCCTTCCAACATGGGAGCAGAAAGAGTCAGGGACTCCCTGTCTCTTTCTCACAGTGGAGACATCTTAAGAGCTGGAGTGACGACAGAATCTCTTAGCCTCTCTTCAGACTGCTCCAGATGCCACATCTAGTGCTGAGAATGAGGTTGAGAGTCCCCCGTGCCCTCCGACCGCCCTATGCCATTACGTTCACATCAAACTCTACCACATGGTCATTCATGTCACATTAAAGCATTTTAATTGTCTCCTGGAAAGTTAAGCTATGATCCCTCTCTATCCAAGAGCCATTTACCCTTTAAGTCTTAATACTGGAAGTTTCTTTACTGATCATCTGGCCCCAACCCTCTGTTTTAGGCATAAGGGGACTAAGACACAAAGTGGCTTACCCCACTCTCAGACTCTAAGCCAGTCACACCACACCCCCTTTTCTAGGTGGCATTACTTATTGGGCAGCAGGTCCCCGGCAATCTAGGTGCCACTTGAGATATCATGGAAGCAAAATATGCTTGTCTTCTTTTAAAGGCTACACACCCCCGTCATTCCTAGGAAATTACGTGGGATCATGGACACCACGAGCTCCTAGCTGTGCTTTTCAAAAGGCCAGGCAGTTGGGCAGTCTGCAGTGCTTCCTCGTAGACTTGTAGATAACTTCTGGGCTGTCCAAAACTGCCTAGTTTTGTGTTTGTTTTACCCTTTGGCTCTTCATACGCAATGATGAAGTTGGAGGCTTGGAGGAGGAAGAGAAAGAAGAGGGTGGCAGAGTGGAATCTGGGGTGTAAGAGAAATACATTTATTGAGCACTAATTGTATCCCTGACACCACGCTTAGTGTATTTTCCCGTATTATCCCCATTTTACAGACTGAGGAAATTAAGTAATTTGCCCAAGTCTCACAGCTAGCAAGTAAGAAGCTACAGGTTTTAAACTTGGGGTTGTCTGATTTCAGAGCCCAAGCTTGTCACCACCATGTTCATGGGGCAATGGTCAGGACAAAGCCAGGTTTCCAGGGACCCTCTAAATGGCCACAGTGAAGAATGACTCGCTTACATCCTGCTGATTGGATGACCAGCCTTGATGGGATTTCTAGCCTCACATTGGAGGAGAGGCCAGAAGAGGGGGCGGGCAGTTTCCTGTGTAGCTCCGGACTTGCCTCATGTGGCCCGCATTTTTCTGGGGCTGACATATATTTTTCCAACAGGTGTGGCCTGAGGGTGTTGGGTTTTTACTTTCGTGCTCGTCCAAGCAGTTTTCAGGCGCACATAAACACTCACTCAGCTCTTTGTTTATTCATCCAACAAGCATTTCTTAGACACCGCCTCTGTCAATTCTTGGACCAGTCAGTAAGTATGGTCCCTGCCCCAACAGATCTAGCTCAGGTTCAGAGATGCACAATTTAATTCCAGCAAAGCTTTCTGTAGATTATCTGTGGCAGCTTTTACAGCCCTTGATCTTTCCCACTTCTCAGCTATTCCTGTACCAAGGAAGCTCTCCCATGGAGGGATGGAGAGATGGAAAAGTGAGGCTGTGAGCTGGTCTGAAGTTTTGGAAAGGGATGTGGAAGCCAGAGACTAACAGGAGGTTTTGGCGGTGTGTGTGATGTCCCTCTCCCTGCTGTTCTGTTTCCTTGGGCACTTAAGCTGGGTCAGTTGATGATTTAAGGCCCAACTGCTCATGTAAAAGCCCATCCCAGCATCCTCAGCTCAGATAACTGCCACTTGCCACTTGCCTGTCCCAGTGGGATTAACGGAAGCTCCCAACAGCCCTCCTGACCTCATTGGACAGAATTGTGTCCTCAGCAGACAGGAGCTCTTTCTTCTGAGCAAGCCTCCCTTCTATCTTGGTGTAGGAAGTCCTCTCATGAGAAGCCCAAGTTTCAGACAGAGAAGAAACAAGGGCCATTCATTTATTTACTCTGCACAGTGTCAACCTTAAAGGAAGAGGCTGAGACACAAAGTGAAATTTAAAGAGTTTACTTGAACCAAAGTGAGGACAGCTGCCTGGATGACTCAGACCCAGGTTCCCTTGGCTGTGAGCTTCTTACAGCCTTTGTGACAAGCAGTTTTTTCTTAAAACAACAACAACAACAAAACAAAAACAATTTTTATTTTAGGTTCAGGAGTGCATGTGTAGGTTATACATAAAAACTCATGTCACGGGGGTTTATTGTAAAGATGATTTCATGACCCAGGTACTAAGCCTAGTACCCAATAGTTTCTCTTTTCTCCTCTCCTTCCTCCCAGCCTCCATCCTCTCATAGGCCACAGTGTGTGTTGTTCCCCTCTTTGTGTCCACATTTTCTCATCATTTAGCACCCACTTATAAGTGAGAACA
Source organism: Cebus imitator (assembly GCF_001604975.1). Taxonomy (NCBI): domain Eukaryota; kingdom Metazoa; phylum Chordata; class Mammalia; order Primates; family Cebidae; genus Cebus; species Cebus imitator. Next base: position 734,236 of record NW_016107502.1, read on the forward strand.
TGCGGTATGTGGTTTTCTGTTCTTGTGTTGGTTTGCTAAGGCTGATTGCCTCCAGCTCCATCCACGTTCCTGCAAAGACATGTCCTTGGTCCTTTTTATGCTGTGAATGTTCATTGCATCACCATCCACAACAGCAAAGACATGGAATCAACCTAAATGCCCTTCAATGACAGATGGGATAAAGAAAATGTGGTATATCTACACCACAAGAAGCGTTTTAAAGGCAAAAGAAGGGGACAGAGAGGGCCGGGACGAGGTTGTTTGTCAAGAATTCTTAATGGTTTACAGAAATAACTTTGACTGGCTACTCATTGTTAAACTACAGGTGATAGTGTCCACTGTGGCTTATTATAGCTACATGTGGCAATAGCAAGCAGTTTTTAAAAATGAATATGAAGCTCAAAAGAAGGAGTGGCATAGTGGGATGTGATTGCTGTCATTTTACTGTCTCTCCAGGCCTGATGATTTAAAGGGGTTCGCCTTCCTCAGATGAAAGCTCTTTACTCTTTACATCAGGAACCCTCTTCTCTGCCTTCTTTTAGTGTAGGGAAGGGTTCTCTGGCAGGGACAGACAGAAGCCAAGGAGAGGCCGTGCAAGGAAACTGAAGTGCTTGGGAGAGGGCAGCAGTCTCCTGCCGCAACCAACATTAAAAAGCACTGTCACTTCAGGCTGAAAGTGGTAGAAACCAGTTTGAGTCACACCAAAGCATGTGTTACACAGACCTGGCTAGTGCTTTGCCCAGAGATGTTGTAGCATAACTGCAGGCGGATGGAAAAGACATGGAAAGCATTAATCACTGGATAAGCTTAGGGCTCAGTCCCTTTTGGAGGGTGGTGAGTGGTGGAAGTGCCTAGAAAATATGTATAGAAACTGTGAAATTGGGAGAAGAAAGGCCCTGGGATTTGGGGTTTGGTTACGGTGGGATCAGAGGCATCTGGGAAGGTGGAGACAAACACTCAAGTCATAACTGGTCCTGGGAGTGAGACTTTGTGACTGAAACAATCGTGTTACCCTGAGAATTTTTTTCTAATTCCTGGCTGCGGATTTAAGGTTATGGTTGATGGGTGAACGTATACACATCCAGACCTGTCTTGGACTTTTGGCAGATTTTCTCTGGGCTGAAGCTGTTAGCTAGGTTAAATATCAAGAAAGTCTATAATTGCTTTTTCTCCCTATTGCCAGGAAGTTGGACTTTGATAAAACTCTAGTGACGGTTCACTGCAGCCTAGATGGGAAAGCACTGGATTTAAATTTCACTCTTGGCTCTGCTGAGCTGTGTACTCTGGGACAAACCATTTAACTTTTCAGCTGTGTTCTAGAAAGATTCATACCCATCTTGCAGGACTCTTTTAACATGATTAATTTCAGAGACTGGCTTTTGCTCTGCCACCCAGGCTGGAGTGCAGTGCTGGTGAGATCGTAGCTCACTCCAACTCCTCTCAAGCAATCCTCCTGCCTCAGCCTCTCAAAGCACTAGAATTACAGGCATGAACCACTGCACCTGGCCACAAGACTCTCAACGAGTAAGAGGGAGAATAAACAGGACGAAGATAAGTAAACTGTGAAGAGCTGTCATCTTACAATAGTGGTGGTGATGATCTTTATACTCGTGTGAGGGCTGGTGCACATTCTTGTCTACAGCAATCATGAGCAGAGGATAATGATTCTGTCTTGAGGATTCTCATAGTAAAGTGAAAGGATACTGATATTACCTAATGTTTAACATAACTGGACCCGCCATCTACTGCTTTATGCACAAAAGATACGGGGCTCAGGGAGCCTCCGTTAGCAGCACTGAGGATTGGTTACAAGTGAGCGGAATGGGTAAGTGGGGAGGGGATCTTTAGCAACCTGTGAGAGCAATATGAACGGCAAGTTATGTTTGTTGAGGAACACAAAGCAAACATTAGCAGTGAAAGAAAAACAAACCACATCTTGCCTATTTAAAGCAATAAAGGAAGGAGCAAAGTTATACAGGCAAAGAGATGCTTTTGTTTCCCCAGTTATGAATCCTGGTAAAAAAAAAAATTGTACACAAACCACAAAGACAGTCAGTACCTTCACATCAACTCCTAATGTGCTGAAAAAAACCTGAAAATAAAGCAGTGTTCCACTTCAACTTGCTATTTAATTTAAGCTTTATGTGTATATTCTGTTGAGAAAATCTCAAGACATTACTTGTTTTCTCCTCAGCAGTATTTTCAGGCATGGAGTGGGGGAGGGTAAATGTAATTTTTCTCAGTACACATGCATTCATTTACTCAATATGTATTAAGACCTATCATGCGCCAAGCTGTCTGCTAGATGGGGTAACAAAAATAAATCCCTGCCCTTAAGGGAAGAGATCCATACCGTGGTATCTGCAGCCCCTGCCCCTAAAAGAAACATCTGACAGTCTTCTGGCTTGGAGCTTGGATACTGACCAATCAGCTCTCATCTGCCCTGGACAATCACGGCTCAACTGTATCAGCCAATCAGAGCTAAGCAAGTTTCAATCTTTCATTTGCACAAACAGACTTCATGGGAAACCTGGGAAGGAAATTTTGCTATAAAACCTGACTCCTCCTCATGCCTGTAATCCCAGCATTTTGGGAGACCGAGGTGGCTGGATCACCTGAGGTGGGGAGTTGGAGACCAGCCTGATTAACATGGAGAAACCCTGTCTCTATTAAAAATGCAAAATTAGCCAGGTGTGGTGGCACATGCCTGTAATCCCAGCTACTCGGGAGGCTGAGGCCGGAGAATCACTTGAACGCAGGAGATAGAGGTTGCGGTGAGCCCACATGGCATCATTGCACCAGCCTGCGTAACAAGAGCGAAACTCCATCTCAAAGCAAACAAACAGACAAAAAAATAAACCCAATTCCTCTCTTTGTTCTCTGAACACAACTACATATTACACTGAAGGCTGGGTTTCCCAGGTGTGCAAACTGTCCACTGGAATAAAGCCTCTTTCCTCCAAATTCCTTTTCCTGGAACTTTTGTTTGTGGGGTTTAGAAGGAGGAGCAATAATTTCTAGGAAATCTGATCAGCTGAAGGGAGACGGAGTGCCTGGAAAGGAAACAGTGGGCAATTCTACTGGAAGTAGATTTGAACCAGATGACAAGCAGCCCTGGATGGGTTAGGGATTTGTAACTTTATTTTGAACGTATATGGAGTCACTGAGGCTTATTGAGCAGGGAAGTACCACGATCACCTGGCTGTAAACACACCCTGAAATTTAGAATCTCATTTTTGAGAATGAACTTAGGAGATATTTACATGGGTGGGTCTGAGGACGACTTGAGGACATTTAAAAGGGCATAGCAGTTTTGGCTTGCCTTCCTGCTAATAGCATTTGCGGCTTCTCACACTTTATTTTGCATGGAGAACTCTGCACACATACACAAGAGAGTTGATATTTTCCTAATTTATCTCCGTAACCAAGATAGCCTCAGACACCTAAGAAATATAGTCAACACTCCTACCTAAAATGCCCAAAGGGAAATTCTACGGAGCTGAAGGCGGAGAGCTAGCCACTCAGCCCAGAGATGTTTCTTCCTAAGAGGAAGGGCACTGACGCAGAAAACTGTAACATGCTATAGTGACCTGAAGGATGAACCCTCCCTGCACCTGCTGTGGAGAAGGATGGAATGCTGCAGTGTGCCAAGCTCTGCCAATCTTGGTTTAAGTCTGGGCATTGCCACTAATTTGCTATGTGACCTTGAGGAAGTCACATTCCTTCTCTGGGCCTTAGTCTCTGCATCTGTAAACTGAGAGGTGTACTGGATGGTTTCCAAAATCCATCTGAGTGCTGACATCCTGCGGGCTTGTGGGACCGAATGAGACCACTGGGAACTCTGTTGTGGCCAGTCTGATGATCCCCAACTTTCTCTTCTTTCTCTTTGGTGCTGAGGGAGGCCACACAGTGAGAGGTACTTTTGTTCAGAACCCCAGCCGGGTCTCACGGTCTGAGTTGAGTCCTAGCCCTGCTGTAGGTTAGCGGTGTGAACTTGGGCAAGTCACTCAGCCTCTCTGAGCCTCTGTTTTCTTTTCTGAAAAATACATAATGAGTCAATGTCCTCTAGCCCAAGAAAAATGGAGGGATAGAAAAATTAGAGAGAGATGGCTTCCCATAATTATGACATTATCACTATCAGGCAAATTGGGTTCTTTTTGCAAAAAAGAAAACTTAGAAGAGCAGATTTTGACAAATACACTCAACAGCTAGTGACATTATCCTGTTTTGGACAATAGCTTGGGCCTTTGACAGTTTTATCAATCTGTCAAAAAAGCAGCACTTACTAATCCCTGAAGCATAGAAACAAAGGAAGAAGTTTGTTTAATGTCTCCTGCATGAGACAAATCGATGTCTCTGTTCTGCAAGACAAGCTCTTCAATTCTTGCTGTATGGAACCTCTCAAATGAACAACCCTATTCATGTGAAAATTCCCTGGAGTGGCCACTGCAATTTCAAATGGTCTCTTAAGAAATTGTGTCAGAGACATGAGTTCACACGACAGTGAGTAAATCTGGAAGGAGCAGGTGTTTGGTCCAGGAAAGAGCCACTTCCGATGAAGAAAGCCCCACGGGCACCCGAGCAGTCTGAGACCTCGTGCCTCTCGTGCCTCTCAGAGGCCATAGGGTGATTGTCCCCAATCCTCCTGATTCTAGTCAGAGGGAACTTTAAAGTGAGCCATTCTCAGAGACCACATGGAGACAAGGTTGAGGGGAAATCTGACCTTAGGTATGGAAACCCTTTGGTGACCCCCAGCAAAGCTCATTCCAATGGATGCTGGCCTGAGGAGAGCTGAGTGCTGTGGTCTCCGAGACCAGCTTAAGGACAGACTTCGCAGGCCCCTGTCGACTGTGCACTTTTCCACTTAGAGACAACACTTATGACATTCAACCAGCAGATAGGCATAGGAGTGTTGCTCAGAAGGCTAGACAGCAGTTTCACCAAGGAGTGGTGCAAATCTGATCGGATCACCAGGAAAAGTCGCACAGCACCTCATTCCTAGAACAAGAGCACACCTGAAGTGGAGGAGCCTCAATGTCAGACTCTATTCAGCCTGTGAGCTGCCTCCCAGCTGTGGGCCACCTGGTGAATCAGACAGGGAGAGATGCCCTGTGTGTCTCAGCTGTGTCCACCGTAACTAAGGTGGGGACTCTTGTCCAAGGAGGAAGGGCTTTGGCTGACTCAGGGAACCTCTATTTCTGCCAATCCTCCTAAGTTAAAAACCATCAAGAACTCACCTGGCTAAACCAAGTTGGGTTTATTGACTTGTTGCACAAAGGAAGAATGTCCAGCAGTAAAGAGGGCCTTTGAAAGAGCTTACTATAGATGTAGGCTCGTGGCTTGTGAGTCTCAGTAGGGTTTGGGAAGCGGGACCTTCTCTTGGCTGGATATTGTGGGTAAGCGGGCACACTACTGTAAGCGTGTATCCTAATGATTCTTACCTGGAAGCGAGAAAAAAATGAAGCAAGACTGAAGATGTGGCTGGGAAAGATGCAGCAGGCATCCCATCCGAAGATGTTTGCTGTATCTGATTTGCACAGAGACCTTGTTTTTGAGATAAAACTTTGGATCACAGGGCCTGCTTTGTAAAATAAATATTTTGGAATTTTTAAAGATGGCAATTCAAATCTGCTCCTGCAAAAGACAGGCATAATGGGACGACTCTCACTCTGATAATGGAGCTGTCCATCAGGTCACCCTGGGCAGAAACTGGGGGTTGAAAATGAAGACATAGTGACCCATGTCTTAAGCTCTAGGGGCCTGGAACCAAGTGAGGCAGGGCTCAGAGGAGAAGGAGTGCTAGTTTCTTCACAGAACAGCAAGTGGTAGTGATGGAGGTGCTTGTCTCAATGTTTGAACTTTAAAAGACTGGACTGAGCCCACATCCTTGACCCAAGGCCTCCTTCTGGGTTGGTGTAGTCTGTCACTGTGGCAGGAATGAGGAGGGCAGGGTGGAGTGAACACAGTCAAGGGTGGCAGCATCGTGTCTCGCTCTGCTCCCAGCTCTCCCCAACTCTCTCTGCAAACCCCAGATGCTTAGAGCCTGAGTGTCAGTCAGACTCCCTTAGGACCACAGAGACCCTCCTGGGTTACCTTCAGCAATGGGATTTAGGTAATGATATTTCTGGAAATTAGGAGGCCACCAATCCTCAGGGTCCTATAAACAACGAGGGTAGATTTGTTTCCAGAGCCTGGACAAGGTCTCTGGGCCTTGAGTGCTCCAGGGATCTGGTTACCTCACCATCTTCCCAGTACAATGCCCCTCAGACACCCTACTTGGCCCTGAGCCCCCCAACCCCTGGGCTCCCTCCACTAGTGTGGGACATCTGCTCACCCCGGCTTCTGCTTGTTTGAGGCTCTGCTCTGTGTGACTTTTAGCCTCTAGTCACACTAGCATCTGCCTTTTCTCTCACATTCACACTTATTGAGAGAATTTAATGAGCCCAGTTGGTCACCATGGCCCGTGTAAGTACCCGCTTCCATGCTGGGCCGCCAAGACACAACTATACTGGAGGCTGGCACCCATCCCTGGTGGAATCAACTCAGCTGGGATGGCGAGCTTACCAAAGGTGGCCTTCTTTTCCCTGTAGAGAGGCTTTCCATTCTTAAGTTGATGGTAAGGTGGGGGGTGAGGGTAGGGGAATGCTGAATGAGGGAAAAGTAGGTCTCCTGAGACTTGGCATTTTTCCCAGCCAGAGAAGTCATGAAGCTCTCGGGGGGCAGGTGAGGGCAGTGCTTTGAAAAGATCCCGAAGGCTTCTACAGAGTGCATGGGTAGAGGCATCAATGCCCATCTTACTGTTTCTTGAGTCAGATCTCCCCATCAGGTTGCAGCCAATGTCGAGCTTGGAAGGTACTGTCTCATTCCCTCTCTCTGTCTTTTCCTCTTTGCAGTTCTGTAAAAGAGAACAAGGAAAGGTGATCAGAAAGGTGTGTGGTGTTCATTCTGGCTACAGGAGGTGATCCACAGATTGCCCTGTGAAACTGCTTCCCCAGGGCCTCTGTTTGCTAGACATTCTGGCTGGTCTCCTCCTTTTCCTTGCTGTGCTAAACTTGACCTTTCTAAATTTGCAAGTCATATGTGGAGCATAGTTAATGCTTAAGTGTTTGATAAATGAATGAATGGACAGATGAATAAATGAAACACGAATTTGCCAGCAGCCCTTCACTGGAGGCAGGACAGGAGTGGGTAAAGGTGCTTGGCTTTGGTATAAGAAAGGCTTCACTTCGAATCCCGGCTTTGCCACTTGCAAACTGTGTGACATTGGCATGAGTTACTTAACTTCTCTGGGCCTCCTTCTCCTCAACTGTAAGGCTAGGATAATGCCCACTTTGAAGTTCTTTGGGAAGTCCAAGTGACTCTGTATTTTCTAGCACAGGGCCTGATACAATGAGCTTTGATGGCTGTAATTATTAGGCTGGTTCAAGGGGACAGGAAGGTTGGAGCATCTCAGTCCCCATATGCAAGTGTGTGGATTGGCCTGGGACACTTAGCTGCTTGACTGCGGTGGAGAGAGGGAGATGAATGGGAAGCCCAAAGCTTCAATGTCTTTACCATCCAGGGTACTAGAGAGGCTGTGGAGCTAGGGCCAGGCTAAAACGCCTGGCAGCCAGGGCTGTGTTCCAGAAGTCACGTCTTGGGGAATCATTGGGAAGGACCAGCATCCAATATGAGTGGAATTCTACCAGTGCTGCCCAAACCAACCAGTTCTCACATTTTAAATCTCCCCCACCACCTCCTCCCACCCGGCAGCCTCCAGTTCTTTCCCACGGGCATTCAAACATGCCCCAGCCTCTTTCAATGGAATTATAACAAGACCCCCTCTCAGCCCTTTGTCCCTATGAAACGGTGGCCTCATCACCACTTCTGTGTACAGTAGAAGGTTTATGAAGTATCACCTGCAGGCACTCACTGACTTTGTGTTCCCCTCCGTCACTTCTCAACCCTCACAATCTGACTTTCACAGCCCCTAATCCCCCAAGAACATTCCATGCAACCCCTTGGGCTGAAATCCCTGCTGACCTTTGGATCATAAAGCCCAATGGACACGGCTTCTCAGGCCTGACGGACCTCCAGCCTTCTCCATGGATATCACCCCGAAGGCTCTCCTGTCTCCGCTTCCCCAATGGTGCTGCCTCTGGTTCTCCTCTGCCTTTCTAGGTCTTCTTCAGTCTCCTTCCTAAGAACCTCTACCTCTGTCCACCTCACTTAAAGATTGAGGTTGTCCAGAGTATTGTACTCTTTGCAATCCCCAATCAACACTTTGTCATTGGGTGAACTGATTCTCTTCAAAGATTCAACGACCCCTGTGTTGCTGACACCTCCCCACTGGGATCTAAAGCCCAGGTGTGTTTCCTAGGAACCAAGTCTGCACAGCCACCTGTCACCTGGGCATCTCCTCTTGGCCACTCCCACAGCAAAGTTCTTTCTCTCACCCCCAGATCCTCTCTTTCATTCTGCTCCTTTATTCTCTATATTGATAAATACTGTCTCTAACCACTCAGTTGGCCAAATCTGTCATCACAGGAGCCCCAGCCCCACCTCAGTTTAGCTGGGCACTTTCTCAGCTGCTCCTTCTTGTCCTGGGTGGTTCCTTCTCCTTGAGACCCACACCCCATCCTTGTGTCATCATCCTGTCGGCCCACCTTCTCACTCTCTGTGGAGGTCACCCTTCTCTTCATCTCCGCTGCTCCCATCCACTCCAGACCCTGCCAACACTTGCGGGAGTTAACACAATGGCCACTCAACAATCCCTGTCTGGGTTTGTGGATTCCTCCAGTCCATTCTCCACATAGCTGCCTGGATGAGCTTCTACAAATGCAGATTGGGTCATGCCTGTCCCTCCTCCCATTTGAGATTCTTCAAGGTAACCCCGTGGCCTTCTCCTTAGTGAGAAGTCCAAACTCCTTAGTGGGGTGTCCAAGGCCCTTCACGTCCCACGGTGAAGGGCTTGCACTTGGAGAGAGGGGCTCAGATAGGCCCAGGTTCAGATCCTGGCAGATCCTCCTTTTCCTCAACTGTAAGGCTAGGATAATGCCCACTTCGAAGTTCTGTGGGAAGTTCAAGTGACTCTGTATTTTCTAGCACAGGACCTGATACAGTGAGCTTTGATGGCTGTAATTATTTGTTTTTGCTATGTGATTTTGAGTAAGTTACTTAACCTATATAAGCTTCTGTTTTTCTTGTATATAATAGGGGTACCATGCCTGCTTCACGAGTGTAGTGAGGATAAAATGCGTGCTTTTGCACTTTTCTTCTTGCTTTTGACTTTTTCTCTCTAGCAAGGTGCCCCGCTTGTTGCAGGCACCTGGCAGGTGGGACCCATTGTTTCTGTTCCCCACCTGTCTCTTCCTGCCAGCTTTTCACCCGACGCTGTCTGCTCCAGCCATCCTGAGGGGCTTGTCCTCCCCAGAGAGGCCACGCCTCATCTCCACCAGCTGACACTATACAGCCCTTGATTGTGAGGAATTGCTTGACTAATTCCTCACAATCACTGGCGTTTCCCTTCAGGAATGACCTGCTGGAGGTTTCTCCTGAGCACAGCAAGATGAACTGCTGCTCCTAAAGTTTCCAAAGCAGTCTGCATGGCCCCATAAGGTGCTCACTTTCTCATCTTGCAATTATCTTCCCTCTCAAGTGCTCTTCCCTCTGCAAGGAATCTCCTCAAGGGTAGGAATTATGTCTTATTTATCTTTATATCGCCAGTACCTAGCATAGGACCTGACACATTAGGCTGTCAGTTAACATTTGCTGGATGGACAAACAAACGTGGAATTCACATCCAGATGGCATTCAAATTATTTTTCTGCTCTTCTCAGGAACAGTGGCTGTCATCCAGCCCACCCTCATACTGAGAGGCTCCCTGAGGACAGGCTTCCAGCAGTGTGGTGCCCTGTAGAATTAGCAGACAGGCAACTCTCATCATATGTCTTGTGGCTGACTGCCTGGCCTCTAAAAGAAGGGAAATCTACCATGAGGAGGCCGGGTCCTCATCTCACCTAGTGCAAACCAGACCCAGTGGCTTTAACGCATCTTGGGTTGGCTTGGAGGTCCTGGAGCGGTGGTGGTCATGAAAGAGGTGCGGACATCTTGGGGAGGGAGGGGGAGGGCCGCCTAGTGTCCCAGAGCACTCTTGTTTATCATGCCCACTCTCTTCTACATCCTGTGGGTGTTTGATGTATGTGGAGAATGACGGGGCTGAGGAGTCAGGAATTCCGTGCTTCAAATTCTCTTTTTAGACACCCTTTTCCATGTCAGAGCTTTCAAAGTTGCCTTTCTTATAGTTTGCTAAGAAATGGGGTTGGGCTGGAGACTGAGCAGAATCTTTAAGATCTGGACATGTTTATAGCAGGACGATCTCATTTGAGTGACAGATCCTAAGACTGATAATAAAAATGACTTCATTTTCCCTCTGAACACTGAGTTTCCAGAGCAGAGACCCAGACGTTTTCCAGCCCTGCTGGGAACCGAACACTCTGAAGGGAGCTTCAGCTCTAAGTGGGAGTGGTTCGGGCCAGATGCACATCAGCACTTCTTGCTCGGAGTCAGGATGTTTCTGGAACTATGAGAGTTTGTAACCTTTCCCCAGAGATCTTTAAAACAGGATGAATGCTCACCTATGTAGGATACCAGACATGCGGGCTTGTTGGGTACTGGGAGGCTGAGTCTGCTGGTCTCAGGCAGACCATTTCTTTCAAGGAATCTGATTTTCTGTTTGAATTAGGCTTTGCTATTGACATGTACATAAATAGTAAACCAGGGAAGTGCCTGTGAGCTGGTTTGCGTCTGTTGGGAAGGCCCACAGGTGCTCTAGGCCTTTCAACAAGAGCCTCATCCCTGGCTCATTAGCGCACCTGTGTTCTCTCCCTCTCCCATCTCCTTCTCTTGGGTTAGGAGTTTTGCTCATTGCTCTGCAGAAAGGTCATAAGACAATGCAGACTGGATGAGTCTTTGTGAAAAAGCTTTCTCAGGCAGAGTTCTCTTCAGCTTGGGCTAAATCAGGATCATCAGTGGAAGGATGCCTTCCCTGGAAACTTCCAC